>NC_064878.1:61968548-62001048 GCF_943734665.1 Anopheles aquasalis | reverse complement strand
TCTCTCTCTCTCTCTCTCACTGAAACGCGGTTAGAGCGAAACTTTTACCTCCACGAATCGCATTGGAATCGCTCCAACAGCACCAGCAACGCGCCAACGAGGTGTTGGCGTGGTATAGGGGCGAGCAATGAGCATGTTTGGAGATGTTCCCTTCCTTCTCTACCTTTCCTGCCGCTGGGGAATGAATTTTCCACCCACACAAGCACACCGTGGGGGAGGTGGGGGTGCCACTTTCCCATTGCACATCCGGTGTCGCCGATCGTTCGCTCATGAGGACGCATGACGCTGCTACTGCTGCCAAACGAAGGACGCGATGACGACAATCGAGAGCAGAAAGAGCAGTAGGCTGGGTGGTTGTGATGGGTTATGATTGGAAATGGACTCGCTCACTCACTCTCTCACGGGCGAGCTCTATCACTCTCCATCTCGCTCTCGCTCGGTTGCTGTTGCTACCAACCAATGGAAGAGATCTATTGTTGTGCTGCTGCTGCTGCTGCTGCTGCTGCTGCTTTATGTGTTTATTGATTTTGTTTGTTCGCCTTTTTCCCTGTTTTTGGCTCTCACTTCATGCTGTATCTCTCTCTTTCTCTCTCTCTCTCTCTCTCTCTCTCTCTCTCTCTCTCTCTGTTGCTGTCTCACTTTTGCTCGGGAGGGATTATCACGGTCCTGCGGATGATTCGGTCGGACTATCGGTCGAACAGGGACAACGACGACGACGACTACGACGGCAAAGTGCTCTCTCGCATGATGTGTCTCGTCAGGTTGTTGGGAAAATAATAAAAATAATAACCAACCCTCCCACACCCACCCCAAAACACCACAACAAACCCAAATCGGAGGACCGGAATCGGAAAATTTGGGTTCGGGCTCTCGGGATTGCGTGCTCCGGTCGTGTCCTCCTCCTCCTGGGCCCACTGGCCCCTTCCCTTTTCTGGTCTCGCGCACACGTGTCCTGGCTTTTCGTTGCGTGCGAGTGTGTATGGTTGATCCCTTCCCCCGTGTTCATCCCCATTCTTCTGCTTCTGATCCGGATGTCCGAAAATCGAATTCGAAGAACTCTGGTCTGTCTGTAGGCATACACCCGGTTATGGCGAGAGCACGGGTCTCCATTTGAACCGATGAACCGATGGGTGTACACCTCCCACACCCACCACCCCCATTCATTACACCCACGGTTTCTATCTCGTTTTCTTCGCTCTTTTTGGAAATCGTGAGTGAGTCGCCAACGTTGTGCAGTGGAAAGGAATGCAAAAAGAAAGGAAAATAAATAACAAAAAAAGGGAATCCCAGCACTGACCACCACCCACAATGGTAACCCCCCCCCCCCCCTTACCGGTGTGAGGAGGTTGAATTTTTCCAACTTGTATCCCTTTCCCGTTTTATTATCCCTTTTCAATGTCGACCTCTTCAGCTCCTTCGGTGGCCGGACGGTCGGTGGCTAAGCCTCTGGCATTCATCCCTTCGTGGGTGTTGCTGTTGCTGGAAGATGAAAATCCCCGGTCTTCTGACCCACCCCAGTGCCCCCTCTTTCCCACCCACTCAAACAAGGGTTCGATTTGTGTCCCTTTTTTTATATTTCTTCTCCTTTTTTTGCTCCGCGTCCATTTTTCACTTGGAATGGCAAAAGTTTGTGCCACCCGGCAAGCGGCGGTGTAGGCTAATCCCAAACCTTCCCGAAACGACCCTTGGGGTGGGGGGTTTTTTTTTTTTTGTTTGCTGGGTGGAGGGAGGTTGAGCTCTCGGACCTTAGATCGCGCAGCACAAAAGATGGCAGCCAGCACGAGCAGAGCACGGCTACGATCCACGACCATAAACAGCGTAAAAATGACACAAAAAAGAGGGTCGAAGGGGGCAGATTGGCCCAGATCGTCGATGGGCGGGAGAACGGGGGGTGCGGTGGTGGTTTTTAGTCTTCGAAATAAAAGAAGAAGAAGATGAAGAAGAAGCGAAAGTGGCGGCAAAAAATCAACTTTCCTTCAGGCAGAGGGTTTTCCACTTTGGGTTTTACCACCGAATCTTCTCCCACCCACCATCCAAGCAACCCCCTGGTTTGCTACAGGCAGCGGCAAGATAATAAACTATATATCCGTCCGTCCGTCCTTTACGCCATTCCATTTTCATGGCCCGGTGGCGATCCCAAATACCCAAAGCGCGGTGGCACCGGGAAAGAAAAGGTTGGGGCCATGGGCATTGGAATCGAATTTTTCACCACCCTGGCCGTGGGTGGGGGGTGTTTGTGATCTGTGACCAATCGGTCATCACCATGGCATGGGCGTCACAAGCGCTGGAGCTGTCTAGTGCGAGACACAGAGAGAGAGAGAGAGAGCAGGAGAGAGAGAGAGAGAGTTGCAAAGGTTGCTTAGATGAGTTGGCTGTGTATACCATTCGCGTACGTTAATGACAGCGCACTCATTTGTCGTCCAAGCAACCCATGATGCGAATGCGAAGAAAAATGTGCAATGTTTTGAAGCAAATGCTTACTCCGCTCTCCTTTTCACCCTTTTCGCGGCTTTTCTGTCTCCTTTTCTTTGTCCTTACCCTTCTTTTCTCTCTTCGATGATCTACATTCACCATTAACCTGGTGCCAAAAATGGTTTCCGGAAACTCCGGCAGCAGTGCCACCGATTGCGAAGGTCGCTTGATAGCGAAAGCGAAAGAAGGATGCGAACCTCCTTTCATCGCAAGGCGGGAAAACCGGCGGCTGAGTGGGTGCGTGGGTGGCAGAAAAGGTTCAATTCTCTTATCTCAGTATTACTGCTGCTTCTCTTACTTTCCGCGGGGCTGCTGGGTGGTGGGTGGATGGGTGGCTGTTGAGATCGCTCATTTATGGCTCATCGTTCCGGGGTCGAGCTTTCATGCTTCCGACTTCCACTGACTCTCTCTCTCTCTCTCCCCCCTGCCGATGGAAGGATGTAGGCAGCTGAAGCTGTCATCTTTTACCTTCCAGAACCACCACCACTGGGCTGGCGTAACGGAACTCGACTCGTTGTGAGGTAGTACGGGGGTTTTTCGCCCACTGTTGGGTCGCGCTGCTTTACATATTTACTGAACAGCCGGCCCACAGACACGCAGAGAGAGAGAGAAAGAGAACGAGATCCGAGATCGACACGGTTGACCTTTGCATGGTATCCTGCGCCATGGCCATCCCCACCGACGTGTCATCACCCTCGCCCCCCCGCGGGGTGGTATCCTGGAGGGGTCGCAAAAGCGCAGCTTCTGTGCTCGCAACGCTCATAAGCCTCCCAAGGGGTGGCGATGGTGGGTGGAATGAAAGGGAAGGGCGGAAAAACTTTGCCCATCATGATGCCGGTCCGTCGGTCGGTCGGTCTGTCCCTTCCTGTGAGCGATTCCTTCATCTCTTCCAGCCTGATAACGCGTTTACGGAGAAGGAAGAGGAAAAGGGGAAGGAGAGGAACGAAATGATTCGAGCGAAGGCTCTGTGGCTCCCTTTCGCTGGAATTTCCCTCCACTCGCAGGCACTCCTCCTGCGTATTCCCGTGAAATCTCGCTCTTCATTTGACTTTGCTGCCGATCCAAGCAGTCCGTGCTGTCAACGTGCACATTCACAGAAACACACATAGCCCGAGTGACAGAGTGGCTGAGGTTGCTACTCTCTCGCTTCTCCTCCTCCTCCTTCTCCTCCGCTGACCTCTTGTTGTGTCCTGGTTGATCCTGGGGAGTCACGTAATCCCTAATGCTCTCGGTGTGTTTGTGTTTGTGTCTGTGCGCTCTGCCTGCTACGCGAGCGACTTGGTTTTTGGTGTGGCCGCCGCCATGATGTGACAGTTTGTTTGACGCATGACGCACCCAGTTTGACTCGCTGGCTGGCTAACTTCGCTGACTGTCAACTTGCGTGTCAACAAACGATTCTTCAACATTTCAGCTTTTCTTTTCCTTTGAATTAGAAGGAAAATTTAGGGAAATCTCAGAACAAGAGTTTCCCACTGTCCTCACATGGCCATTTGTGAGCAACATAAACCATCATCACGGCTCCATTGCTCCAACGAACCAGACTCCAGACCAGAGTTCGTTTCTAGTTGGGTTCCTTTTCTGTTTTCCTCACAGCAGCTCTTCCACTTTAGTCAGTAACTCCTCCTCGAGTACAGACACGCATACACGGAACACACGGAACACACGAAATGCTCTTTTCCGATCCTGGCGACGTTCACGGCGATGGAACCGGCGGTTGCTTCCGGTTCCTGGTCGAACGTGGTGGTGGTGGTGCGGGGGTTCTCATAAATATGTATGCAGGAAAAGTATTTATAACACATATTTTCACATTTCCACCGCAACAGCACAAGCAGCAGTAGCGGCAGTAGCGGCTTGTCTGCCTGCCTGACGCTCGCATTTTGCTACATTAGACCAGAATGTGCCAGAGGGAGAGAGAGAGCGAGAGCGAGAGCATATGAAATGGCAAAAGAGAGAGTGAGAAAGAGAGAAAGAGAGCGAGTGGGTGCGAATCCTGGAAACCGCATTTTCACAAAATTCACTCGCTCACCCACCGGTCCCCCCCTTTTTCATCCACCCGCTCCAATCTGCACCAGACCAACCCATCCCCCCAAAAACCATCCCCCGATTTCGAGTCATCGTCTCTCCCTCGCACAGAGAGAGAGAGAGAGAGAGACTCGTGGGACAGAAGAAGGGGGTGGCCCGGAAGCCATCACAACGCGAGGAGAAGGAGAAGAAGAACGAAAGGACGAGGCAGCAGCAGGGATCATCTCTCGGTCGTCCTCGCTTCGTCGTCGTCGTTGTCGTCGTCGAAACCTTCCAGAGTGCCAGTCTACCACCCCCTCTTTTTCCACCCTCGTCACACAAAAAGGTCTCCGTTTTCCACGCCAACCGGGTTCGGGGGTAACTTTCATCGTCATTTTCCAGCACCAGGCATCATCGACCATTGGAATGAAGAGCGCCCAGTGCGCGCTGGTGATGGCGCTCGGCAGGGAGGGAGGGTCGACGAGAGGGTGGTGGCAAAAACTTTTCCAAAAGCCGAAACCGGGACCAGAAGCAGCACCACCAGTGCCACCACTGCCACCCTTGGAGCGTCCTGTTGCAAAATAGAAGGAAAAGCCATGGCGCTGTATCGATGTGTATGTGCGCGCAGGATGGGATAAGACGCAAACAAATAACTGTTCTCTTATTTTCCACCCCTCTCCACCTCCCCCCCTCGTCCCAACGTTGGCGCTCCATTTTTGTATGTATGTATCGCATTTCGATTCGCTCGCTCTCTCTCTCTCTCTCTCTCTCACTCTCGGTGTTGCTTTCTCGCTCTTTCTCGGTGTGAAAGTTGGCACCAGCGAACCCCTCTCCACCCACCCTCGACAGGACCCATTCTGTTGCTTCTGTGCCTTCCACGAGCGGTGGTTGCGTGGTTTTCGTTGCTGGAAAAACTCCTTCATCGTCTTCCATCGTCGTCGTCTGTGGCGTCGTCTTCGTCTTTGTCGATGCCCTAGGGAGGTTTATGGGAAGAAGTAGGGCGACGGGGCGTGTTGCTGGCACTGCTGCTGGCACTGCTGCTGCTACAGTTGAAGTTTAACGTCTTGGCCTGAGGATGGAAGTTGCAGTTTTCGGCTTCGTTCCCTCACCCTCTCACTACGAGGCGTCTCTTCGCCTTCGCCAGATTGACGATGCTTTCTTATGCTGATTTCACCCTCGGTGCCCCTTCGAGAGGAACGGACGGGGGAGGTGAAAGGTGGTTGGTGAGTTTTCGGGAGGCGATTTTCTCATCCAACCCATCCAACAGACCCCGTGGAATGGTCGACGGTTGACGATGATGATGATGATGAAGAAAAAGAAGGAATAGAAGGCGCTGGAACAGCCACAGCAGCAGCAGCAGCAGCAGTGGAGTTCGTTCGCTTAGCAACTCAAGCAAGTCAGCCGATTCGCTCGATCCAAGAAGGCGCTCCCCGCCTGGCCGCCTGTCTGTGTTCCATCATGGCCGCGATGGTTTCGCCTTCACCGTGGGTGGTGGTGTGCTGGCGGTCTCTTCGGTACCGGGAGCAAACTCATTTGCAACTTATGTCCCCGCCAGCCAACCAGTGTGTGCGCCAGCAGCCAGGCAGACAGGATTGCGTGAGGACTGTGTACGTGTGTCCCGGCACGAACCTTCCAGGACGAGGTCGTCATCGTGGCTGCATCACGGGGACAGAAAAAAAACGACAAAAAGAAAAGCGAGAAAAGCGTCAGCGGGAGGAGTAGGTTGCGAGAAGATATTATTTCTGGTCGTCCTTTCGCTCGCTCACTCTCTCCCTCGCCCCCCCTCTCTCTCTCTCGCTGTATGTTTTTCGTCCTCGAGACCATGTTTGCTTCGATGGAATGGAAAGCGTAGAAGTAGCGCGAACCATTGCGGCCACCGTTGAAGGTCCGTGATGATGTTATTCTTTTTGAAATGCCTCCTTGCTCCAGCTCCAGCCAGTGGCGTGCACAGTGCGCTATTCTGTGAGGTGGAAAAGGAGGGAAGGCACATGAACTCCACGGGACACCAGCCCGAGGAATGCAAATCCGTTTTGTACCGATACCGAAGCGCCAACGGGAAGCGAAGGATTGCGTTTTCAGTTTTTTGGATGAAGAGCCAGGCACAAGAATGGGGAGAGGGAAGTCCCTGGGACACTTGCGTGCAGTGAGACAGTTTGTTCGTTTGGCACGCGCTTGTCACCGTCACCGGAATAGAGGCCAGGCCCTAGAAGAAGGAGGAGCAGAGAAGCACTGGATGGTGAAAGGCAGCGAACTACTCTACCCTTGCTTAGTGCTAATATTAGTTTTTACACTACGTTTTTTTCTTCTACTTGCTCGCTTTGTTGTTGTTTCTTTCGTGCTTCCCTTTCTTTCTTCCCAACAACACTCCTTACCACCCAGCTGGAGGTGGGGTCACTGTACCCCGACCAAGGTGGATTCACTTTTGATGTTCGCGATAGTAGCGAACAGAGGGCCCTTTTCTTTGCTTCCCAATCTGCTCGCCTTCCCTCGTTTTCCTTTCGTTTAAGCATGGTCTTGCCTTGCCGGCGGTCATATCAAAGGAATCAAATTTCGTCTTTTTATCCTTTGAAACGAGCGAGCGAGGGAGCGAGCACTGCCACCGTGCTTCTCAGGTGCTTTCTTGGCCGGCACGAGTGGTCAACGAGAACGTCATTAAATTACCATAGGGTCGAGGAAAGCATTATAACTGTTGTGGTTATGGTGGTTTCCTTTTTTCTTTGCTTTGCTTGAAAGTTATGCTCGATTACAATTGCAAACCGGAGGGAACGGACTATTGAACCGGGCGATTTTCTTTCCTCTGGTGTCCATGTTTAATAAAAACTTTAGTAAAAATTTCAGTACATCATTAGCACAACGTTTGTATCACTTTAGTACAGTTGCGTAATCTCTCCTAACAAAATAGCGACATCCCAACATGAAATGCCACTTTATCGGGGCCATATTGTGGCCAGGGAATGGAATGGAATAGAATTGGAAAACCGTATGATGGTATGTTTCACCACAACCACCCCCAAAAGGGGGGCCCTGGGTCATATCATATCGATTTAGCACTAACCAACGCGTGTAGAGCACACCAGAAAACAACCGTACAACAACAACAAGAGCAACAACAGCAGCAGTAGCACATATACATTGATCGATTATTGAATTTTCCACCCATAAGCAGCCTTCCCGCTGAGAGCCACCCCGTGGTTCCAGGATGACCAGTTTGATGGCCATTCCGGCCGGGTTTTCCGCCCTCCAACACCACGGTGCGAAATGGAGCCGGCGAATGGTTATTAATAATGGTTTTGACCAACCACTGAGCCCCCTTTTTGAGTTCCACTTGTTTAGGCTTGCTGAGAGTCTCTTTCTCCCTATCTCTCTTTCTCTCTTGCTCTCTTCCTTCCCAAAAAAAAAAAAACCATTGGCAACATATTGGCAACAAACATTCGCACGGTTTTGGGTTTGGCTCCCCTTTTTCTTCCTTTTGCCCACGCCTTGTTGTTGTTTTTCGTGTTCGCACTCCCCACAAAACCCTTACCTGGGGTGCCAGGAACTTATTGAGCAAGGTTCCAGCAGCAACAGCAGCACCAGCAGTACTGGTTGTTTGCTGTGTTTTCTATTAAATTATGCTCCCAATATGAAGCGATCCAATATTCTTGGGGTGTATGCGTTGCATCGACAGAGCAAACTCACCCTCCAAAAACCAGGGCGAATGTAATGATGATGCCACTTTAGGCCACTGCCACCTTGCCCCCCCCCCCCCCCCCCCTTTTGCTGCTGGATCAAACTTCTATTTTAAGAGGAAGGAACCGGTGGTGGTGCGCTGCTGGTGGTGCAGATTATCGGCTCCCAGCAAAACCACACAACCCTCCACCGCCCCCCTACCGCGTATCATCCGCCGTACGAAGCGCTTGAGGTCACTCAAACCATCGCATGGGGATGCCTTTAGACAACGACCGCTGCTAGTGGTGCTACTGGTGCTGCTGCAGTACCGAGACTGGAGTTCCACATAAAACTTGTTCCATTTTAGTTCGCTCAAACCCTCCCTCAACCCTCTGGATGGAGGCGCCTAGCTGGTCGCACTGGCAGATCGAGAACCGAGCGCACCGATGGCAAAAGGAAAAGTTTTATTTGATAAACGCCCAGCTGCCACCCATTCTGCTGCTGCTGCTCCTGCTGGTGTGTGGTCTGGTGCTCCTGATGCTAGAGCTAGGACGAGGAGAGTTTATCTCCTCAGAGAGTTGCAGCACAGTGCAACCCGAACTACACTCCACCTCCACCGGTTCGGTCGTCCTGTGGGCGTCTCTCTCTCTCTCGTCTGCGTTTGGCTTTTTGGAACATTCCTCATTCCTCCTTCCCCGGCATCGCTTCTCCATCCTGCCTCTGATCCGTTACATACCAAAGTCCCTTTCGCTCCTTTTTTAGTAGTTTGCAGTTTATGGTCATCGGACGGACACGAAGAAGGGTGGAATACATGGAGCAGAAGGCAGACCATCGAATGACTTAATCTGAGGCACATTTTGCTTTATCGTTCCGATGGTACGCTCCGAGACGCTCTGCTCTATCATCGCTCTGTTGCTCTCATTCACTCTCTCGCTCGCTCATGATCTCCCGGACAGTCCAGCACATCCTCGGCCTGCCCGATGGTTGAAGTTTGTCTTGCAACAAAATGGCCCTGGCGCCCGTCGCCGACTGAGGTCGCCGTTGTTTGCGTTGCAGATTGAACTCTTGGTTTTGGATCGAAACGGATCGAACTAATAATGCGAGATGCGCGACAATGGTGACCGAGCTCCCACCGCTTGTCGTAGCTGGTGTTTGGTTTGGTGAGAAAATGGCTCCAATTCTCTCCAGTGTGCGGGTCCAGCGTGGGTTCTTCTTGTTCTCTCGGATCGTCACTTGGTCGTCTTGCGTTGGTGTAAGATGCGCGAGCGAGTCGTCCCAATTTAATTAAAACCCATCAAACCGTCCGTCGACCGTCGCAGGACGTTGCTGTCCTGCTGCTGGTTCGCTGGTGAAGGAAATTAATTACCTAGCCAACCAACCAGCCAGTCAGCCAGCTAGCAAAACATTAATTCCTTTGGGCGGCGGATTTTGATTCATTCGAGAGAGCGAGAGCGAGGGAGAGGATCCTTCTTCGGGGCGCCGAGGCTTAGCGATGCAAGAGACCTAATTTAAAAGTTTTTGCTTTCTCGGAGTGATCCAGGAGAGAGGGATTGGTAACGGATTTGTGGTGGCTGTAGTACTCGATTGCTTGGAGGAAAGTAACGCGTACATCTCTGTTACCGCAAATGACACTTAAGTAAAGCATAATATAAGAGATATTTAATGGAAATTCAAACTTACCAATTTTTATCCTGCATTAACATGGCTGCATGATTTATAAAACGGAAAATTCTGATTAAAAATAACCAAAAATAGCGATTAAGATAGTCAAATCAGGTTCAGATGAGCAAAAACAAAAAGAGAACTAATAAAATTCTTAGTTTGAAGCGCATTAATAATTGTCGATAACGTGTCCTATTCAAATTAGTTATGTAAAGAGTTAAATTGGGTCTTAAAGTGTATGAAAAAGTACTGAAAAGTTGGTGAAATCAAGAGTAATGTTATTAACCGTAAGTTATGAGTTTGAAACATTAGCTCATTTCAAATGATAAGGAAATGTGTTATAGAAAACATATTCCTCTTTTGTCTAACAGATAGACTAAATTTTTATAAAATTTTAATACATTTTATTTGCCGAATAAAACGCCCAAATGTAAAGATCGAGTTCAGTTTGAGAGCACAAAGAGAACCTTAAACAGGATAACAGTGGCCCCCTCTCACTTGCCGGCCTGGTCTTCTGGTGGTCTACAACGATTTCTCTCCTTCCCCCACGGGGATTTTATTCCCTTTTTTCACCTCACCTTGATACGCGCGGCCACCGTCACCTCAGTTTACGGACCGAGCGTTGCAAAAGCGTTAATGTGGATCCATTCTTCAACCCACAAAACCGAATGTGGATCCATTCTTCAACCCACAAAACCGAACGAAACCACTTGGTCTCGCTCTCTTTCACTCGTTCTGTCTGTCTGTCTGTCTGTCTGTCGGTTCCTGTCGGTTTGTGTGTCTGTGGTCACAGACCATTCCAAACCGACGCTCGAAAAGGATCGAACGGACACACCGGTGGCGGCGCGCGCGGTTGACACAAAGAAGAACGGAGAAATGGTTCGAGAATACACACCGAGGCACCGAAGCACCGAGGCACCGAGGCACCGAGAAGCTCATTCGCATAACGTATTAGACTACTTTGCTGTCCATCCTGTAACCTCCTCTCGTTCTCGGTCCTTTTTCTGGTGGTTCGCTCAAGTTCGGTTGGTCCTTCCATTGCCATTCGCTTCTACCAGCCAGCCAGCTTGCTAGCACCGTGGGTTTGGGTTGCCCAAGTGATTTTTGTCTTTTCCCTCCGGAACGAAACTACCCACCCAACCACCCACCCACCCACCCTTTAACTCTCGTCCACCCATACAAAGGGCCAAGGAGTGTATTGCGAACGAAGGACTGAGACAAAACCAAACTGTGTAGCTATCAGATAAATTAAAATTAATATTTTATAAGAAAACCCTCGGCCAGTGAGCGAGTGAACGAAGAGAGAGAGAGATCAGAAGGGACAGAAGGGCGAGGAGGGTTGCGAAAAGTAGAGAAAAGCTCGAGACACGAAAACGAACCCCGGGACGGTCGGATGGATCACCAACCATGAGGCCCCGAAACCCCCAAAGGAGGAAGGAAGTTGGTGGACGCACCAACAGCGCTTTGTTTGTTCCTTTCCTTTTTCTTTTGCGCAGGGGGGGGGGGGAGAGGCTTCACCTCGTCTCCGATTTCTCTCTCTCTCACTCTTTCTCTCTCGTACATACAAACGGAGCCACTGGGTGGTTGCTCTCGGTCTGTGTCCCCTTTGGCGAGCGTCTTTTTTGTGTTGCACCAACACCGTTGTGGCCCCAGGACTTAATACCCATTGAGAGGGATGGAGAGGGGGAATTGGGGGGGTGGCAAGTGGATGACGAGGACGACGACACAGTCCCTTACCGGTGGCGGCCTCTGTCATGCAATCCCTGCGCTGCGAGCACCTCACTCGCCACCCCCCGGAAAAAAGCCTCCGCATGTCTTCCTTTCGCCACATTCTTGTGTTGCTCTCTGCCATTCCTCCTCTCTCTCTCTCTCTCTCTCTCTCTCTCTCTCTCTCTCGTGTGGAAAATGATGGCGGGAGTGGGTGGTTGGAAGAACAAAACGGAAAAGAAAGAATCACGCAACGACCGATGCCACCGGAATCGGGAATGTGGGTTCACTGTCTGTATGTGTGTCTCTGTGTGTGCCTGTATGTGTGCTGCGAGCGTGAGCAAAATGAGAAAAGCTTCCTCCCACTCGGTGATCGGGTGTGCTACACGCTATAGGCCACCACCATCACCCACCATCACCACCGCGATTACCGTGAAGTCTCGAAAAAGGCAAAAAAGGACGAACGAATGCGTCTTGCTTCTCCTCCCGCATTCCCTGCTTCTTCGTCACGAACCACGGTCACGTCACGGTGCTTGTCGTTCGTCGCCAGCGCCCACCCCGTTCCGGGGGGGGGGATGATGACGTGACTTCCCTTCTACGGCGTACTAGGCGCCTCCATCATGCCACGTGTGTATCCGAGCGCGTGTGCGCGCGTGTGTTCGCCTATCAGCAAGGCAAATCTTTTTATATTATTTCTTCCTTCCATTACGCTTCGCTTTTGGGTAGCGTTTGTCGTCTTGCTTGCAGAAGGTGGCACTGTATGTCATTATGCTGCTGCTGCTGCTACCATCGTCGTTTCGATGAACGGTGAAAAGGGCTTTCTTCGGGCCGAGAAGAAGGTACGCATCGCGGTCGTACGCTTTCAGCGGTTCCTTTCACCTCCCCCTATGTGTATGTAACGGCTGACATCCGGTGCTGACACTGGCCTTTCCTCACGAATTGACTCGCATGTCTCTCTCTCTGCCTGTTGTTGATTGTGTTGTCGATGAACCGCGATTGAGCTATCGCTTTGCTTTCAATTCATGCACTTCCCTTCACTTCGTGAGTGTTGGTTTGGTGTTCCGGTACCGTAGGATGATCACGATCACTAGCGGACTATGAGGACGAGTTTTCAAATTAATAATTTCCATTCTATGAACGCAAGGAACCCCCCGCGCAGGGGCTTGGAAGTGGAGCTTTATTTGAAAATCATTTTCCCACCCACCCCTTGAGCGTGAAGTGCGCGTTCGCTCATGCACGGTTATGCTGTACCATCACCATTCTCGATCGATTGTGAACTCGAGAGCTAACATTCGAAGGGATGACGACAGGGAGAGAGGACAACCAACCACGGGGACGACCTACAGAGTGTGCTCCCTTTGTCCCTTTTGCCATCTCTCTAGTGCTCTGAACTTTCCACGAAGAAATCTCTCTGGCAGCGCAGCAGCAGCAGCAGCAGCGCTCAAACCATTTGCCAAGCACCAAGAGCAGCAGCAGCAGCAGCAGAAGGAGCAGCAAACTGAGGACGGTGGCTAAACTCCAAAGTTTCATCTTCATCAACATTTCTCGAACCGAAACGGAACGAAACGAACGAACGAACGAACGAGTAGCCGGAGCCAGGAGCTGCCACTGGCGCCGGTCGGCGATGGTGGTGGCCGGGGCAATCTGTTCCAAAAGCAAAAACCCACATCCCTTGGCACAACTTTCCCGGTAACTTTAACCCACGGTTCTCTACCCCTCTGCTCCACCTTTCTGTCATGCTGCGGCCACCGTCGTTGGCGAACCGAACAGAAAGTTCAGGAGCAGCATCAGCAGCACCGAGCACCAAGCACCGAGGCACTGAGTCGTCGCCGGTACCGGAGAACCATAAATGTCGAAACCTCTTTTAATCCTACCTCCCCTTGGCATCTTCCCATGGCCAGCACACCATGGTGCCGGTTGCTGCTGCTAGAAAGTTTCAGTAAGTTCCCACACAATTGCTGCTGCTGCTGCTGCTGCTGCTGCTGCTGCTGCTCGGTGATGTTCGCTAGGTATTAGAGTTCCAGAAGGTAGCAAAATGGGGAAGCCGGCAACCGAGGGCAGGGCGACATGCACATAAAGCTTCTCATCGTTGCGAACGGAACCCGGGTTAGGGCCCGGAGAGGGGAAACAAGCCGGAAAAAGGAAGGGTTTGGGGTGGGTGGAACAGCGTGAATAAATGATAATGTTGCCCGCTCTCGTTCACTCGCACTTGTTGTGGCACTTGTTAGCAAAGGCTGTGGGAGGAGGAGGCGAAGGAGGAGGACGTGGATGGAGGACAAACAAACGAAAAACTCCCACCAGACTGGCAGAGAGAGAGAGAGAGCACAAGAGTGTTGGTGAGAAAGGGTTGATGGTGGTGGAAGGATTAAGGGATGGCTCCTAGCCAGCCAGCCAGCCAGCCAGCCAGTCGACGGCGACGATGACGACGAGGTGGTGCTGGGAATGGGAAGGATGGTTGTCAACCCCGAACCACCCACCCCACACTAAGGCGTTTAGGGGCCAGAACGCTCTTCTGCATGATGTGATGAAGGGGTTCGGGGCCCGGAAAGGAAGAGGGTGATGGTAGGAGATAGTAAAATTTTCGAACGAAACCCAAGGAACACTCCAGAGTGGCGGCGCCCTGACCGGGGTAATAATAATGATCAAAATAATAACAACAACCAGCCCACGGGGTGGAAAGGGTGGAAAGGGTGTAAGGGGGTGGGTAGGAGCAACAGCCACTGCCACCAGCTCTCGCTCTCTCGTTTTTAGTCCCAGAACATCGTCGGTATTCCATCGGAAGCCAAACCTTGGGGGCAGAGGGATGAGAATGCCTCTAAGGGGTGGGAAAATGAAGAAGTGAATTCAAGCCACCGAAACAGTGAGAGAGAGAGAGAGCGAGAGAGACAGCGTGTAGCGAACACGATGGTGGTGGTCCGTGTCGTTTGGCGTGTCGGAACAGAGTCGCTCGGCTTCTCGGTTGCTTCCACCACACCACAGAGCAGAGGCATGCTGGCTGGCTGGCTGGCTGGCTGTTGTTGTTGTTGGTGGTGCGGAAAGCAATCCCTCTCCCCCTGTCCTCTCCCCATCCCCACCCCTGGAAGGTGAGATAAGGAAACCGCCACTCAATTTCCATTCTCGCTTCATTCCACTCGTGATGGACATGCCAGAGGGGGGGGGGGGGGGGGGCAACGAGGGCGATGGCCACCCTCTGGGGATGCCTCTGTGCGGCTGAGTGGCCGTGTGCCGTGCGCGCAGGGTTGTTGGTATATAAAGTTATATAAATATGGTTTTACAGTTTTGAAACTGCTGATCCTTCGCCAAACGCGCCACGAGAACAGCTCGTCCTCGTCGTCCTCGTCGTCCTCGTCGTCGTCATCGTTTGTGAGGTTATGGCAGGGAGCGCTTGGTATGTGAGCGAGAGCACTCATCGCATTCTGTATGTGAGAGAGTGAGAGAGGAAGCGTGTGCAAAATGTGGAACACAGCGATGGCATGGCCTTCTCTGTGTGTTGTGGACGCGACGCGGCAATATGCTTTCGCAGTGTGCCAAGCAGCGCTGAGCACTCGTGAGTGGCAACTCTTGCTCTCTCTCTCTCGCGCGCGCTCGTACACTCATCTCATCACAGTGAGCAAGGTGAGTGAGTGAACGAGCGAAGCAGCAGCGCCTGGTGGAGACGCCTGATGGAGACGCCTGGTAGCTCACTCTTTCGACATCCCTTTTTCCGCCTTTTCCCCCTCTTCTGAGTCGCAAAATGGGGACAGCTAGGGGGGTGGAATGGCATCGTTTATTCGTTTGCCATGTCTAGCCGGGTTGTCGGCTAGCAGCGCGACGGTTTGTTGGCCCGACGTTTGCCAGCGCAATGGTGATGATGATGGATCGGTCAGAGGGGGGTGAGTGGAAAGATGAGGAGGTTCCTGGGACCTCCATCCTCCTCCCTGGTCTCTCTTCCCCTTTTCCCAAGCGAAACATTGATTGGTAAGCGATGCGCTTACCGTGGGTGCCACCGTCGCCGTCGCCGACGGCATTCACGATGATGATGATGATGATGATTTCATTGGATGATTATATGATTTCGGCGGCGAGAGGGACCGATGCGATGCTATCCGATCGGCGCCAATCGGTTTCGGTACTGGGACACATTATGGGGTATTTGGAGGATCAGAAGCGTGTGGAAGGGGAAGGGTGCGTGCGAGCTGGCACGACGCAATTGAAATATGAACATTCCCGACCACCACCACCGCGTACAAATGACGCACAACAAACCAAACTCCTGATACAGTATGTCCTTCTTCTATTCAGCCGTGATGCTTATTATGCTTTTGACTAAAACGCCTTCTTCTCTTTCTCTCTCTCTCTCTCTTGCAGGTATGTAGGAACCGGAATCGAGGATTAGGACACGATGATCGTGAGTAACTTCATGGTCTGAGTTTCCTCTTTTAAGATTTTAATCCATTTTGCGACTTTCGGTCACTTCATTAAACTAATTTTGGCGAAGCAGAGAACCCTCCGAATCGAGCGCGACAAAAAGGCAAATACTGAGCTCGCACTCGTCCACAACACTCTTCGTCATAAAATCTTTCCGGGTCTCTGCTCTCCCCCCGCGACACAAAAGGGTCACTCGTGAACCAATGGAGACGCATGGGAGTGCGATGCGTGCGCTAAAAGAGCACACCACCACGCCATAATGTCAATAGAGAAAAGAGAGAGAAGAGAAAGAGAGAAAGAGAGAGAAAGTGGACGTGACCAAGAACCGCCATTAATAAAACGGAAAGTAGACCACGGCAGGATGAGAAGCAGGTAGCAGGAGGTCCGAGGTTTTCCTATCCCCAGAGTGGCTTCTCGGGGGCGACCTTCGCTTATTACATAGGATTGTGAAACGACTCACTTTGAGCCACGGAGCTCGAGCACACCGAACGAACGATGGTCTGTACTCCTCCCGCCCTTAAGGACCTCCCCGGTCTTGGGGTTGGATTGCGTGCAGCGAGGCCACTACCGGCAACAGCAATAGCAAAAGCAGCAGATCGGTCTGTTGGTACGTTGGTTTCGTCCGCTTCTTTCTCCTTTTTTTTTGAGGCCTCAATATATTTATTTATTTTTGTGCCCACAATCCACCCTTTTTCAGCCCCTTCATCCCTCTCCACCTCGTACCATTCAGGCGAGACCCAGAAAGGGGTCCAAGAACTCCAAGGTATGGACCGGCCGTATATAAATGCCGTGAAGCTCCTAGTCCCCTGGGCGCTAGAAAGCAAGAGGAAAGGGCAAAGCTGCCACCTAGCCAGCTGTTTCATAAGACACCCTCCACCCCCCCCCCCCCCCCTTTCTGAGCGGATCACTTGATGGTGAATGTTTTGGTCGATCCTTCGGTGGGCAGGATCCTTGTGTTTTCCGGGTTTTTTTTCCGCAGGACCTTTTTCTCCAAAACTCCTCGCGTGTGAGGCGCAGAAAGGGAGGTGAGCCCCGGGTCGGAAAGGTCAGCCAGGTTTTGGTGAAAGGCACGGGAAAATCGGATCGATCCTTCCGTCGCTTTGCTTCGATGGCGCTCGGTAGGCCCAGTTTCAGTCGCAAGCAATCGACGTTCACGTTCCGCGACCTGGTGCTGGTTGTGAGAATGAATCAAACAGGACGATACCTGGCCGTGGAAATGTCGCTTTCCGTTCGTTCGTTCGTTCTGGAGTTGAGGGTATATAATGGAAAAACGACCAACGATGCTTTCTCTACGTTGATGATCACAATGACGATGATGATGATGATCAACCACCACCAGCCGTGTTGATGATGCAGATGCTGGTTGGTGGTGAACTTCAAGCAACATGAGAAAGCCGCACATGACGCACGGTGACGACATTTCCCTTAGGAAGGAGCAGGAATATTCTCTCTCTCTCTCTCTCTCTCTCTCTCTCTCTCTCTCTCTCTCTCTCTCTCTCTACCTCTCGTTCTGGCACTGGTATCCTTTTCGCTCGCTTGCTGGCTTGCTTGTTTGGTTTTTGGTTGCGTTCGGAACCGTTTTTGTCGGAGAAAAGTTGTCCTTCCTACCGTCCTTCTGTGGGGCACGATCCTGGCATAAAGGTCGCCCAAAAGCAATTGAGGAGAGTAAGAGGAGCACCTTCTGCCTCCTTGTACGTGAGCACGACGATGGCTTACGCGGTAATGTTTTGTTTCCCTTTTTTCTTGCTACGTTAAGGCTAAGGTTCGCTTTTTGTTGCTCCAGGGACTGGGATTCCGAAGCAGAAAGGTGGTGCTGTGTGGTAGTAGTAGAAGTGAGATTGCCACCGCCAAAAAGCTCCAGGTCCCTCCGGTAATGGCATCCAAAACGAGGAGGCGCAACTTCAACTCCCGTGGATCCAGAATCGTTGTCGAATCTGGAACTCTCTCTCCCACTCTCTCTCTCTGCTACTATCTGCAAGCAGTAGTATAGTGCACGGTAATGTTATCTTAATAAATAATTAAGTTGAGTGAAACCACGACGATACACGATAGATTCCGTTCTGGCATGCGGCAGGATGTTCCAGGTAATGGTACCACCGACGGTCCTATCCCTGAACCTACGCCAAGACGCCTCCAGTGCTCTCCAATCGGTACATAGTGATATCACCCAGTGTGAGCCACCGAATGGCACCATCATCATCATCACCATCATCGTCATCAACGCGAACGGAGGATTCGGGTCGCTGCCATCGCTTTATGTACTTCAACTTTGCTCCGCGATCCGATGAGACAACGAGAGAGAAAGAGAGAGACAGAGAGAATGGCGTGCAGGGGATGCGAAAGGAGAGAACACATTCCACGTTTATGTAGATGTAGCGCCCCGTGTCGTCCTACCTTCCGAGCCATACCACAGCCCAACCTGTAAGATTCAACTTTTGGGCCCAACTCTCTGCCAACCATCCGCCTGTTCGCTTTGTCCGCGATTAGGGGCAAACGGGGCTGGTGATGGTGATGAAAGTTTTGCTTCCGATCCTCCTCCACTACCCTCTAGGGAAAGAAGCAGAGTCACTCCTTAGCGCGGTACTACTCGACCGAAGCGAAACAGGCTCTGGTCTCATCAATTCTCGCCCGCGTTTGGCAATTAAAGTCATCTCCGTGGAGCAGTAGCGACAGCAGCAGGCAGGCAGGACGGCTTTTTGATCTCGAATCATCTCGAACTTACTCGGCAACCGCCAAATGCCGTGGAGAGTTTATGTGGGAACGCAATAGGTAAAGGGGGCACGCCGGTAAGCGTGATAGCACGATGGGACGACAGTTGCATAACGAGCATAACACCGAACGTGGTTAGGAAAGTTTCACTAAAGCTCGTTCCAAAGGGTGTGGGGTGATGAGCTCAGGAAATTTTAGCGCAAAGTAAAACAAGAAACAGCAAGCAATAAGGAAATGCAAATGGAAATCGAAACAAAACAGTGGAAAACGCAATGCGCAATGAGGTTTCCGACAAGTTCGGATAAAAAAAAAACAAAGAACTTTTCACAAAATAAAAGGAGATAAAATGCCAAAAGGAGAAGAAGCCAACGAAAAAGGATAAGTTGCAGGAGGAGAGAACGAAGAAAAGTAGTAAAAGTAGAAGCCCGGGCCAGCAAACTTCGAGCCCGAGACCGAGAAACTCAAGCGAAAGTTGGCCAAACGGTGAAACGAAAACACAAAAACGCTAACCGCGCACTAAGGGCATGGCTGGCATGGCGATGATGAAACTCAAGGATGAAGTTTCAAAGTAGTAGGCAACCGGAAAATGGAAGAAAAGCCGAAAGCGAAGCAACCTTTGCCGATGATTTGCACCGAAAGAAGCGCCTATTCTTTCACCCCAAGCAAGCACCAGCTGCTTGCGCTACCTTGCAATGGCCACGAGCTTTGTTGCGGCCTCACTCCTCCGCCCCATTCTCGCCCTCTCCGTGGGGTATTATTTATTATGTTCATCCTCGCCATTCCATCACACTCTCTTTCGCTCTCTCTCTCTCACTCGCTCGCTCACTTGCTGTCATTTGATCCCGCGTTACCTCCCAGGCTGCTGCGATGACGTGCTGGCTGGCTGGCTGGCGATTGTTCCAACTCGCTTCTGACTTTTTACGCCGCCATGCCATGGATCCTGCACCTCACACTCCTGCCCCGGGGGCCCGGACGGAGATGGATGGCGAGCCGGCATCACACCGATCTCCCCCTGCGGTCATCTCCTCGTTTGCTGTATGTATTCGAGCGCTTGGAGTCACTGCGCGCTTGGAGAGTCCTCGCTTACGAAAGCTTCTCAGGTCGCAAGGCTTTCCATTTCATTCGCTTACTCTCGGTCTGTCTCTCTCTCTCTCTCTCTCTCTATCGCATCATCTGTACGAGATGGCCAAAGTCCTTCCTTTGTCCTTCCATCACACCGAAAGGACGATTACCATACAGTGCTGCTGCTACTGCTGCTCAGTAGCTTCTCGGTAGCACGTGGAGGGGATTGCGTTTTCGCTGAAATTGAGTTTTGTTCGCGTCCGGTGGCGCAGCACTCGTTGGTCCTGAGAAAGGAAACTGCCCAGAGATGGTTCCAGGATCCTTCGCCAAGCGATGGCTACTAGCTGTGTGGCCAACCAGGGGCAGCAGCAGCAGCAACAGAAATCGCAACTTCCAGCGCATGCTGCTCTCAAGCGAACTTCCCAGCGAGCGAACGAAGAATTCGTGTTGGTCCGAGGTCTGAGAAACAATTTTCTTGTCCATCCCGTCCACCGTCCATTCCCGTTTTCCTTTATTTGCGAATTCCAGAGCATCGCAGAGCTTCCACAGCATCGACCATATTCCTTAAATTGTTTCTTTCACAAACACCACTCTGTGCCGAGTGCATCGTGTGTTATTGTCTTCGATCATTTAAGCTCTGTTTCTGTTTAATCTTTCCCACTAAAGGGATTCGCAATCTTCCTCCTGACGTCCTGTTTTTTTTTTTTTTTGTTGCCAAACTTTGCAAAGTTGAACAAAAAAAAACTCAACTCTCCAACAATGTGCCCATAGCGGACCGGAACGGAAATTTCATTTCACAGACCCCTTCCACACTCGTGGCTGCGCCGTTTCCACCACCAGAGTTTTCCTGCTCGTCGTTCCCGTTTTTGCTGTTTGTTTGCTCCCGCTTTGGCTTTCCCCACCGTGGTTGCTTCTGGCCTCCGTCTCGACTCGACTCGAAACCATTTAGAGAGTGTGTATACGGGACAAACCATGGTCTCTCGAACTCGGACTGGCCGTTCTGCGGGTGTGTACTGGACCACTGAAGGCTCCAAACCACCTCCGGACTGCCTCTCTCTCTCTCACAAGACCAGTTCAGTCCAGTAACTAACAGTCTGCGGGAGCAAAAACCCAACAGCAACAGCAAAAAAAAAACCCTTGGCTGGAAAACTCCTACTAGTTCCATATTCTCCTCCAGTGCCCCCCCGGTTCTGTAAAAAGTTGAAGAGCCGGAACCCGGGAAGGTGTAGAGCGCACAGGGGAAAGGGATATGGCTACCAGATAAGACTTGCTGCAAAACTCTCGACCCCGGGAGTTGACGAGTGGACTGCTGGACTGCTGGCGATGGTTGGTCCTGTCGTGTGGTCTTTCAGAGCAGTATGTGTGCATGGATGAACCCTCGGTGGACTTTTGCACGATGCTCCATGTCCATGACGGTAGCGTTTTCACCATTTGTATCCCCTTTTGCTCCCTGCTGCTGTCGCCGGTGTCTCTCTGTCACCCTCTCTCTCTCTCTTTCCCACTCTCGGTGATCGCTTTGGGCAATATTTTGTGAACCTGACCTGAGCTCCAACTCCCACAAATGGGTGGAAGAGGGAGGGGGGATGGCAACAAAAATCCGATCCACCACCAGAAGACCGGGACAGGATTCTATTCGGCCATCAATCGCTGCGAGGGGTTTGATGTGAGTGTGCATGTGTGTTTCCAGGGGACGCGTTTTGGACTTCAAATATTATTTTCCAGTAACGTTGTGACACGGTGTACGATGTTGCTGTTCGATTTCATGGATCCCCGGGGGGGGGGGGGGGGGGGGGGCGGGAGGAGGGCTTGTGAGAGGGTGGACGACTCGTTCATATGCTAGAACGATCCAGTGGCATTCGAATCGTGGGCAGTAGCCCGGCAGTAGCAAAAGGGGATTTGGGCACAAAATGCCACTGCGACGTCACAAGCAATATGCTCCTGTGCTGGTGCTCCTGTATGTATTTGCGTGCCCGTGTATGTGGACCGTTCCTGTTTCCGTTTCGAACACAGCGTTTGTTCATTTTTGGTTGTCCACGGGTCCGTGGACGGGATCGATGGCTGGCCATCATTTGGAGTAGCCGAGGTTCGTCGAATTTCTAACAAAACCATCGACTTGTCGGCTGGACTCGTCGGATTGCATATATTCCATATAGAGAACTCCCATCGTTCACCTTTCCTGGAGGAGCCAAGGATTTTGGATTGACTTTTGTGGTTGAATTCTAGTAGCAAACATTACGTCAACCGCGTCAGCAGCTTGAGTTTTTGTGGTAACGCTTCAGATGTGCCAGTGGACTGGCATGATCTAGTCGGCCTGGCCAGCGTCTGTTCCTGGGAGCACCTTGTTGCGATGGCAACACCAAAGGCTCACTTGATTGTAACATCAGTGTGGACCTTTTTGGGACGGTCTTCCGGGAATGTTTGGAACATTCCATCGAAACAGCAGCCATTCCGGAGAGCACTCGAGGTACAAGGCCTTGTGCCAGGAAGGTGTTGGTGGTTGTCTGGGAATTCGGATAGACCGTTCGTTTGGAAGCCCAGGATACGAAGAAACTGCGAAGAAATACCGAAAACCTTTGCAAGTCTTTGCATGTTAGTCTTTTTCCTAGCATCGTTCCAATCCCGTACAAAGTTTTCACGGAGAGAAATGGCCATTTCCAGGAAGATCCCCGGGGGCAAACCAGATTTTTTACATCGGTCAATACGCGCACCGATTATGTCCGGCCTCCCTACCGAGCGAGTATCTTATCGTTTCGCGGAACTAGATTTCGCTATCTCCTTCCGGACCTCCCCGAAGATGGATTGCCCCCGGGGTAGCACTCAGGGAGGCGCGGCTGTAGCCCGTGATTGATCGTTGACCAAAGGATGGCACAGCAGTAGCTCAGTGTGCATTAGCTCTCGCGGCCATAAGCAGCGACAGTTCGCGTAGAGGATATTCGAAAATCGATCCATCTTCCGTTGCCTGTCCGTCGGCTGGCGGCACGGTTCATAAGTGAATCGACCTCGGAATCACGGAGTTATCATCATCTTCGCATGAAGTGATGAGAGCTGCTACTGGAACCGACTTGTCCGGAGAAAAGGTTTGTCTGGAAACCACAAATTTACTTAATCGAAAACTCTCTCCCGAAATCCACCCCTCAGTCTTAAAATAGGACAGGCGCCAGCAAGCCACTCGGGAGCGACATTCAGAGGGGGGGGGGGGGGAGGAGGATGGCGTCGGGTTCCTCACGTCGTCGACACGCGCCATGAAGTGTATGACCCCCGTATGCCATCCTTATGCTTGCCATCGAACCCACTTTTCTGTGTATTCTCGTTGATGCTTCTTTCCCCCAAGGACACACAGCATGAGGGAGCAGCACACCCACACGCAGCGATGATAAATGTCGTCCTTTGGCAACGTTGGTCGGTGGTCGGATGATGATGACGGCGACCGACGTCCGATGATTGTGTCTCGACAGGACGCTCTGCTTCGAACAACAAGTTATCACAGCGAATAATAGATGCCGAGGGTGGTAAGGACTTTCGAGAGACAGAGAGAGAGAAACATTGTTGCAGCAGCAACCGAGCTCTGAGGACACACGCGAGGAGAAGAGCAGTGGCCTTTTTTCACCCTTGAGAGCAATCCGAGGGACTGACGCCCGCCCGGTGGTGGCGCCACCCTTAACCTAATAAGTAATATTTGAAGTAATGCAACCAAGCGAACTGTCGCACCACCCCCCGCAGACACTAACCGAGACGCAATAGCGGCGCCGAGAGTTGAGGCGCAGAAGAGCAAGAAGCTGATAAGCTTGGCGGACAAAGGCGAGTACGCGAGTGACTCATCCTGTGAAGCCAATCGACTGCAAACCAACTCCTACATCTGCTGCTGCTCCTTCTGCTTCTGTTCATTGTCCCCCTGGCTTCACCATCGCTGACTGCTAACTGCGCAACGACGACGACGACGACGACGACGACGTTTTGCGGGTAATTGTTGCACGGTGCTGACCCCCGGGCGTGCTATCTAGGGCGCACCACCACGCCACACGGTGACAGTGTATAAGTGTGACCGGTTTCATGGTTGAATGGGAAACGGGAAAGCGCGGAATGGTCGATGGTGTGTCATGGATAGACCGAAGAAGCCATTCTGTGCGGATACTTCGCTCGAGAGGGTGTTGCTTACCCCGAAATGACGTAGGTGAATGGTCAGCAAAAAGGGGTTGCTTCGGGGTTGCATCTTGTTGGGAAGCGAACGAGTGAGCAGCCTGAAAGAACTGTCGGTGTCGTCGTGGAGTGTGATTTCGTCGGCAAACAAACGGCAAAGGCAAAAATGGGGGAAAGAACACACGCAAGAACAACACTTTTGTTTGGCTTCCAGTTATCCAGCTGTATTTGAACCCCCGGGGGTGGTGAGGGTGAAGATGACGTGAAAAAAAACAGGGGGCGATGAAAAGGAACCGAAACATGGCGAAACCCCAACCTTTCACCGAATTATTAATGACCGAAGAAAGGCTCCTGTAGGACGTCGAGCCGTTTGCTGAAGACAGTTCTGAAGGACTAATTTCTGTCATTAGACGACGGAGGCATCCATGGGCTTCGTGCTAATGGCTCACAATTTGTAACACCAAGAACCATCTTTTCAGAAACTTCTCCTTTTTTGACAAGATCCTGTATAGGAATAGGAGACAATGATCCTTGGAAAAGGGGGAAAAAGCAGAATCAAGGAAATGATAAAAATACAAACAATAAAAAACCAACAGAAGGACAACGGAAAAGGGATACGCACACCAATACTCGCGCCGGACAGGAACATAATCATTTCACCGCGAAACAACCCAAAACCCGAACCTCATTGTCCACGTGGGGGATTCGCTTCAATTAATCAAACACTCTCACCCCTGCGACGACCGACCGGCCACAAGTAGGTTGCGGCGACGACCCCTGACCCCTCGCGGGCCTTTCGTGCGATGGAAAATGAGAGCATTTTCCATCGATTTCGCTGTCGCTGTTGGCCACGAGGTGGGAGGTGATGGCTATAAGTGAGTGGCCCACGAAGAAACAGCACAGGGAATATACGGGGCAAGGCCATGGCTGCTATACATGTCCTTCAGTGCGGAAAATGCGGTCAGGGAGAAACAGAGATAGAGAGAGAGACACAGTGAGAACGGTAGAGAAGAAGTGTCAAACTCTACCATTTATAGTAGGCTTTGAATGGCTGAATGGCGGTCTGTGTTTTGTTTGGGTGTGCGTCTGTCTGTTTCCATTGCACACAGATACAAAAACACCCTTCATTATTCGGATTTTCGTGGCTATCGATATATTTGATAACAATTTCAAGTGCTGCGATTGGTTGAAACAGTTAGGGAGGTATATTTATGAGGAATCTTCACAGTCAGCACATTTTTAATAATAACGTTGCTAACAAATCTTCACAAACGCGAACGAAACCGCAGCATGCCAGATGGGATCGCTAACGACAAACCTTTCCCGTCGCTTAATCGAGCAATTGAGAACCCACGAAAAACAACACACAACAGAACTGAGCAACGTTATGCCTGCCTGGATAGCATAATTTATGCTCTCGGTGTCGCCTTAGTTGGACGTCTAATGACGAGCGCAACGTAAGCGTCATCTTTATGCTCTCTTATTCTTTTCTCTTACCTCTTGTCGTCGTCTTCACCGTAGCGTTGATTTGTTTACTGAGACACAACAAATATGCTGATCGCTTAGAATGAATGTGCGCCAGTGGAACTCGCACGATCATTCGACAAATATGCAGCTGTACGGGTGTGTCGAATGTGGCATAATTGCTTGGCTGTTGCTTCGGTGATATTATAGAGGAAGAGAATGCTATTGCGAGGGAGAAAGAGAATTGGGATGAAATGTATCCAAGGCAGCATTGGAACATGGTTTTCTTAAATAAAAGGCTTCTTTTCTTTCAGATGCTCTTAGTAAGCGAAACGTCCAGATGATTCATTGTTACTTCATATTCTTCACTCATTTATTGCTTTTATCTCACGAGCCATTATTATAAATAACTATTGCTATGAAGGCACATAAATACTTGTATCACTTGTGGTTGGTTTAAATACTTGTACCACTTCTAACGTATCGGTTCACGATCACTATCAAGTCTTTCACGTTCCTTTTCGCGTAGTGGCGCATCGTACGCTTCTATCGCACAGTCCTGTCGACAGGACTGATCGTCGGTCGTTGCCGAAATAGACATTGGCCCCGAGCTGGACGCTCGATCCAGGTGTGCTCATATCACTCACACTCCTGTGCGCGATCTCTAATGGTTAGAGTCTTCCTTTTTCGAAAGAGTCTACACTATTTTCTCGCTTTCTCGTAGCGTGTTAAACCTTGTAACTATCTATTCTATTTTTTTTATAATCATCACTTTCTCTCATCCTCGATCGATTGATCGCAACGCTATAGCATCCGATACGGACAAACGAATATAAATAGTTATAAATATGTCTTAAAAACAAATGAACGTTATCACAGACAACAGAGTCTATCCGCGTGTGTCAATGGCACTGATTCACTGGCAGTTGACTCTGAATGTAATCCCAGAGCTCGTGTCGCAATACCTTCGCTCTACCACTACCATTTGAACCGCTGGCCGATATCTCAAAGTCCCACGTCCACAGTGTACGCCTTCGGAACGTTTCCTCAAATGTGGCCATCGCGGGCTGTTCTGGAAACCACGAAAACTTTGCCATAGCGTTGTAGTAGTAGAACTGATTACTTCGCCTCGACAGATGACGGTGCACGCCCGGTTTGGTGTCACGCAGCAACAGCAACCCATGGGGAACAAAGAATCGCACCGGTGGCTCGTTACTCACTATGCAGCCAGGCCGACGTTTTCCCTCTCGGAGACGGAACTCCTTCGTACCACCGAAGAACGACAGCAGATTGTGTAGCTCGAAGAGTGGCTTCATGTGCACCGAGTGGGAATTACCGAGCGTAGCGACAAACAGGTTGCATTTGGCATATCTTTGGTGCAGCGATTGTTGACTGATATCGACATTTTCCAACATTAATGCGTCGATAACATGCAGCGTTTGATGCTGCGTTTGTTGTGAACCTTCGCCTTGCAGCACCGTCACCAGCTCGGCGTACAGTAGCGTATATCGTGGTAGCTTCAGGCCTGGCACAGCCGTTAACGGTTTAAAACCAGGTTGTAATGCGTTAAAGCAAAACACTTCCGTTCCGCCAGTACCGAGCACGAAGATACGGGACGCCGGATCCGGATTGGCGATCGGCACAAACTTCCAATCCCAAATGGATAGAAAACTGCTTTTCAGATCAGGATGTACCGCGGTCTCGGGTGTCCCAAGGAAGGTGGCGATTCTGGCGAACAGGTCTGAACACTTGGCAAAGTTTGATTCTTGAATGGTCGGTTGCACCTGATCCGTAGGTGGTTTGTTAGGCGGATTCTCTGAATTCCACTTGTGCTTTGGTTTGGATAGGTCCAGAGGACAGGACACTTCGTTGGGAACCTCTGTTTTTCTCATCTTCTTCCGTGACGACAGATCTAGGGGAATATTCGCCATTTGAACACTGTTTTTAAAAATCACTCGGAATCGTTTATTTGTTTTGGTCTTAAGAAGAGGTGTGTGGCTTGCTCTTCCTACTCGAACCCTGTCCCAAACCAAACTAACATCCATCGGTACACTATCAACCCATCGCTGCGAGATCGCTACAGGCAATCTCAAAGATCTCTGGTGTGTAAGTACTGCACTCGATCAATCGTTCGCATGTGTGTGCGTACGTTCAGGGCACACGTCGTTCTTGGGTAAGCCGAGAAACCGCGCTGCGATCTCGCATCGGCCACAAGTGGCTAAACTTGCCAGGCTGTGCAACATGAACGACTAGCGCGCACCCATTCTTTTATGAGATGCCTTTTTATTACCTCGTCTTCGCTAGTGCGTTGACTGACTTGCTTCCAGTTTCCAGCATCTCGTTCTTGCTACGTTCTCGCCTTCTTTTTCTCCATTTTTAGCCCTCTTGCTCACTTTTATTATCGCGTTTTAGTTATGCTTTCCTTGGAACAGAACAGGTCGAAACATGTTCGCTGGCGTCACCATCATGATGCGTCATTGCTGCGGTTGTAGTAGGCCTCGCAATGCTCACCATTCTTTAGCACCGCGGCTCAACAGTGAGTCGCTTGGTGAGTCGATGAGCGCTGAGAATGGAATACGTGAGTGGCATTACTGTTTCCGGCGTCGTTCTTGTGGTGGTGTTCGTGGTGCAAGGATATAATCAAAGATAATGTGAAACCATACGCCACCCTTAGTACTACCATAATGCCACCAGGGGAAAAGGGGCCGGTCCTTGTTACGTCCTCGCTCGCTGGAACGTCCTGACGCTCACCAACGAATTGACGGATTATGGATATGATCAGACAGAGAAGTGAAACGCCAGGGAGGGAAACGGGAGTCTTTTGAGGCGAAATTGAAATAATAAAATCCAGCACCACATCCAACACTACTCCAAGTTGTGCGAGTGGATGGCTCGGGCCAAAAAGGACATAATACGGTTTGATCGATTGTGTCGACGGAGAGAGGGTGGCGAGGAGAGTGTCGTCGTTGGTTTAAATTCACCTCACCCGCTGAGCGAGGGGCTGACATTTGTCCGGAGGGAAATCAACACGCATTTAAGCGCGTTCGAGGACGAAAACGCGTTTCCGGAAATCAACGAGGGTACACTCATTCGCCCACCGCTTTTGAGTTGAGAAAAGATAATAATTAACCCTCGTTTCGCTGCGGGTACTTGTTGCTCCTGTAACGGAGTGAGGAGGACATGCTGACGTGCTTGGAAAGAAGCTTCTCGATTCAGCTGACAAACACATAAACATAAAAACGCAGCCCAACCTTTCTCACTGTTTGGTGATAGCTACGACAGTTAGCTCCTCCTGGTCAGTACTCCAGTGACGGATAGAAATCACCGGTTGCCACCTGCCAACCGGTAATTGGTCATTTCAGATCAATAAACAATTCAATTGAGGCGCGACTGCAAGCGATGTGCAGTGTTATTTGTATGCCCAACGCCGATGCTATGTATGCTAATTGAACAATGTGTTTCGCGGAATTACAACATGAACCACCATCCTTTGCCGCCATTTTGTTCACACTCGAGTGAGTCCGTAATATGTACTGGCGGTTGGAAAAATGTCCAACCAGAAAGGGGAGAGAGTGAGAAACAAATCTGTCACCATTGCTCTCTCCTCATCTGCTGCGCCACTAATCGCTCGGTACTGCAGCAACAGCAAGTTGGCCGAAGGTGGTGGTGGCTACATTATCCCTGTTTGTCACGACGCACGCATCGAATAAATGTCAAAACCACGGGGCGAATAATGTATAATTTATAATTAACATTTTCCAACATTAAATTACATCACAATCATCACCACCCCATCATCACAACCGCATCATCTCACTCACATCGGACGGGCCGCGCCGGTACCATGGCAATGGCGAGCAGCCCTCTGGTCACTCGGATGTGGTGAAATGAAAATATGGTGCAGATTTTTTTTTTTATGAAAAGGACTGCTACACATGACAGCACCACCCTCGCAACCATCCTTCCTCTGGTGTCTGTTCGTTGTCGGTGTATTTACAACCGCGGTATGGTGAGCTGGAAAGTGGCAGAATTGATGGTATTGGATCATTGGAGAGCTCGTTGCTCCCCCAAAAAAGGGGTGAAAACCATAAAAAGTGTCACTATAGACACTTGTATGGGTGTGCGAGTGGGTTCGTGGATTGTAATAGAGGTGCCTGTAGCTACGAGGAACTTATTAAACAACAGGACACCGGATTGTTGGTCGGACAGTCGGATGCCTGGGAAGTGGATTAGAAGAGAGGAGGAATGCAAGTGGGAATGCAGATTGTTGTGGTTCCGGTTTGCTGTGCGATAAATCAAATTCTAATTTCAAATACCACGACCACCACCGCAGCATTCTGCGTTAAAAGGGAGGAGTGTCCGTTGTAGAAGGTCCTGTGGTGTTCCCTCGAACAACAGGAGGCTTTAAATGAGAAGAGGAAATCAATTTCAAGGACTTTTATAACTTTCGCATTTTATTGTTCGCACAAGCAGGCACTACCAATCGAAAGGACGAACCTAGTAGCGTCAATTCTTTTCTTTGTCTTTGTGAAAACGTTCCCCCAAAATCATCAAAAAAGCAGTGCCCGAGGTGGAGCAATAAATCGACTCCACTTTCGGCGGATAATTTTCGCTTGGTGTGGTGCAAACCTCCTCCCCCCATGAAACATCCCCTTTCATCCTTCACCCACTCACCATCCTTTTCCATTAACTCGCACACAACATAAACTGTCACACGAATGGTTTAATGCTGGCGCGCACCCCCTGGTTTCGCTTTCCTTCCCCCCCCCCCCCTCCCCTTGCGCAAGGTGCAGCATTGGTGCATTATCATCATTTATGTATTTATGCTCCCGATATGTGACTCCGCGCCGCTGTGTGTCTGTGTGCCGTTTGTTGTGGGGTGTTTTTCACCTCCAGCCACCCCATTGGCCACCAACCAGCCAGCATAATACATATGAGCCACAGGATAATAGCCACATTCCTGACTGGCTGGGTGGCTGGCGGTCGGTCGGTTTTTTTTTTTGTGTTGTTGTATTTTTGATTGCCAACTTCATTTGCCTGCACCACCCGTGCTTATCTGTGCCGAGAGGGTGGGTGGGGTGCGAACTCCCTCAGGTAGTGATAATGCGATAATAATAAAAGAGGAAATCGATTGAAAATTATTACCGAAGCCACCACCACCACCACACATGACCTCGTACCACCGGATTGTTGCCGTTCCGGATGTTCTGTTTCCAGTTCGACTGGTTGACCACCACCAGCAACACCATGTTCTCCATCCCTCGAGCCATGCTGTTAAATGTTGTTTCAACACCAAACTCCGGACCGGAACCCCTTTGCTCGAAGCGCGCAAAATGCTTTAATGCTCGCGCGAGAACGCGCATTTTCCCGTGAGCGGAACGTGTGGGGCTTCTGATTGTGTAGTTATCGTTATGCTTGACCCGCGGGGAGATGCATTGCACACGTTGTTTAACTCTTGTAGCCAACTCTTTATAAGTGACCGTAAAAGTTTCCAACAGAACTGAAGTACAGCCTGTCGATCGCGGTCTGCAGACTTCAACACCTCTGCTACGAGAAACTAGCGTTCCAATTCTTATTCCTACTGGAAGAACTGGCCTCCGTCTGTCCTCCGGAGAAGTGCGCGATATAAATGGAGCTTGAAAACGAGCAAAAAACAAAAAAAAACAGAACAAAAATGTTAAATCAAACTTCCGCCTTCACCCCCTTTTTTGCTCTTCTCTCTGTTCTTTGCTCCGCGTTGTTGAGGTCAGTCAGCCAAAACAACAGCAGCAGCAACAGCAGTAGCACCCTATCATAAATACCCCATCATCATGAGTACGCCGAGTGAGAGAGAGAGAGAGAGAGACGCGTGCGCTCCTTAAGCGCCCATCGCGGACGCCACATGAATCCGGACGGCGGTCACACGCACACCGACCACGCGGACCAATCGGCCAACCGACCGACCGACCGACCGGACGGCACTTTTAACCTGAATTAATTTCATGAACGACAACACCCCAAAACAACATGCTACCATCTCCCTGTTCCCCCTCCGGCCACGGTCGCAATGTGAAGTGCGGCTCGGTCCGCCATGGTGCCCTCATTACCATCCGGGGGTCTCACTCCGTCGTTTCCGTGCTTCAACCACCACCACCACCATCACCATCGACGCGTTTGGGGTTGACCTGTCGACTCGGTGAGGCAGCAAAGAGGGCCACGGACAAGGCGTAATGGTGGTGGTTGCTCGTCCGCCATCGTTCGCAATCTCGAATTAATTTATAAATAATATTCGCTTCCCCCCCCCCCCCCCCCCCCCTTCCATCCATGGCGGCCATGTACTGGTGGTGCTGCCACTGGTCATGCTGGTTGGTTGCTTCTCATCTCCCAAAATATACCTCCACCACAGCGCCATCACCACCAATCAGCGGGGTGGTGAGAGCGCGATAAGCGAGCGAGAGTGGATTAATGCCGTGTGTGCGCGCCCGTTAGCCCTCACAACAAATGCTTCACCACCAGCAACGGCATCAGCAGCATGCAAATCCCCCGATTCCGCTTTTTGCAAACGCCACCTTTTCCCTCCAAATCGGATTTTCCAGGGGCCAATGGGTGGCAGGATTTTTTTCTTCTGCTCGCCATGTTTTCCGTTCGACAGGTTGTCTTCCGTTCCACACTCGTTCCGGGAGTTTTTGGCGTGCCGTTTGATGACGTTCGATGTCGTTTGAAGAAAATGTATTATTATTATAAGAAGGAGCGGGGAGTCTCTTGTCTTTGTTCGTTCGAAAACCAAAATGTTCCCGAGTACTGACGTTCTACCATTTTCTCTTGTCCTTCACAGAACGGAGATTGAAACGAAAGTCCGGAATCCCGTCGCTCCCAAACGATTCTTCGATCACGAACAGTAAGTAGCAGTCAGTGCGATCTAAATTACTCCTTATAACGGACTGCAAATCAATAACTAAGAAAATTGATTTAGATCTTAATCTCCTGATTTTGCCAGGACCGCTATTATTAAAACACTGCTGGAACATTATTTGTTGCCAAAAAGATACCGAATATGCGATATGAATTATTTGCATTTCTTCTTGCAAGCAGCATCTTGAATCATAGCAGTCATGCGCGACACCACACATGGAATCACATAGCAAGCTGTGACTGTGTTTTACAACTATTCTTGCTTGTTCAAGTACAAATCAGTTCAGTTCCACACAATTAGTTGTTCTGCGCCCTCGCTGCGAGTCATCTCGGCAAAAGG
>NC_064878.1:61938548-61958548 GCF_943734665.1 Anopheles aquasalis | reverse complement strand
ACCAGAAGCAGACGAGGACGCCATGGTCCTCCAGCAAGGTTTCTTCCAAACCGAGGGCTATGAAGTGCTGAAACGCTCGCTGGATCTACTCGAATACATGGAGCACCTGGAACCGTTGCTAGAAGAACACCGTTCGAGACAACGCCGTGATGCCGCCCGACCGGACACACCGAATCGGATCGATCGCACGCAAAACTCGGACGAAATCATGTACGGAGTACGGAAGCGTACGCAACGCGAGCAAGACCTAGGAACACTACCGATCATCTACGATGCGGTTGCCGGTGCCAACAGCCTGCCTCGTCGAAAGCGCCACACTCCGGTGGTGAACCTGGACGAGCTGGAGCGTGCCAAACGGAACGCCCAACAAGACTACCAGCGGCTAGAGCGCGAGTACTACCGTTGCCGAAAGTCGGCACCAAACGCCAAAATTTGCGATCAAATCCACGAAAAGTTGGTGCGCCTGTCGGAGGAAGTGAACGCCCGGTTCCAGGAGATGGCCAACCTGCTCCAGGGTATGCAGGAACCGATTGAGAAGAGCACAACCGAGCACTACGCTTATCCGATCTACAGCTCAACCGATCGATCGAGTACTCCCGCGAGGAGTAGCGATCGTTGGATGTCAACCACGCCAGGGCTTCGAACGACTGCTAGGCCCACGGCGGAACTAGTGAGCAGCGGTCACCTTGTCCAGTATGATCCTCGCCAACATATCCCGAACGTAAACAGTTCCATCCGCAGTCTAGATGATTTGTACGATCACATCATTCTGGAGGGCAGCAGTTCACCTTCATCGAAGCCGAAGGATGATCATGTGGCGTCTTCCACGCTGGCGACTGACACGACAACGATCTCACCGTCGACTACGCCATCAACCGAGGCCATCGTACGTCTAACGGCTCCAACCAAAACTTCGGCTCACCGTTGGGTGGTGACGAAAAATCCGAAACAAGCCGCAAGGAATCTGCACGACGTGGTTAATCAGCTGCAGTTTGCTCAGATGATACAACCGCAACCGATTCACGAGGACATGGTGATGATGCCCCAAGCACCACCAGCCACTATCGATGAGCTTGTGATGGCAAGGGCCCGCAACCGAGACCACACCCACCATGATCGGTTGGAAGAGCTCAACGGAGTGGTGGCTGCTGATCTGCTCCTTGACACCACGATCCCTACCAGCCCCGATAGTCTCACGGTGGACAGCGATTTAGCGGGTGCGGACAGTCTTCGCTCGAGCCACACTCCGTTGCAGCACCAACAGCAACACCAAGCACCGCTGAGTGTCGGTCCCAGCGCACCGTTCCTCAGTTTGTGCGATCAGCTACGATCGGCGGGTGGATCGATCGGAGGAAAACAGGGCCAACTGTCACCGCATACCGGTTTTCAGCATGGTGGACCGGGTTTTCCGATAACGGGAGAAGCGACCAAGGCCACTTCGCAGATTATAGTGAATTCGGGCTTTGGTGCACCGGGTTACATCCCTAATACGGTTTGTTTCTATCAGAACGGTCCACCGCCGGCCACTGTACCGTATCCGTTCCAGAGGCCAGCAACAGGAGGCACGAGTTATGCTCCGTCTTACAGTGCTGGCTATCCGCCACAGGTTTATCATCAGCCACAGCATCATCAGCATCCGCAGCACGGTCATCATGGAGGTGCCGGAGGTAAGGTTCCGCTGAATGATCCCACGATCGAGGCATTCATCCAGCCTCGCCTTTCCGAAGGTGAGAGAACCAACACTGACTTAGCTCACACCGTCTTATCTGTCTCTTCTTTGTTCTCTCTTCCAGCAACGATCCATTTGCCTGTGAACATCCACAACCTCCAGCATGCCAGCAATGGCCGCACACCGGACGGTGCCACAAATAATGTTCTCGTCTGCTCGATGGTACAACAGCACCAGCTACAGCACGAAGCAGCAGCAGCGGAACGGCACCATCATCCCGATCACCACGACAATGCCACCGCCGCTGACGCTGATCCAACGCACTCCAACGAAAGTGCTGAGCTGGCGCACATGTTTGCGACCGGTCACTCATCGGCAGCACGTGCCAAGGGCCGCCAGCACTGTCGCCGTGGTTGGGTACCGTGTTTTAGCTCGCACCAGTGCGTCAAACGGTCCGCTTGGTGTAACTCCCGGACGGACTGTCTCGATGGAAGTGACGAAAGTTCGTGCTCTTGTGTTTCGCGACTCCCCCGGCACAAACTGTGCGATGGTTATGCTGACTGTCCGCTCGGGATGGACGAGATGGGTTGCTTCGGGTGTGCCAAGTTCGCTTTCTCTTGCCATCACACGGCGGACGAGTTCCGGACGCACCGTTCCGGTGACTCACCGGGGTGCTACTCGGTCGCAGAACGTTGCGATGGTTTCGATCATTGTCTCAACCGGAAGGATGAACAGGATTGTTCAATGTTGGTGCAGGGCCTGGGGCATTATCTGGCCTACGCAGTTCCGCACACTTCCGGTGTCCTGCATCGGAATTACAAAGGAAAATGGTACCCGGTGTGTAGTAATGCTCGTCCGTGGGCACGTGAAGCTTGCGAAGCGGAACTTGGTCCACTGGATCAGGAGCCGTTGTTGAGCCACGGCCATGGCAGTCTACCAGGGCCCTACATTAGCCAGCGGACGGCAACAACAGAACCAGACTTTACCGAATCGTGCAACGGGGTGTACGTGAAGGTCAAGTGTCCACCGGTACGTTGCGGTACGAGTAAGCTGCAGGAACAGCACGCGGCAAGGATCAGCGTACGAGCGAGACGTAATGTGACGTTGGAAGCAACGACGACGGCGTCCAGCGGTGCCGATGAGCTGGTCGAGAGTGTCCGGATCGTGGGTGGTGGTGATGCGGAACCGGGTGCTTATCCTTTCATTGTGGGAATTTTCCGTGATGGCAAGTACCATTGTGGGGCCTCGATCTACAACGAGCACTGGGTAAGGATGAGTGAGTGAGTGATCGGAATGTCAATGACTCATCTCTCTCTCTCTCTCGCTCTCTGCCATTCCAGATCATTTCTGCTGCTCATTGTTGTGACAATTTCCAACACCACTACTACGAGGTACGCTCCGGGATGCTCCGGAAGCGCAGTTACTCTCCGCAGGTGCAAGTCACGCACGTGACGCACATGATCGTACACCACGCTTACAGCTCGAAGCTGATGGCGAACGATATCGCGCTGTTGCGTGTGGAGCATCCGTTCCGATACAACCGGTGGGTCCGGCCAATCTGTCTCCCGGCCAAACATCGGACAACCGGCGATCGCGATTGGCTCTGGGGTCCAAAACCGGGCACCGTATGTACGGCGATCGGTTGGGGTGCCCTGCGAGAGGGTGGTGGTGCACCGGATCATCTGAAGCACGTTTCGGTGCCGGTGTTGCCGGTCTGTAAGCATCGTGCCGATCGAGATAGTTTGCAGATTTGTGCAGCCGAAGAGCACGGTGGACAGGATGCATGCCAGGGTGATTCCGGTGGTCCGTTCGTGTGCCAGAGTCGATCGAATTCGTTCGAATGGTACCTGGCCGGTGTCGTGAGCCATGGGGAAGGTTGTGCCCGGGCAAACGAGCCCGGTGTTTATACGCGCGTCGCGCTGTTTATCGAATGGATCGAGCAAAAGGTTAATGGACCGTTACCATTGCGGCAGACGTTACTGGATTGTCCTGGATCGCGGTGTATCTGGGGTGGTGGTGTGTGCCTTCCAGCGGGCAAGAAGTGTAACGGATTCGTCAACTGTCTCGGTGGTGAGGATGAATCGGAGTGTGGAATGGATCGGTTGCTACGTTCGATGACGAGAAAAGATAACGAAGAGGAGGAGGAAGAGGAGCAAGAGGAGCAAGAGAATGATAACACGACAACCGACGGCACTGAGCAGGAGCAGCTGGAGATAACCAGCGAGAGTCGTCCACTGAGCGTTACCACTTCCCCGGAGCAGCAGCAGGAGCCACAAGTAACAACGGAAGAGGCCCATGGTGAGGGACAGGAGAGTATGCTTGTAACACAGACCGTACAGATGGATGCTACGGAGTCTCCTACCGGAATCACGATACTAGAAAGCACTACAAGCACCACCACCGACGGAACTACTCTCGGTGAAACGAGCGAATCAATCCAATCGACTTCCGAAGGAGTTTCCAGTTCCACCACCACCACTGCGGCTGAGTCCACAACGCCAGCGACCACCTTTACCACGGTTGCATTCGAAATTCTGGCCCCCACAGGACCAACAACAACGGAAGTCCTTTGGAAAGCAGTCGAAAAGACGATCAAGGAAGTGCAGGGATTGGCAAGGGCACGTGGCAATGAGTCACAGATCGCCACCGTCGAACCCGAACCCGATCATCCATTTTTCGAGGAGCTCGAAGTGATGGAACAGGAAAAACATAAACGGTTGGCCCAATTCCGGTTGACTGTGCACAATGTACACACCAAAACAGCTGTAACATCGACCGTGTCCCCGCTCCTTTCCAATGACACCGCCCAAACGCAGCGGCAATATCGGCAGTTCTCGTGTACCAAGTAGGACAACAGACCCATGAGTCGAATCCTTCGAGGTTTTTCATTTGTTTATCCTTATCTCATTTGACTCTAGTATCACGCAACGGATCAACATTGCGCATCGGTGTGACCGGATCGTCGATTGTGAGGATGGTAGCGATGAGCTGAACTGTACCTGTCGGGATTATCTGAAGGATAAGTTTGATTTTCTGATCTGTGACGGCAAGACGGACTGTTTGGATCATACGGATGAGCGGAATTGCCGTAAGTTTAGGTCGCGGATGATGTACAGTTTGTGGCGGGATTTTAAAACAATTTGCGCTCTCTCTCGATCGTTGTAGTGAAGTGCCAGGCGAATGAATACGCATGCCGGATGAGCCAGCAGTGCATTCCGAAGGTGCACCAGTGCAATGGTATCGCTGATTGTCCTCTGCACGAAGATGAACTGGATTGCTGTGAGTATCCCTTATGCTCCGAGGAGACAAACAGCACCTTCTATGCACCCTAACGCTTCTGTTCCACCAACAGTGGCCCTAACCGATGGTCAGCGTGTGTACTTCGATGCCAACAATCTAACGCTCTTCCGCAACACGGGACTCGTGACGAAGAACACCAACGGCACCTGGGAGATACTGTGCGGTACGAAGCTCACCGATAAGACGCAGCACGCGGTCGAAAAGATCTGTGCTTTTCTCGGTTTCGCCGGATACCGTAACTACTCGGTGGTGACGCTTAGCGGAACCACGAGTTTGGACGAACTGCTCACGATCGATAGTGATACAACGCACTATCTGAACCTAACGCTCGTCGAGGGTTGCGAAGCGCTGCGCGTTACCTGTGCCCAGCACATCAACGCCAGCGAGCACGAGATCGCACACTTTGAGCATCAGCACAGTGAGGAACCGGTGCAGGTGAACATCCGGCCACTGAATCCGATCCACAAACCGCACCACATGCCCCAGATCGTGTTCCAGGAGAATGCGCACGTTGAGTTGATCGAAAGCTTTGGGGATGATTACGATTGGCCGTGGAATGTGGACATCTATCTCGATGGGGTGCTGATCTGCAGTGGATTGATTATCGATGCGAGCTGGATCGTGGTGGCCAGCAGCTGTACGCGGCTCGTCAATATGCGCCATCAGTATGTGGCGGTGGTGGCTGGAGGTGCCAAGTCGTACCTTCACATTGCCGGTCCGTATGAGCAGGTGGTGCGGGTGGATTGCTATCACTTCATACCGGAAGCGGAAACGGTGATGTTGCATCTGTCGCAGAAGTTTAACTTTAGCCGGCACGTGTTACCGACCTTCATACCGGACCGGTGAGTGGTGATCGGCGAGAGAGTTTGTTTAGGGATTTGTTTATTAAAATTATTGCGCTTTTTGTTTTTAGTGACAACCTGACGGACAGTGAGTGTCTTGCGGTAGGTAAGGACAAGTATGGCAGGACGAAGACACTGCGAGTGCATCTTAACGAGACGAATTGTACTGGCGAACGGATCCGGTGTTACAATAAGGATCTAAAGCAGCCCTACTTCCATCATGAGTATTGTTATACTCAAGGTAACGGGACAAAACATAAGTAATGCTCGGTTTGTTTCTGAACACCTGAATCTCTCTCTCTCTCTCTCTTCCAACAGAGGCAACACGCTCTGGGGTTATCGTCTGCAAAACGAAGCGCTCCGGTTGGTATCCGGTCGGGTTCTACCAGAACAAGCGTGGTCTCTGTGGCTTCAACGAGGTAGTGCGGGTGACCAGCCTAGTGGAATCGTACCACCGCATACAGCACGTGATACAGAACGAAAAGTGCATCGGAGAGCTGTACTATGGGGAACCACGCTGCGATGGGATGCGCTGCCGGTATGGCAAGTGTATCGGTGAGACGGTGATCTGCGATCGTAAGCTGGACTGTAGTGAAGGTTCGGACGAGAAGCTGGAGCTGTGTGCATCGAGGAATTCAACAGGACGTGAGTTAAATCGACGACGACGGTGCATCTGAAGGGAAGTTTAACTTTTTCCCCCTCTTCGACAGGCTGTCTACCGCATGAATTACGCTGCACGAATGGAAAGTGCGTCGATAAGAGCAAGTTCTGTGATCGCCACAATGATTGCGGTGATGCGACGGATGAACCACACGATTGTTCGTGCTATACGTATCTGAAGTAAGTTAATAGAAGCCTCTCATCGTCGCCAGTGCAAAAATATTGACGTGTTTCCGTGCACTTTAAACAGAATAACGGATCCAGCAAGGATCTGTGACGGTGTCCGGAACTGTTGGGATAAATCGGACGAAAATCCACGGGTATGCCGGTGCCACGCTTCGAACTTCCGGTGCGGCGAATCGGACATCTGTGTGCCGTATGATTTCGTGTGCGACAAGGAACGGGACTGTCCGGATGGTGAGGATGAACAGTATTGCTACGCCCTGCAGCAGAACTCGTATGAAGCGTATGTATCACGAGGCCATCGTGGAATCACTGTTCTATCAAACTTTATCCCACCATTTACATCTTCCCTTCAGTGGCTACGGTGAGCTGATGGAGCAAAGCTACGGTATCTGGCACTCCAAGTGTTTCCCCAAGACGGCCCAATTCGGGGACGAGTATATGCGCGACATTTGCGAACAGCTCGGTTACTCGCAGGTGCGCAAGATTTATGGCCGTGCGATCGTCGAGGGTGCACGGTTGCGGACGGCCAACGACACGGAAAGTCCGGTGGATAAGTTGCGCCGAACGGCCACCAAGACGGTCGTGCACAACAAGTTCTCCAAGGTGGTGATTAACGATCAGCACACGTTCTACATGAAACCGAGCCGACCGATGTTCCGGGTGATCAATTGGAACTACCACGACGAGCAGAACTGTCACCGGTTGGAGTTGCTGTGTGCTGCGTAACCGGCTTATCGCACGATAGTGTGGCGTCTAACGCCAAAGTACAATAAAAACCCTTAAGTTACAAACTGCAAAACCCATGGACAGACAGCATTGTTTTGTCTCTTTGCTAATAGGTTTATTCAGGAAACGCCATTTCGTTCCGGGTGGTTTTGGGGGTCAAGAAGAGAGCGGTGGTGCCGGTGCACGCCCATTAGTTTGGTGGGCCACGGCCACGGAGAGCGAAGAAGGGACATCCACTATCGATCTTCTGCTTCAATCCCTGACAATCGCTGCTCTCTGTCCACAGGCTGCTGGGGCAGCTCTGTAAGGGAACACAAAGTGGTCACAAGTCCGGGCGTGGTCCTGAAATGAAACTTACCTTGAACAGCGTCGAGTGGAGACAGTTCATGAAGCCCTGCGGTACGAAGCTACACCCGGCACGGTCCGGAGAAGCAGAAATCGGTGCCACAGCATACGCCGGATCGTTCTGTATCTGGCGAGCGCAGTTATCGACCGTAGTGCCAACCAGCGGTGCCAGCGTCGCATCCGCACCCAACGTACCAGCCAGTGCGCTCTTGATCGCGTCCGTATTCAGCACATTGTTAGCGAATCCACCGATCTCCGTCAAGATGCACTGCATCATGCACTGTTACCGAAAGAATTGAAATCCCTTGTTATCGGGACGATATGATGCTCTTTTACGTCTTCTACTTACACAACCCTCCGTACGGGGTACACCCGGTGCCGGCATCTGGGTTGGGCGCTGGGCGCTGCACTTGTCCATCACGGCTTGGCTGAACGATCGCGGCATACGGCAACAATCGTCCACCGTTACGGTGCGGTCCGGTTGGAAGCAGGATGCATCCGGTGGCGGTGGTTGGCTCGTCACCTAAAAGAGGGCCGCGTAGAGTAGATAAATTCACTTGAATGATAGTATACGGAGCAGCTACTTACCATTCCAGCGATGGCAATTCCCACTATCAGCACTGTGGTGAACATTCTGGTGTTGTTTAGTTTCGCTGCTGCTGCTGCTGCTCTGCTTCAGTTATCTCGCGCTTCTCCGATGATAATCACAGCTCGGGGGCCCGTTTTATACTTCCGTAATGCCGTTTACGATGTCATTAATCGACGCAAGCGGCCGTCGGCGTAAAAAATGCAAAATGCCATTAGAGTAAAGTGACAATTGATTTAGCGACACGTTTTTGTTCCGGGACCGGGCTACTGTGTTTACTGAGAGTATTGTGACCGTTCTCAAGGACGCCACGTTAAAATCAGTGCACGCATCAGTGCGCACCCTCCACTCCATCGGGTTTTCGGATCATTTCCATCGAAATTTCCTCCACGAATCTATCTATCGGTGTGCTGAGCACTGCTGGGCTTTATTCAAACATTGGAACCACCTTATCCTGGACACGGCCACGCCTTGGTGCTTAGTTATTCTTCTTGCCCTTGCGATCGTGTTTGCGCAGCGCAAAGTAAGGGCAGCCCTCCTTCAGCTTGGCATTCACTGCGGCACACTCCTTCTGTTGACTCTTGACCGTCGCCGGGCAGTTCTGGGCGAGGAGTGTTGATGAAAAGAAATTGTGATTAAACCAAACCCAAGCCAAACCTTCTCAACGTCTTACTTACCGTGAAGACCTCGGTGTAGACGCAGCTAATGAACAGATTTGGCAAAACACTGCACGGTAGGTCGGTGAAAGCACCACCGAGCTTCGGTTTGTTAGAGGGATCCGTTGTTTTGCTGTAACAAGTGTCGACGGCAGCTTCCACAACGGGCACAAAGACGGCATTATCCTTCAGCAACGGCTTGACGCTCTTCTTGAAACCTTCCTTGTCTAGCTTGTCGTTTGCGAACCCACCCATCGCGGTAAGTATGCAGTTGGCAAGGCACTGTTGATGAACAGGGATAGAAACCGTTGAAAAACGAATCGACACAGCGAAAGGGCCACTTTGCTTACCGGAGGATGACGGCCTTGCCCCTTGGGAAACTTGCGCGCATTTTCCTCCTTGCACTTCTCGAACATCGCTTCGGTGGCGAGCTTCGGGATCTTGCAGCAATCTTCTACCGTGACGGTGCCATTCAGGGCACACTTTTTGTGATGATCCGGGCCACCAGGATGTCCCAGAACCAGTGCCCCGAGCAGGACATTCAAGATGAACGGTACGTAAGGGCTCATGGTGATTGGTAGCGTCGATCTTCGCTCTGGTCCTGTCGATGGTTTCTGGGGGACATTTTATAGGACCTCGAGTTCACAACTGGCCGCGGTATGGCTTGTTAAAATTCTATCAAAAGCACATTAAGCCATAGGCACTAGGAAAAAATTGTTTTAAGTATGATGAGCAGGGATTACAAATTTAAAAGTTCATTAATCCATGCTCTAATCATTTATTAAGGGAAGTTGTTTTTAGTAGCCTACTACTAATTGATGAGTAATTGATGAGTAACAAAATAAAAATCAAATTGATGTTTTCGACAATTTGCCTCGAGTTGAATGGTGGCAATAGCAATTGAGAATAATGGTTAATTTGCATTCTATGGAATCGGCAGAGGGAGGTAATTTTAAATAAAAACATTTTTTCCACGCTGTGTTGCATCTAGAAGCTCCAATGCTACGCAGAAACAGCTATCTTTCTAAAATAGTAATAGCAAAATCAACTCAGAGCTCGTAAACAAACCAGTTGTGCGTTTCAAACAAACCCATTAAGAGACAAAAAAGTTTTTATTGCAATATTACTACGTGGACATTTCCAAACCATACCAAGGTTGGTTTGTGCGGCCTTGGTCTGCATCATCAGGGAATCGAGGAACCATTCGGTTCATCCATCCATCCAGCTGCTTAGCGTCCTCCATCGGCAATCTTTTTGGCCTCGAACGCCAAAAACATCTCATTCATGTTCTCCAACGTATCCGTGCACTTGGAGAAGTAGCTCTTGAATTCGTTACACAGTTTGGCTGCAAACGAAAGGATGGTAGAGGATCCATTAGAAACGCTCAGCCAGGGTGCAACGGCCACCGGAGAGTAGCACACTTACAATCATTCCAATCAGCGGAAGGACAATTCTGGAAGACGAAAACCAAAAAATAAAATAGAAATAGAAATTACTCAAAGCACAACACACGGAGGGCACGAGCTCAACGCTTACCGCATGGACTTTCCCGAGGGCACAGGTTATCAACACGCCATTCATCGGATCACATTGACCGACGAACTGTTGCATCACCTTCTTGATGTCCTCGCGACCTTTTTCGATCATCGGACCACACTCCTCCAGTACGACCTTCTCCATTAGCGTTTTCCATTCGGGAGTCGTTTCCAGCTGCTCCTTCAGGTACGTCCGAATCTGGTCTCCATCGAGCTGCCCGTTGGCCTTGACGAACTTGTGCTTCTTCATGATGCAGTTGGAAAATTCCTATCGAATACAAAGCAAAGGTATTCGGTTAGACGCGGTCACTGCTTGCACCAGGATTCGCTTGACTTACGCAGGCTTTTTCCGGTTCCAGCTTGCCAGAATCGGACACACCTTTCCAGCACTCGTCTAGCGTCGCATTTGCAAACACCATCGGTGTGGTACAGCAACGTTCATCTTGCGTCATCGATTTATCGTTTTCCGGAATCGTTTTGCAGGCTCCACTCCCAGCTCCGTTGACCGATTGCAGAACAGCACAGCCGGCAAAGAGCAACACCAGCCACATGCTGCTCGATGACGATGCTCCTCGGTGGTTTCTACTGATAGCCATGGCTCCGAGAGGCTTCTGAACTGAAGGGCGCTTGTAACATGCGAGTGTGCCAGTCGATAGTGACGCTCATCTACCACACGATCGTCCGTTTTATAAGCCGAAAGCGCTAGAGACGGTCCGTTGGAAAAACTAACAGTCGGAAAATGGTTCACTTTTTCAGCTCTTAATTCATTGCACCCCTTTTCGGGTACCAGAACCACAATTGGAGGCCTGGTGGGTAACACACAATGGTGCTGACGAAAAAGCTGTAACCCCTCGTTCGGTACGCGCTGTTTAACGGACGCGGTGGAAAAAGCGGTTTAATAGCAGGTAGAAATGGAATCGCTCTCGGGGTTAAAGGCATGGCCTCGAATAGTGAAAAGAATAACAAAGCCTCTACGCAACGTGTAGGTGTGCATTTTTATGATAACTGTGAACAATTTTGAACAATTTATTGATAGAATAACTTGCATCTCCGACAGACTTTGTTCTGACTGTCAAATCAATCAAGTTTTTCGATTTTTGGTAGATTTTTTAAGTTGAAAAATTGATGCACTTTGATCAAACCGGGTTCGTCGCTTAACGAGCAAGTCTTTTGATTCGGACCCAAAACTGACGACGAACTTTGATTTTGATTTGTTTGCAGAAAACTATCTGCCTAGATATATTTCTGCAAATGTCATAATATTCTACTGCTTTTCAAGTATATTTGATCGTATTTTGGGGACGATTGGTTAAAAACTTCATCCAAAAATGATGCATTTTACGATTCAACCGTTTGCTAGACTCCGTTACTTTCGCTCTACCTTATCAGTATTTTTACCACTTTTTTTGGGCTCCAGAAAATGAATCATTTTGAACTTGCCCAACGAAAACGAAATCATTTTTATTACTTCATTTTATCTTACGCAAAACTAACGGATCGTACGCCCGTGCCCTCACTCATCGGCTCTACGCCAGAAACAGGGACGCGAAGGTACAGTTGGAGTGCTGCATGAAGGTGAGCGCCGTACTACACCCCGGTACATCGTCAGCATATGAAAAACAATTCTAGAATGAATCGAAGACGACGATGGATCAAAGTGATCTAGCAGTGATGGCCGTACAAAACGAAAAGAAAACGTCACTTACCGTGTACCAGCTCTTGACGAGACAGTCAAGGAACCGATCCAAACGCTCGTTACACATCACCTGCCGGAAATCACCCTCGAAGCTGCTGGTCGCCATGAAATCGAACAGATCCTGTTTGCAGGTTTCAAAGTTCGCTGCCAGTTTCGGTCCGAGCGTGAGCAACGTCGAGAGTGTGATCGGCCCTCCGTCGATCATGTTGCGGGCCCGGTAACGCTGGAGCACACACTGCGCCACGCACGGTGCCACGGTTTGGTTCGCCCTTGGCAAACAGTCCATGATGGCTGAATGTATCTCCAGATACGTACGGCAGCAACTTTTCAAGCTAACGTTTCCAAGCGCTTGCGGTGAACAGTCGCTGGACGAGGGCGCCCCGGCATTCTCTTCTTCCTTTTTGGTTCCCTCCAACAGTGCCACACAGAACGCTAGCGAAATGGCCAACGAGAGTGCGGCTGACGGTGATGTCCAGATACGTACGGGATACATGTTAGTGACTTAACTGGTGACCACTTTCTGCCGCTGGACAGTATCGGATGGAGGTAATTTATGAATTTGCTCCCGGTAGAGCTATCTAATTCGATTTCAAATTCCATTTCGGTGCTTTCCCCATTGCTGTTTAATGATGATCATTCTCTTCAGAGTGACTGTGCCGCAGCTAATGAGCCACGAAGGTGAGAAGGTGTGGTGATCGACATTAAATCTATTAAATCTGCATTAGATGAGCTGGATGAGGTGGCGCTCGTGAGTATAAAAAGCTGCACAAATGAAACTGTAGAGCATCCCAGGACCCAGTACAGCAGTACGACGAATCGGAACAACCAACTCAGGAACCTGCGCCAACAACAACAACATGAACTCCTTCAATGGTAACTCGATCGTGATGGTGGCGATGTTGCTGCTGGTCGCCACGGTAGTGACGGCTGCACCGAACAGCTGCGCCAAGCCGGACACTCAAACGGATCCTTTCTCGTGCTGTACCATCCCCAAGCTGCTCGATCTGGCCGTTGTCGGTAAGTGCTTCGAGCAGTATCCGATCGATCAGCCCGATGCAAACGGCAACAAACCGGCCACCACCTCACAGCAAACCGATGTAAGCAGTGGCTACGAATCCGTTAAAGTTCTTAATAGGCCGCGTTCTCTCTAACATGCTGCTTCGTTCTTTGTCAGTGCATGTCGGAGTGCATCCTGAATGCAACGGCCATCTACAACCGGAAGGGCGATCTGAACGACAAGAAGCTGAACAACGTGTTCCTCGACAGTCTGCCGAAGAACAGCCCCTGGTTGAGTGTGGTGCGCGATGCGGTCAAGCAGTGCGGTGACAGAGCCGCCAAGCAGGAGAACGAGTTCAAGAAGGCGATGGCGGTCCAGAAGAAGGCGGCCGGAGCGAAGGCCACCGGTCCGGTGTGCAACCCGGAGGCCAGCTTCCTCGTCGACTGCATTCACACGACCGTCTTCAGCAACTGCCCGAGCGAGCTCCGTTCGACCGCGACCGATTGCGATGCGATCTGGAAGTTCCTCAAGAACTGCCCCTTCAGTGCTCTGCGCCAGTAAGCTCAACAGCTTAACAACTTCTGCGCCCCACTAACCCATGGTGTGGATGCGGATTGAAGATAAATAAAGTCAACGCAATGGTTACGCAAACACGAGACGAACAGACTTCTCCCACCCCGGGGGGTGTGCGCTCCTTTGGGGCGCAATGTTGGGCGGACTCCGCGCCGCTCCGGGTCCGCAGATATATTTGTATTTTCTCCATTCGCATTCTTACTTTAGCCTAGTGTCCTAGTGTCTCTACTACACTGCGCTACATCCCAGGAAGATGGGAAGTTTTAACAACGAGAGATAGAAAATCTTTGCTCCTAGAGTGTTTTTGGGGGAAAGAAGATGGAACAGGGAGGTTAAGCAAGCGACAACGAGTAACAGTAGGCGACAGGATAAGAGAGGAGAGAGAGAGAGAAGGTAGTTGGTTGTGCAGAGAAGAAAAGCTCTGGTGCATTCAACGGGGGTTGGTCCGTGAACCGTGAACGGTAAAGCGCTTTCCCGCTTCAACCCTCACTCCGGAGGCTGGCGCTCGAGATTTCGTTCCATTCGAGCCACTTGGACACCTCGGGCGGTAGATCGGGCTTCGTTAGACTCACGGCCGGTCCCAGCGTCGCTCCGCCGGTGCCTGCTTCCGCTTTATCGAGGAACTCGGTCGAGCTGGTGGTCGGTGCGGTACGTTTCGTGCTCCCGGCACTCGCCACCGATGGTTGCTGCAAGCAAAGGCCACTCTTGAGCAACGTTGCCATCACATCCTCGACCGAGCACTGCATGACACGCTGGCGGCAGAGTGCAATGCAGTGAATGAACCCATCCGTTCCTCCGATAAACCGGTGCTCCATGAAGATCGACTGATTGTCCCAGTACACGATCTATTCGGGGGAGAGCGAAAGGACATTAGAAGTGATGCTGCGAACTCCATGAAGTCTTTCATCTGAACCTACCCTGGAGCTGATGGTGAAGCGCGTGAAAGGACGAATGAACCGGCGGTAACGGATCGTGGTGGCCCCCTGCACCACCGAACCTCCCTTACTACGGATCGTCCGGTACAGGCTGGTGCGCTCGTAAAAGTCCACCCGGGCAAAGTCCACCTCGCGTAGGTAGCGCGCATTGTTCATGTGATACAGCAGCGTATCGATATCGTTCGTAAGGCAGAGACCTGAAAAAAAGACAACAAGCAGCAGAAAGCAACCACTCAATGGTTACTCCGAGTACGGGCCTTCTAATCCTCATTGCGCCTAAGGCGCCTACTACGTTCGGCAAACGGCTTGACGGCAGATCGATCGAAGCTAGCCTTGTAGGGGCTATCGACGGGAGCTAATTTTAGCGCGTGACGTGCCCATACTCACCGACGACGCTGCTCGTATCGAGGATGTGCATCCGCTTCTTGAGAAACCGGGCCGACACCACGCAAAGGCACATCCGCAGGAAGTAGTGCAGCTCGAACAGACCGTACAGTGCCACCAGGACACCGAACACGGTCCCAAGCACCGTGCAGAGCATCCTTCTATAGGCAGCTGCTGCTTAGTTGGTTGCTGTGTTCACTCTCAAGACTGTCGCCGCGCTTGAATACACTACTCGCGAACGATTGTAGCAGTAGTAGGCACCGCTATCGCTCGATGACAGCTGCCAGCTGTGCCTGTGTGTGAATGTGTGTGGTGGCGTTAAATCCTACCACTAGCAGCACTTCCGTTCTGCGCTACCATTTCCGGGAGCCATCTGCTTGGGATTCTTCGCTGCAGGGAACACTCCGGCACCGTCTAGTTTACTTCGATCTGACACTCAAGGCATCGCTGTAGGGTAACACACAACCGGATGTTCAACGATGCCGCAGGAACAGCGAGCGAGCGATCGAAGGAGCACTCGCGTTCAGTCGATGATGGAATGCTCCTGATGCTGGTTGCTGGTTTGTGTAACGCCAAATGCCACACGACGCCACCCAGGGGGGTTTGTTTTGATTTTCGCCACGCATGCGCCTCCACCGCTCATGTCGGACGATGTTTTGCGCGCGCTCTCTTGCTCTCATGCTTCTCTCTCGCTCTCGCGGGGCCTGCCTCAATTGATGCATCGGGCGTGCAGAGCAGAGATGCAGTCCTGATGCACTCGCACCTCGCCTTTTTGGCGAGAGATGTAAACAGAGATGCAGCAGCAAAGTAGGCTAGCGGATGCTGGACCGCGTTACCGCTAATCCTTGTTTTAGGGACACACCAGAGTCTATCGCTTTCAAAGGAGGTATATTAAAAAAAATGAAAAAAATGCTGCCTTTATCTGCGACCCATGTGATGATGTTGCTGTGATAATGAATTGATCTTGATTATTTTAAAAAAGTGCCAACTTATTTCGAAAAAACACCAATAAGTGTACGTAGCCAATGGTGAATAATTAAATATTGAAAATTTCACTTTGTAAAATGTTAGTAATGATTAATACTAAAGCTGATCAAGGATAATGATCAACATGAAGAAAGCACATGAGTGATGTTTCAGACAAGCGACAAAAACATGGTCTTCAGTAGATCCAAAAACCAATTTCTACGTTTCGGAAACCGCCAAAATAATCACCTTTACCGCCACGAATTGCAGTGCACCCGTGCATAATATATATTTCATAAGCAAATCAATATCAAATCAGTTAGAAAATGTTGCAAACGGATTGCCTCGCTTTGGCTCTCCACTCACAAAAACGGACACTTGCTGTGGTAGCTCTTGAGCTGATTGCAGGCATCGTTAACAGTAAACAGCTTGGCCGGACACTCGGCAAACAGCGTCATACCCATGCACGCCAGGATAGTGCCGGAAATCGGATGACAAATCTGCTCACCATCGAAGGCTGGCGTAAGCCGTGCACCGGCATCAATTTCCTCCTTGATCGAATCAGCCATCTTGAAGCAACCATCGATAGCGTCGAGCGTAATCTGTTTCCACTCCGGTGCCAGCGGTTTGGCCGAACCAAGATACAGCTCCGTCAACGCCGCTCGATCAATCTTTCCGTCGGCGTACAATCCCGTTTGGTTCATCACGCATTCAGCCACACACTAGGAACAGGATTACATTATGATTCATGTCGTGGAATGTGCACACCGGCTAAAATACTTACGCAACCTCTCGGAATACCTTCCATTGCCATCTGACGCTTGGTTTGGCCGATCCACTTCGAATGGCACGTCATAAATGCACTCGGTTCGACCAGCGACGGTGTCACGCAGCATTCGCCAGCATTCTACGGTTCGAATTGAGTCTGGTAAGTAATCCTTGAATAGGTTGTTGGTTTTCAACGTAATTACCTTGGCAACCGGTGGCCCCTTAAGACAGGGATTGTCCGCAAACACCGTCGTCGAGCTGCAAAGTGCGATCGAAGCCGCAATGAGCCATTTTGCAAACATTTCTTCCGTTGCTTGCGTTCTTGGTAATTCCGAGAGAATTTGTCTTGATCTCCTCGATGGGCCGATGACTGATATCGATCCATCGACACTCGATCGGTATTTATAGTGATCGTCATTCGGATGCTGGACACGGTTGGTGTCAGCCTTTTGATTGTAGACCCATCAAACGTCTCAAACGACGAGAAGATGAAACATCTCTTGATGATGGATGACTTCCTGGAGATGTGTTGCAATCAAGTCATCATTTATAACTGCAGCAGCATCTTCTTTCGGGGCTGGATAAGACCACCGCAACCATATTTACCGTCGGAAATGTCAATATCTCGGTGAGCAGAGCAGCAAGTCACCTCATTTTGAAGGATTGTGATGATGATGCTGCTTAGCTTTGGTTCGTTTCGTTGTCGATTCAGTCGCAATGTTGTAACCATCCCAAGCTGAAGCTTTTTAGGAGTTTGAGAAATTTTCTACCTGTCCAAAATTGCACTGGAAAGCATAGAACAATCGCGTCAACCACTGAAGTTTGCAGCAAAAAACGAATAACTGCATCCACTAGCGAGCTTGATGGCGTGCACGGTAAAACACAAACGATTAACAGTGTGCTTGTGATCGTAATACAAATCGATTTACAATTGAAATTGGATATTTGTTGGCAGCCCTATTAGACGGCGATCATCTTTCGGTAACAAACACGGCGGTATGATCGCACACTCAAGATCTATATTGGTTTTTGCCGCAACGCAACAACGAGCAGAAAAGAACAGAACAGAACTTGGTAATGCAGCTAATGCTGCTGCTACTGAATGGCAAACTTTGCTAAACAATATCTGAACAGAGCACGCAAGATAATGTGAGGCTCCACCCCATTGCTCGGTCAATAGTTGAGGGAATTACACAGATTGTAGGTGCATTGTAACGTTAATTAGTACGCTAGCTCCATACGATGGCTGAGTTTAGGGCCACCGAATGATGAGGCAGAAAGTGGACACCCCTTCGTAATGGCGCTTACCATGGTCATTTGCATTTGCTCTCGACAGCAGCAGCAGCAATGGCAACAGTAAAATGCATTAAGCATGGCCGCTGATTGTTGTCGTCGATTTGATTGTTTGTTACGACGGATTCGACATGCATGATCGTGCTGCGTGCATCAAGAGCAGATCGCACCGGTGGGATAAAAATGAAACCGTCCACCGATCGCACCGACAGGTCGTTCTCAGTCGCAGCAATGGCACGGTATCGCGAGGTGAAATATCTGCTCGTAGCGCTCGCTTGTACAGCGTTGTGGTCGAATTGTTTGGCGGAAAACCCTTGCGCCGGTGGACCACCAGTCCAGATGGTACGTTACGTTATGGCCAAGAACATTAGTTTAGGATTTAATTTATTTCATCTTCCTGATCTACAGAATCCAGCCGAATGCTGTGCAATACCGATGCTCGTCGATGGTTCGATCATGATGGAGTGCTACCAGAAGTACGGCGAGCAGACGAAGAAGCAACTCCAGATGGATGGTACACCGCGTGGTTGTGTAAGGACGGATCGCGAACTAGAACTGGAAGATTATCATTCCTAAACTGATCTATGTGCCCTTCCTGTTACAGTGCATCGCCGAGTGTGGCATGAACGCGACCAGCATGTACGCCGATGGGATGCTGAAGCGTGACGATCTGACCAAGATGTTTATGGACTCGGTCAAGGAAAAGCCGGAATGGATGGCGATTGTTCGGGATGCAACGAACGCGTGCTTTGAGTTGGCAGAGCAGAAAAAGGATGAAATCGAGGCTGGAGCCAAGCTGGAACCGAGCTTCGAAGGTGAACAGATTTGCAATCCAATCTCCGGTACGGTGCTGCGCTGCATGGGCATGATCATGTTTGGTCAGTGCCCGAAGAGTGTGTTCGTGGCGAGCGAGGACTGCAGCAAACTGCGGGATTATGGTAGCATGTGTCCCATTATTTGAACCAGTTTCGGCATGGCTTGGCATTAGCGTGTACACCGGTGTAACATTTGAAGTAAAATAGATTCGGGTTCCAGCACGTGCTAAGCGTGGCACATTACCCGTTTGTGCAATCTGTTGTTTTATTATATTTTTGGCCGAGCATCTCGTTTAGTATCAGCACTCATCGTGGCCGCTGTAAGAAAACGAAAGCCGCTGCAAACCAAATGTTACTTAGATAGCGAACGAATTAAAGAAAATCCTATTTTATCGCGAATTTTTGGAGACCTTTCTTGGATATTGGCGTTTCCAACTGCCATGATAAATTTTAATTATTCATTTTAGAAACGATTTGGTGTACTAAAAAATATTTACCCAACAGAATTCCACAATAAAAGCACGCGATAAAAGAATAAAAGCGAGCAAACGACAATTTCTCGTCTGAATGGGTTTGATGTCTTATTGGCAGTACCACGTAGCAACTTTACGTTGCATTTTGAATAGTGCATGACGATCGTCCTTTCTAAATTGACGTGCTAAAGTCTCGATGCTTTGTATCGCATTATTCATCTCCATCATTTTCAGTTTCAATGGAATATTTACTTTGTGTTTTTCAGATCAAGATCATGTCAATAACTGTGCAAGATCTGCTACAATATTTGGCAATTATCAATTCACTTTATTCCAAGGAAACGAAAATCATTTTGCTAATTTTCACTGACGAACTCTTTCCCATCCCATTCCATCGCTCGGTTTAGTGTCACATTTAAGTATCTCGCGATCTCGTGCTCGATTAACTTCAATTGAAATAATAACAGCAGTTCTTCCAGAACGCTATAAATTAGACAACAATTATTCAATTAACCACATCATTCACGCGCTCTTCAGTCGGCACCGGATGTGATGTATGATTTTCGCGCTCGCACGCAGAGAACCGCGTTATCGA
>NC_064878.1:61898548-61933548 GCF_943734665.1 Anopheles aquasalis | reverse complement strand
TTGAGATAACATGCGAAAGATAGGTCCTCCTATGGGAATCCTATAAGTTTTGAAGCGGCATCAAAAGTTTTGGCGCAGTGTAGAAACGGTCTTATGCAATTTGTATGCCTGCAGCGCCATCTGTTGGTTGCGTAGAATTGGCGCAAAAATCGAAGTGTTTGAAAAAAAAACGGCTCACACAGCAGACGTGTGTATAGGAAGGGAAAAGCTAAGCAGATAAATAATTATTAATATTTCAGTAACATCCATCGCAATCTCTTTTTGCAACATCTTCCAGAATCGAACCTCATTTGGAAACCGTGGCGAAAGCATTCGAGTGCCTTCCTGAAACACACGGAGCTCGGCGAGTTCATGCAGAACCTCTTCTCGCAGAAGCACCCCGATGCACCGAAAGACGTTGGCTGGAGTCTGCACGGTATACAGGGGCTGCAGGGCAGTTATGTAAGTTCCTTTAGTCGACCGTGTCCACCACTATTTTCAGTTCAACTAACGTTTCGATTTCGATGAATCCGTTTACAGAACGATGCGGAGGGAAGCTACATGATGCCGAACGAGCGTGCAAGCATCGTGAATCCGAAGCTGATGCATCTGCTCGGTGGACCCTGGAGTTTGCGTGCCAATGCCGTACTGCTGGATTACTTTCTCAACACAAACCTGATCGATATGGCGATCTACACGAATCGATACAAAACGTTACGGGCGAGTGCCACGAGTGATGCAGCGGTGGTACTGGATGTCCAGTAGGCACGAGGCCGTCGATCATATTTACTTGTAGGATCTTTCTCATTGTTCATCGCTGCGTTCATTAGTTTTAGGAATGATTACATTCACTCTACGTTTAAATATATCTTATTATCGATTACATCTTATGTTTTTTGTTTTGTTTACAGCTATCGCTACATATTTTTTATATCAAAAAGTGCATTTGGTAAAGTTTTGTCCTAATAGCAGACCTGCTAATAGAAGTCATGAAGTCACCTTATCTTACTAAGTGCTAGACGTAACACATGTGTTTATCGCTATCAGAGAAACCTAGAGTCATTGCAACAGCGCCCTAATATAGGGGATACTGCGCAACCTTGATGCTTTAAACCCCGTAGCAATTCCGGAAATTTCGTTATTTATCTGATAATTTCCAAAACCAAGCCTTAAATAAACAAACCATGGGTGCGCCCGAACATTGCGATACCTTTATCATGCCGTTTACTGGCACTGACAACCAGCGATTGATAAATACAAGGGTTATGCTAGCGGGTTCCAAGAATATTTTCGATGCCGAGGATCCACCAGATCGCAAATGAGCATTTATAAATTTCATGAAAATTTCATTTAAAACAATAAAAGCGGCCTACCACAATGCTTATCTCTTGGCTATGTATACTACTAAAGAACCCGCATTTCGCGCATTTGATCAGTATTTTGCTGATCTGTCTCTAGCATGTCGGGCATGTCGGGCAAATCAAATTATAAGGAGCGCGATCAGTGCATTGTTTATGACAGTTAGATCATACTATTACGCTTCGAGTTAGTGCAATCCAAACAGAACGTTTATCTTAGTTAATGCGCATCCAATCAAAACAAGTGCGTAGGAGACTTCATTATAATATCTGTGTAATCAATGCGGAATAGAGAACACTAGGGAGCTATTTCCGAAAATGGAGAAGCAAGTTTACAGCCTATCCCCTGGACACTGTGCACTCCGGGAACAGCAGTAAACCTCCCCTCGATCGAAGCAGGGATTTCCCAAAACATTGTTCGTGGCTAGCTGGCCCTGTGCGGTTTGAGTGCATCTTAGCATTCCTGTTTAGGAATTCCACACGAGTAGTAAAGTGGCAATTCTGTGTCTCTCTGTATGCGTGCGCCCGACACCGCATAGGTCGCATTTGTTCAATCGACGATGCATAGAGGGCGAATGGCCGGCCTGCAATTTGTAGCTAATTGCAACCGGTCGTTGTTTCGATTGAGCACGGCGTTGAAACAGAATTCATCTCACGTCGTATTGACGCCCCCACCACGGCCACCGGAGAGGCGAGGGTGAACAGAATTCCTAACAGATGGCGTGTCTATTACAGTGCAGTGCTTATAGAAACGGGCAAAACAGTATTGAGACGTGGAATGTCGCATGAAATCAAAGCCAACTAGATGACTCATCGGATATGCACAATCCGTTAATTAATTCGGTTGCAGCTTTAGCCGTTATCAGTCTGTTGCTGCTGCATGTGATGCACGATGCACCAGCTACGAACGTGCACTCGCTCAGACACGTTGCAATGATTAAGCGTGCGTTCGGTTCAAGGCGACAACCACGTGAGCTTCCTGATACGTTGGGTGAACACGATTGGAAGTGCTCTCGGATGGATGCTGCGACACAGCATCACAATTCTACCCACACAGAGACATCTCGCAACGATAAGGTCGTTATCTGTCGCAGATGCGCTGACGCATGCCACTGTGATTGATGCGCAGACAACTTGTTGACTCGTAGACTGATCTTCCTTATCGAGGATCGAACAAAAGTCTATTCTGGCGTTGTTTAGAGAAGCGCCTGGCACTATTGTGATTTCGGGAGCAGCAATTCCTATCACAGGTACCATACCGATCCCTATGGGTCGTTTGGTTTGCCTCATTAATGGTGCACGCCACCGAAAAACCAGAAAATAGAATGCGACTTCCAGTCTGCCGGGCTGCATTCATGTCTGCAAATCCCAGACACTCCCGCCATGCCTCGCTGAGCAAATGGGTTTCGCAAGACTAAAATAAACTCTGGCCTGGCGGGGACTGCGTGGTAAGGATCGACAGGGTCAGTAGATGGTGTATGCCGGCGTAGACACTCCCAGTAGTGACGGGAGTCGAGATGGAGACGAAAATAACCGAGTCTTGGGCGATGCAGACCCGTGTGATCCCGTTTTCGGAGCAAGCAGACGAAAAACGAAAGAAACAAATCGAACCAGGAGCCAGACAGTAGACTCGTGGTGAGGGCAGAGGAAGTAAAGAATGGTAAGGCGTCGCTTGCCGCTTGATACAGTTTAGGGGATACGAAAACACGGAAACAACAACCGCCATCTGATGTTTATTATCGCACCAGACACTCTCCGATGTCAATTGCTTGAAACATAAGCATTATGTTGCCGAACTGAACTTCCCTTTTCGGTATCAGCCTGAGTGCTGAATGTTACAGCATGCTTCGTATATCAGCTATTCGATCAAATTAAACATACTACGTGGACAACCTCGAATGTGTCACATGGCGGTTGAATGATTGCCCCATCTTATCACCCTGCCGATTGTATTCTGCGAATCAACCAGCATGTCATCTCTTCTTTCATGGTAAAAAAACATCGTCTTATCGCAACTAATAATATATCAATGGCTTCCCGAATCGTTTCTGGTATATGTTCCAGTACGACTAGCCACATGATAATCGAAATTTTAGATGTCTTTATTTTTTTCTACACATTTATCATACAACATAATTTTTTGGCACGCCTACAGTAAAGTTTAAAAATATTTTTTACATTATTTTTTAAATCGGAACTTCAATTTGTCATGATTTGGATTGTATGGCACTTAAACAAGAAATAGTTTCTGCATGTTTAGAATTGGTGATTGACACATGGGACATTTGCCAAACTTTAGCGCACACCTCGTACAGGTCACATGTCCACAAGGTATGAACGCGGTTCCATATTCATTTTCATAACATATTTTACAAAGCTTATCATCAGATGCTTCTGTTTCTACTACTTGTCGTGACGCTGCAGGAGCTGTCGATGTAGTCGATGTGGAAGCACTTGGAACTTCTTCGTTCGTTTTGCTTCTTCCTTCCTTCTTAGCTAAGCACCTTTCGATGAACGATCGATCCTTCATTTGCTGCAAGTATTTGCAGTTACTGTACCACATTGCGTGCTGTTCCCAAGGATCATCATCGAGCTCCCAGTGCATTAATCCTCCACCACAATAGTAGCACCGTACCTGATCTCCCCTTCCGGTGTAGAAGAAGCCCGCATCACTAAGCTGCTGCGGTTTCTGAGGCAATGCCGTTGGCCAATCCGTCAACGATCTCAGACGATCGGACTCGAGTGCATATTCCGGATACTCAGGACGGCAGATTGGTACGCTATCGTGATGTCTCGAAGAGTTTCCTACATATTCATACGGTCCTCCGTAGTAGCTAGTAACATCGGGTGTAGGGTCGGGAACACTGTCTAAAAAGTGTGGATCGAGTGGCACGTTTTCTGTCGGTTGTTTTCGCATCAGCGGACAGTATTGTGACCAGCGTAGGTGTTCGGTTATTACACTATCGCCCTGTTCCCAGGCACCAACCTGTGTATCACAAAATTGGCATTTCACGTTGTCAGGACTGCCAACATAATAGAAACCGTATCGGGCCAGCACCTCGGGCTGCACATGAACGTTGGTCCAATCAGCAAACGTTTCCAAACGATTGATTTCATGATTCATATCGGTCATACCGCTTTGTCGTTATCAAGTACCTATCATTGACAAATACTGTAACAGCTGCAATAAGCTCCAGGTTTCGTCTCCAGGTTTGATCCGACCCTTTTTCTGTGTCAGTTTTAACCGTCGTTGGGTCGTAGGCTGCAGGATGTTCTTTAAACTTTGCCGTACAATGTGTCGTAAGAACATTGGATGAGCTACCGCTCCGATTGTAGAAACTGGTTTTATTGATAATTGCTGGTTTCTCATAGGTTCACAACGGCACAGGCATGGACAGGATAATGCACAGGAATCAAAGAATGTACTTTACGGTATTGTTGACTCTCTGTATCCGTGATGTTCAATACTCGTCACACCACACCGTAAGCACCTGGGAAAACTAATAGATAATTCTCTACGGCAAATCATTTTAAAACGTATTACGTAACAATACACTTTGGCAAAAGAACTTTTCTTGAGAACTAACCCCTCGGACATTTCCCATACAAAAAAGCGGCTTTTTGTACGCGATTTGTCAATGAGGAAGTCTGAAATGGGGAGTTCGATGGTTCAAAAGTCTAGATAAACAGCTTCACGCCGTTGCTCAATTAATCGCAGCCACACTATGATGTCGCTCGACGAGGGGTTACTGTACGACTGTACGTGTACAAGTTATACATGGACAACGGTCACAATTCCAAGGCTAGTTGATAGCATATGATAAGATAAAGAACGATAACGATATCACAATCGACACAATCGACAAGAGGTTTCGGAGAACGACAACGAATGCACCATGCTACGCGAGTGCAAAAGCATGGCGCAATCGATTAAAAGTTAACAGCTTAGTTAGTATCAACTCATCGCCAGTATTTGACTGACAGCAAAACTGAACGATCGGTTTAACTTTTTCCTAGCAAGTAGATAGGAATTCTATCACGGTTACTTTAAATAGTAATGGCACGGGTGTCGAATGTGTCGACACATTCGTGCGCTTCCTCGATAGATGCAAATAGCAAGCGGAACGTGTCCCAGTGAAAGATCCCAGATTTGAGGAATAATGTAGTGTCGCGAGTGAGTGATCCGTTTGGTGCATTCTAATTGGACCTTTTTTATCGAGCGTACCTACCCTTTTAGCTGGTTGTTTAGCTGGTTTGAAAATTAAAGCAAATAAGAAAAAAGGATATACAAAAAAGTGTGGTTTCGTATTTAATGCTACAAACCCACCAAATGATCTATCACAGTTTGACAGTATTTCCGGCTGTTTTTAATTAAAAAAAAACTTATCACTTTCCACTCACTAACATCCATAGCGTCCATACTTTTACATCAAATACAGTTTCTGCATGTTTAGAATTGATGATTGACACATGGGACATTTACCACACTTTAGCGCACACCTGGTACAGGTCACATGATGCTTGCATACTATTTGAAAAGAATGTGATAACAAAAAAATGTTAGCAGTGTTGCAAACATGAACTCATACGAAAGAGATTTCATAATTAGCAGCCGTTACGAAAATCAGTGATAGACAGGTGTTACCGCTGACACTAGACGTCAATGAACAAGATTATGCTTATCAGCATGACTTTGATCGAACAAAGTCTATCTTTCTATGACGAACGAAGATAAATTTGGTTATAAAATAATAAATCTTTATTCGTCCAAAAATTATTTTCTTTCAAAGCTAGTTTCCTTTTTTAACGTTTTTTATCAATCCTCGAAACAGTTGAATTAGTCCTTCGATTTATGATCGGCTCTGATTCGATTTTTATCTTCTCAATCGTGAACAAGCAAGCAAGACTTCAAAATGCAAGCCGATCGGTCAAATAACATTCCAACAATGCTGGATCCAATTTTTTAATGCAGAAAAGCATTGATTTTATGGTCGTAGCACTCGTCAATCATAAAAAAAACACCATAACAATTTCACAACATTTTCCAAGTTCATTGCGAAAAACAAAGTTTTATGCGAAACAACGTGCATCTTTAAAATAATTAAACGTTTTCATAAACACTAAAAATCGATCAGTAGTAATAATGCTCGATCTAATTTAATTGCACACACTATCTAACCATAACCACTTTGGACACTCATTGTGAAACACTTCGCACCACTCCACATATCTGGTGAAAATCTCAGGACGGGTCGCGTCTTACCTTTTATAATCGCTTTTGTTTTCTCCTGTTCGATCTTTTTATGCGAGATCGATATCGGAATATAATCGAGATGGTGCGGCGTTAACGGCATTGACACCAAAATGGCTGGAATTGAATTGCCGTCGAGTTGGACGACGCCGACCGACATTAAAAAAGGATCGTCTGTAGTAGTCTAAGACTGACTCGTAAGTGTACTTTGGCTTGAGATGTTATACTTTCCCACCCACCCGCCAAGAAATGAAACGCTTGTGCTCAAGTCGGTAACTTATATAGCTACGCTTATCATTGTAGGATTGTATGCATGAAGAAAATTCCTTTATTTTAGACAAGGAAATGGTGGTGTTGGTTGTGGCGATTAGGATGAACGTACATGGTGCGTTCCATAAGTAATGAGACGGGATTTTTCCTGACAAAACGGTTTGAGATAACGTGTTTAAATTATTACAATAGAGGTAGAGGAAGGATTTAGCCATCAATCACACTTTATTTCATTCGGCCATGACCAACTGAATAAAAATGAGACGATTTTTCGTCAGCCATGTTTTTAGTTTAGATGTAACATCGCAGAGCGCCTCGTTTCTATGGACAACGACACTACAAATGGTGTAGGCTTCATTACTTAGACGCTTATGGAAATACCAGTCACGTGCGGATTTATCGACGTACCGACGAACGTGAATCGACATGTTTATCCAGGGCCTTTTATTAATCCATAAAATTCTCACCTCAGCTGCAAGCCGACGACTTCAATAGTTAATATTTCTCAAATCGTAATAACAAAACGAATAAAAGCCCACAAATAATAACAACATTGTCATTCTGTTCCAACATTATTCTTATGTTTTATTATCCATTTTTTTTTTTACTTTGTTGTAGTAGTTTAGTTTCCAGCCAAGTGTAAAAACATAACCTTCCTCTTGCTCTCTCTCTCTCTCTTTGACAAACAACTGCAAGCCCGAAGAGTACACGCTCGAATAGTAATATACGAATAATTTTACGCTTAGTTCTTACGCTAGGTGCACACGGGTGCGGTTATTAAGGTGTTCGGTTATGTCGGTTCCCTTCATGCGATTTCATGTTTAGTTTAGGTACGTTGTTCATCAACACATCACACACATCCTCTCTACCGTCCTATACCTCTCTGGCGAAAAACGGTGATGATAGATATCTAGAGGTAAGCGCAGAGCGGGAAAGCAACGATCTCATTCGATCAAGGCTTCCCCCCCGGGTGGGAATCAAACCGACTACGCAGCGTGGATTTTTTAACTTCTCTGCGAACAGATCTCATCAGATGTCAGTATGTATGTGTTTTTGTTTGGGAGGTGGGAAGCTTTATTCGTATCTTCTCGCTCTAAAAAATCCACGACAAAAAAAAGGATTACTTTATCTACAAACTCCCCGATGGCAGCGAGCAGGTACAGGAGTTGGCAAGGGCTCATTTGGTATGATGGGCCCCGATTGGATAAGATGTAATCCATTTCCCCACCCCTTCTCCCTACTTCTCTCTCATCTCTCCCATCGCCGTCACTTCTCTCTTGATATCGCTTCATTTACCGGCATATGCAAGTTGCGTTTCAGGTTGATACTAAGCTCGGCTCCTCGAAATCCGTCTTTCGGTGCACGTTCCCACTACACTACTAGCAACACGTTGCTCTTAACATTCAAACTCTCTCGTCTGTCCTTACATACGCAATCGCACAGACACAGACAAACACATTCGAAGCGCATAGCAATAGGCGCCTAGTTATAAGCATGCAGGATATGCTACTTCTGAATACTTTTCATCGACGACGATCTTGGCGACATACTAGTTCCCGGTTCAAAATTACGCGCATCTCCTTTATTTTGACTTCTTTTGACGATCGCACGACGTCTCGATGTCAAGAATTTGAAAAAGAAATAAACAAACAAACAGAATACCTAAGATCTCTAATTTTTACAGACTCCCATACTAGGACAGGTAGAGCTTGAGCACATTGTAGAATGGTTGCTGACACATCGGACACTTGGTGACGGACGATGCACATTTGGCGCACGCCACGACATGGCCGCACGGCAGGAACGCAATGTTGTACTCGTTGACGTAGCAAATCTTACAGATCTTGCCGTCGGAGATGCCACGGTTGGCCGCATCATCATCGCCTTCCACGGCACAGCCAATGGTCGATGAGGCGGGCTTCGGCACCACCGTCGTCGTTTTGCTGCTGCTGGACGTGCTAGCGTCATCACCGGGCGCCGGTGAGCTAATGCCACTGGAAGTGGCCGGTGAGGTGCTCATGAGCGACGAGCCGTTTGAGCTGACACCGGAGGTCGATGGTTGCGAGGAGGCCGCCGCCTCCTCGTCGGCCTTCATCGCCAGACATCTGTCGATGAACTCACGGCCCTTGATCAGCTTCAGATAGTGACAATTGCTGTACCAGATACCGTGCTGCTCCCACGGATCATCGCCCTGTTCCCAGTCCTTCAGTCCACCGCCACAGCTGAAACATTTTACGCGATCGCTCTTGCCCGTGTAGAAGAACCCGGCATCGCTTAGCTGTTGTGGCTTCTGGGACATCGACGTTGGCCAATCTTCGAACGACTTTAAACGATCGGCCTCGATCGCGTACATTGGATATTCGGGCCGGCATGTCTGGCTGCCCACCATCGTTCCCATACTGCTGAAGCCTGACGCAACGGCTCCTCCCGTCAGTGGCACATCGTCACCGCCATGCCGCATCTGCATCAGTCCACTGCGATCGGTGCTGATCGTGCTGGTGCTCGCCTCACCGACGATGCTGTTACCGTTGATGCTGTTGCCACTGCTGCTAATGTCACTGGCGCCACTCCACGAGTCTCCGCTCATGCGATCGCTAGCGTTCTCTGCGTATGAATGCGTCCGTACGTTGATGCCGCATACGTCGTAGCTGGGTTCCGGTACGTTCGCGAGGAAGTTGCGATCGAGTGCTACGTTGTTGGTTGGTCGCTTTCGCAGCAACGGACAGTACGGTGACCAGCGCAGATGTTCCTCTATCACATTGTCGTGCTCTTCCCACATGCCGATCTCCACCCGGCAGAAGTGACACTTGACCGTATCTTCGTTACCGGTGTAATAGAACCCATATCGTGCTAGCTCTTCCTTTCTTATGAATGCCACCGGCCACTGATCGTATGTTTGTAATCTGTTCTGCTCGATGTGAAAGTAGTCGGCCGACAGGTACGCCAGCTCATCATTGCTATGCTTGTTGTCGGTCTGATCGATCGGTAGCGATTGAACTTGTGCCGTCATATTGGTGTGTTTTAGGTGATGCTGCTGTTGCGATACACAGTTGCGTCTTGGCCTTCAGGTGATAGCGGTTGATGCCGAAGATGCTCTACTACGGCAATGAATCGTACCAACACCGGACGGCGGTAGTAACGAGTCTCGCTGGATGTCTCTGTATAACGTTACGAATTCAATGATCCTGCGTTGCAACAGGATTGCTGATCTTGTGTCTGTATATGTTGTGGCTGAGTGCAATGACTGCTTGCTAATAAGCTTATCAGGAAGATCGGTGCAGTATATAAAGCTGATACGTTGCAAAAGCGTTCCGTGCTGGTTGTTCTATCGTAGTATCTAATCTGCAAATGAAAGAGGATGGAAGTATGCTATTAGGTCAAGTTCATTCATAGGAGGATTCAAGTGAAATGTGTGGCAAACGGAAGTGTGAGTCAGCGCACCGGAACAAATCATTCTGTTCCGGTGGTACTTAAGATAAGCCGAGCCGAGCATGACGCATCCGGCGCCAATTCCAAGCAATGATATGAGTATGCATGCTGAAAGCGCTTATCAACACGTGATGTGTGATGACAAGATCGGCCAGGTTTCATCACGTGCCCCATACAAATACCAGAGGGTACACTAGGGACTTGCGAGCTCATTTATGCGCGAACAACAAAACATAGAATGGAAATTACACAAAAGGGATTTCTAGGTAGCAATCCCTCTTCATCCAGGATACCAACATCCCTTTGGCAAAGGGTCCCATTGTGGCAGCTGCGCACTATCCTGCGAAAAGGATCAACCAAGAGCCGGCTGTCATGCGCGACGACAACCTGCCGTGCGCACGCACGCTGTGGCTTAAAAGGCGAGGCCTCTCTTCTGGAACACAATCGGAACACAAGGCTAGAGGCGGAGCAGCTGGCAGCAGTGTGGGATGATAGTGTGTGTTGGTTTTGGCTCGCGCAGGCTTTGAGCCAGGAGCAGCTGATGATCCTTCCATTCTATGTATTTGATGGTCTGGTTCTCTTCCTTCTCCTGCTTCACCCTCTCTCTCTCTCTTTTTTCTTATCCTTCTCTGATCGATCGATGAAACACTCGAACCGCACATGCCACAGCCACCGCCATAAGCCCTGGCAGATGTTTCTGCTGCCCCGGATGGATGGTGGTTCCGCCGCCGTTCATTCTACTCCATTTCTTCCTTCAAATCGAATGAATTCGACACCAGCGCAAAGAGGGGCCCGTGCGTGCACGAGCCGGAGTGTGGCCGGCAGCAGATGCACACAACCACTTTGCCTCCTTTTAACGCTTCTCTAGACTCCTGCCAGTTCCAGGGCGCAGCAGCTGCTTATGACATTGCCCAAATGTCGGCCTAATGCGTCACAGCGCACCGTCGAACAACACAGCCGTCAACAACCATATTTTGAACGACGCAGTTCCGCTGCGTGTCGCTGGAATGTTTGGTTCCCCCTATAAAGGCCAGGATGTAAACAACTTGCAACTGTTTTGGAAATCAATAACAACAGGAAATGATGCGCTGATTACTACTGATAACATTATATCAACAAATCCCGTCATAAATGATGAAAATCTTTATCAATGATACCAAAAGACGTTCTCAGAAGGCCGCACGCTATTATCTAACAATTTTGCAGAAGGTCAGCATAGCGTTGACGATCAACAGTCAACTGGCTCCAGTGCTCCAGTCCAGGCCACTCACATCTACCTCGATCTCGATGAGATTCTTTCTTCTTCTGGTGGACTCACAGGGCGTCCAACCGCACTGGAGTAAGAGGTGGTTGGCGCGAGCACGCGCTAATGCGAACCCTTTCGGACGAGGCGCGATGTCGTGACCGGTTTAAGTCCGCATTCCGTTCCCACAGTCGTCGTCGTCGTTGTCGTGACGCTGCCCTTCCTCCCTTGCTATCCCTTCTCTCGATAGTTCATTAGATTTATGTATGTCGACCAGCCAGCGATTTACGGTACACGGTTGGTGGAGAAGGAGAGTTACGATGTTGAAAGAAAATCAGAGCATCGATCGGCGTCGCGCACTCTTCTGCGCTGCTGGACAAAATTTATTTGTACAACAACTTTAATGCTTGAAAATGATGAATTTCGGAAAAGTCTAGACGTTTATAGCTAAGATTAGCTTATCGCCATCAGCGTCATCTAGATAAGATTAGTTTATCAACATTCCGATAAGAAAGCGGATGGACTGTGGTCTAGATATAAAGGTCGACATTTGATGTGCGTAAGCAATTTTAATCAAGTTAAAAGGAACATTGCAGCCCATGGAAACAGACGCAGGTGCCGGATTAAGCTTCAATTTGCAAATCACATGACTCTGCTATTTCACAATAAGCCTCGTGCGTCGGTAGCGTAAAACAATAACAACAGCCCGTTATCGCGAACGTCAATTGATTAGCCATATCAAATTGGAAAGTCCAGAGACACGTCGGTGATCCTCGGCCATACTATTCAAGATGCGATCTCCTTCCGCTTCGAGAACGATCGTATATAGGGGCGGCGTATGTCTATTGCTACTTCACTCCCTCTGTCCCTTCCTCCTGTTTGTCCACAGTCCAAGATTGTACACCCTCCGCTGTAACCCGATGGAAGCCCTTCCGGTCGCTTCCGGCAACTTCCACGGTTCCATTACCAACCACCCCTAATTTTAGATGCAGGGACCGTGGCTGCCTTTCCATACGAATGGCTGCTTAAGGAACCATTTTATGCACCCCGCGCAGCGCGGCGCAACGTTTGGAACATTTTGGACGGCTTCCTGTCGCTCCGCATGACCGCAGCCAGCAGGAGCAGGAACCGTGTGTGCCGCTGGTGCTGCTCTGCTCATGCGCTACACTCTCGTCGTCGTGTCTCATCGCAGCAGTACTCCCACATATTTTTCCACTGCTCTTCCCTGAGCGGTTCTTTGCCCGGACTTTGACCATTTTTGCCCCACCAAAAATACCGAAATGAAACTTAATAGAGACAAACATCCGCCGGATGCACGGTCATGGGGGCGGTGGTGTTCTGCGTTGGCAGTACTGCACCCACCGCCACCGTCGTCATCGTCGTTGCGTCGCCGTGGAAATCGTCTTCAGGGAGCGCCGCCATGCCGGTTGTGTTGTTTCCGAATTCGAATGAATGCGTACTCCGGCGGCTCTCTGTTGTGATCCCCTTCTTCTTGTGACTGGCGCCTGGCCGAGGCCTTAGCCAACATTACGGTCGATTGCGTATGACGGTGGGTTAGCACCGCCCAACGGTGACCGACGGACCAACCAACCAGCGTATCGAAGAGAAGAAACCACACTGCGCACTGTGGTGCTGTGGAACTGTTTGTACCTTTAGCGCTGGCCCCTAGCCTACTGTGTGCGTGCATGTAGTGTGTTTACCCATTGTTTTCAATCCCCTCTCCCTGCTTCTGACAGCCAGCAGCAGCAGCAGCATTATGAATGCCCTCTGCCTGCCAGCCTCATGTTTATGCAGCAAAAACCGAAATGGAAATGGAGAAGCTGTTTGCCAAACGAGTTCGAGTTGCGTGTGTTGTTGGTTGCTGTTGGTTGAAGCTTACCTTTGGCTGTATATATAGGGTATTTGTATATATCGTTGTGTATGAAGCTCGCTTTCAGTCAGTAAAGTCAGCGGAGGTTACTGCCGCTCGGTGGTACTTATACGAGAGAGGAGTTCGGTGGTGGTGTAGTACTTTGTATACTGTTCCCTTCCACCGTAATACTGCTAGCTGCTCTTGTCGAGTTCGAGCACTTGGGGAACTTGGTACTGATGATAAGCGCAATACAGCACCACAAACACAATAACACACTGTTACTACTATCAGACCCGTGGTTCGGTTCTTATCACTCTCGTCCGCTCTCTCTCTATGTATAGGACGGTTACAATATGCCCCCGTCGTCGTTGTTGGTTTTGTGACTATCGTGTCACGGCTGGGAGGAAGAGGCTTCTACGCAGCAGAAGTTTCCGAAAAAGAAAAAGAAATCACGCACAAACTCACTCTGCACGCACGGACGTTCTATCTCTCTCCTTCTCTCTAACGGTCCCTCTATCTACAAGGACATCCGGTGCGCAGTAATCCTTTGGTGGAGGGATGGGTGGTGTGGAGGGTTACTGACACACGCGCACCACACGCAAGCAATTGAACGGGCACAGTGTGTTGTCGAGGTCGAAGGGGTGCCTGGTGCTGATGGTGATGGTGGTAGAGAGTGCGCGTGCTAGTGTGTATATGCTAGCGCTTCCTCCTTGCTTCCTTTGGCTGAACTAGTAGAGTGCGAGCGAGTACCAGCCAGAGCGGAGCTTGTTTACAATAGCCTCCCCCCTTCCACCTTTTTGCTCTTCCCCCTTGTACACTTCCGGTCTTCTTCTAACCAAAACGGCTTCAACCGACACAAGCACACACCGAGGAGAGTTTCGATTGTTTCTATGCCACACAAAATCCTTTCGAGCACTGTATTCTCCCCCCGTTTTTCTTATCGCTGCTTTTAAACACGATAACGATTCACAACACACTGTTCTTTGATATCTACGCGAGAACAAACACGCACGTCGCGGTGTGTCACAATAGGAGGAAATAAAGCACTGGATGTGACGATGATGATAAAAGGTACGAGATCTTGTGTGTAAACAGAGCGGGGTGTGGGTGTTCAATCTGTTTACCCTCCCATTGAAACTTGTTTTTCGCTTTGCTTTCTACTTCTTCGGTCACGATCGTTTGTACCCCGTATAACCTTCCTGATCGAGAGCTGTACGCGTACTGCTGCCATGATGATGTAGCGACAACCCCACCACCAGGCAGGCAAGGCAACATGGAAAAAGGTTCACAGACCGTCCCTGTATGGTAGTGTGAGTGCCGGCGCGATGCGTATGGATGAAAAACTCCAAGAACAGCTGCCAGCAGAGCCTATGCGATGCTAGGGGCCAGGAGGCCAGCATGAGACGGAAAATTCCCAACACAACATAACTCCCATACGCGCCCTCCTTTGCTCTCTCTCTCTCTATTTGTCTCTCTATCTCTCTGTCTCTCTGTTCTGCGTGTGCGTGACAAAGAGAGAGATGAAATTGTTTTGCGATCGAGTGGTTTTTCCAGCTGCCAACAACCCACGGTATAGAGCTCGCGGAGGAAGAAGTTTGAATGTTCGTCGTTATCAGTATGCACACCAGGGACCCCTCGCCCTACCAGCCCCCTTTTCCAAGCGCAATCCCCCCGAGCTGATTGCATATTGCATCGTTCGATCGAATCGATCGGCGTACGGCACACCACAGGCGCCCTCCCTGCGCGGTGACATGGCGCCTCCGTCTCCGACAACAGTTTGTGCAGCAGATGGTGGTGGTCCACGGTCGGTCCTCACCCCGCGGCCACCTCCTCTCTCTCTACCACTCTACACTCCTATATATGGCCACAGAGCTGGCTCTCGAGAGTGCTGCTCTTGATTTATCATCTCGTACCGTTGCTCGCTCTGATAGCCAGCGAAGAAACATCCGCGAGTCTCTCTTTCGCTCTAGCTCACTCCGATTCCGGTCCCCGGTTTGCCATCGTTATGGCGCAGTCGCGGACAATTCCACACACCTCGACGACGACGACGACGACGACGACGACGGACGGTGTGTATGCTCGAGAGGTCGCCGAGCTCTGTTTGAGCGGCCATCGACGTTAGCTGCACCGTAGTAGCGCCACCGTCGTATACTAATACTACTACTGCGCTAGTCATGCTACTACTGTTACTACTACTAGCGCCACCAACTAACGTTCGCTGCTTCCAATCCCTTTCATCATCGGGAATGCAGCGGACGAAGGGATCGCCTTTTTTATCGCGGTTTGGTTGCCCGCTTCAGAGGTGGTGCTAGGGGGTATTATAGCGGCGGCAATCGGTTGCATTTTGGAAAGCCACAAAACGCGAGGCACAGACGGACTTCTGGTGCGACCAACATAACATAGCATAGAGCATCCCCATTATTTAAGAATCTAATTGAAAAATTGGGCCGCTATCTCTTGGTTGCTGGCAGTAGAGGGTTAGATGGCTGGCTGGCTGGCAAGCTGCTGGCCTTCGGCAATTCAATGCCCTCATATAAGGGGAGGAAACGTACGGCGTGGCCACGGGAAGGCATTGCGCCTCTGGCATTACCGTATGAATGAATGAACCGAGAACGAACCAACATTCTAGGGCGATAGAACCATGGTACAGCAGCAGCAGCAGCAGCAGCAGCATATTCTATGCTCATATGTGCCGGCAATCCACAAACATGCACGCACACTACACCAAAGTTATGCTCGCTCGGTCCATACCACAAGCAATGTGTATACGTGTATGCGCACGAGGCAAACTGGCTGGCTGGCAGGCGCGCATATCTACCAACACACGCATACACCCAGAGAGACGGGAACCGATGAGCTACGCCAAAGAATGCAGTTTGACAAGCCTCTTAATGCGCCGTGTGGCCGCCTCTTGCGTTGCCTCTAATACTCCCCGTCCACTGGCCGCTCCATAATGGCCGCACTGACCACAGCATTGGAGCCCGGGGTTCTTGGTCCACACCATTTCCAGGAATGTTGGCAAACAGAACAGAGATTTACTAAAACAAAAACATTCGCTTCGATTGATTAGGAACTGGTGCAGCAGCAGCATTCCCTGGATGCAGTGCTGCATCGATTAAATGCAATTGATGACAGACTAACAACGAGTGTTCGAATACATTCGGATGGCATTTGCTAGCAGAGCATTCTGTTTACAAAACAAGAGTAAAGTACGAAAGATTGTTAAGGAGACATTTTTGTGAATTCATGGCAAAAAAACGAATTATGTTTGTAGACGAAACAATCGCTACTTTTTCAACGAAAGAAGGTTTCCAAGATCAATGGAAAAACCATCAACAAATTTTATGGAAACTGTGCTCTACGTACTTCATAAATAATATAAAGACGAAGAGTTTAAACATTCAAAAGGATCAGTGCAATAGTTTGATAGATATCGCCTTTGAAAACGTGAGCGTTGATTCATTCCCTTTGATATCTCGAGGAGCACACTGCATCCTTCTTCGATTCATCTTAACAATTGCCATAATAGACTTCAAAAGCTTCTCCATTCATCACAGGATTTGTATAAAAAAGGACATAAAAAACTTGAATAAGCAAGCCTGCCTTTAAAATAAGACATAAAAACAAGAGCCCAAGAACGTAACGCAGCCATCCGCTGTATTCGAACGCGATTGCGCTTATACAAAACTCGCCTTCCCCGCGAATAATCTTTCCAAAGCGCCGATCGTAAATCATAGGATTTCGCGTCGTTATTTCCCGCTTTTTTAAACCTTAATATTCCTTTTGAGTCTAATGCACTCTTAACACCCAGCGGCCTCGACATCGACATCCTCTCTCCATCGTTTGCGTCAGTGAAGTGTCAATTGCGAGATGTGTAAATTGAACCCTGAAGAAACAGAAACGGGAGAAGCGTGCCTGGCCGCACACAAAAAAAAATGTCGGCCATAAATTTTGCAAACGCCGTGCTCCTGCCACACCAGGACTCCACGACCTAAACCAAAACACAATAAAAACCCAAAGTGAAACTTAAAGAACTCGCGGCGAACAGAAAAGAAGAAGCGGCAATAAAACATACTTCTCTCTTTGCATCCTTTTTTAACGACGGACACGAAGATGTGGCCCAAAGGAGCATGCAAAGGAGCAGCCAAGAAGCACTGGACGTGTGCGCTTTAGAGCAAAGTTCACCGGAGAGCATCGCCAACATCTTCTGCTGGCTGCTAGTGCTTCGTTCGCGCAATCGCTTCCACATAAACGCGAGATGGAATGCATTAACCGGGTCGCCGTCACTGACCGAGTCGAGTGGGTGGTGGTGGCCAGTGAGGTACAAAAGGGGAGCCCTGGGCAGGAGTAGTAAAACATGCTGTAGCTCCACGACGCAAGACCACCCCCGTGCTGCTGCCATTCCGTTCGATGTGGCTGATGGTGGTGGCCCTCTTCTCTTCTCACCAACACCACCAGCCAGCCAGCCTCGTAGCCACAAAATCTTCTGCGCACTGACCCGCAGAGACGAAAGAACAAGAGGCTGGTGGCAAGTGAGGGGAATGGGGTGGTGCCGGTGGTGGTGCTGGTTGATGGCAAGAATGGAATTCTTTTGAAATGTGCCCCGAAGCCGTGCCGTGGGCCGAGTTTCCCACGAATGAACGAGAGGGAGAAAAACTATGCCACGTGTGTGCGAGGGACGGAAGATTACGAGCACATCATGCTGCGAAGCGACGAGCATAGGGAAATGCGGGGGGATAGGAACCCGAAACCATTCAGCAGCGCATAAGCGCGACTGGGCGAGAACGAGGAGAAGGCGATGGATGTCCCAGATAGAGGAACAGAGACCAACGAACGTTTCTAGAGAGTGAAAAAGAGAAAGAGCGATCCAGAACATTGGAAGGAAAGTTGAAGCGGTGGCTGGCAATGGCCAGTGCCCTCTCTCTCTCTCTTTTATGCTGCAACATAAATGCAAGCATTTTCCGGAATGATCTCGCTCGTTCTCTCTGCTTCTACCACGTTCCTGGCTCCTGCTTTAACACAACAACCTTTCGCTCACTCTACCAATGGTGTATAATCTTCTCGCATATTCTGCTTTCAATATTTCATTCTGGAATATCATCCACCGCCAGCACCAGACCCTCTTCTTTTCGTCCCTCCATTCAGACCACCAACAGCAGCAATGCTGCAGCATAAAAAAAAGGAGAAAGATCCCTGGAGAAACACAAAACAGTCTCTCTCTGTCTCTCGTGTTTCCCTGGCTCGGCGGTCCCGTTTTGGCGATGCGTCGAGCGGAACACACTCGATCCGATTCGGGGCTAATGAAGCTCCGATGCAAAACCCCTGGCAAGTGGCGAGGCGATGGGCTTGGGAAAAGCCGCGACCGGTGCCGGAGGCTGCCTCGGGGTGGTGGTTCCCAAGGGAACTACGCCGTACGCTGTTTTTTTTTTTTCCTCCCAAAAACCACATTCGCCATCCGGTCGCCTCTCTCTCTCGCTTGCTCTCGATCCTACGCCTGCTGTCTTCTTTACTGATCCCGATGGGCAAATCCGCCGCTGGCAGGAGGGCGGCAGGCGGCGAGTGCGTTCTCTGCCCTTGTTTCGTTCCGCTCGTTACGATGCTTCCGCTACGGTTTTCGGCCCAAAATCGCGCGGTGATCATGTGCCTACTGGCATGCTTGATACGGGAACGAAGCAGAGAGAGAGAGAGGGATATTGGAAAGGAGTAGTTTTCCCACACGAAGCATAAAAGGAACAAGATCATCCGGTTTGATTGTGAAACTGTTGGGAAAATCAAAGTTAAAGAAGTTGGATTCGATGTTTTATGTTGCCAGAAGTCGAATGAATATAAACAATAGTGTAGGAACTCGCTTGAACGAATTAAGAAAGACGTTAACAGGTTAATGAGTTTTGAAAAGCGATCGATGCCCCGGAGACTCGAGTTACTTCCTTGAGTTGAAACTCTCGGTGAGATTGGCCAAGGGTCATGGCTAATGACACAGATAATACAGCCTATGATCGATCGATGTTATTGAGCAGCTTGCAAGCTAGAAGATATCAATACATCCTTGAATATGACAAAGCCTCCGCGAAAGATAAGTACACGCCATCCAGATAGTTTAAAACAAAGAACCCAGGCAACCACGACGCTTCTGGGTGGCGCTTTGTCCCGGGGAGACCCATTTTGGCGACCACCGTGGTTGCTGTGTGCCAGGACATGTTATGTTGTTTGCCGTATTGTTGTCGTTTTGCTGCCTTTTCTTCTCAAATTTCAAACCCTCGAGATGGCGTCGTTCACAAGATGTGTTTTCTGTTTCTTAACGATCACTCTTCTTGCAGCAGAGCTGATCGATGGGAATACGCTGATGGCGTCCTTCTCATGCAGTGATCGATCACTAGGTTTGGTTTGTTTTGTGCTTGGCTCCAGCGAAATAGCTTCTACGGTTTAAACGAACTTCACACTTTTGACGACCCTGGTCCGTCTTATGAAGCTACGCTTCCGAATGTACATGATATTAAGACGATGCCCATAACACCCTACGTTACGTAGTCATAAAATCTTTCTCCATTTTGGATTTCAGTATTTCCAGTGGCGTTAACGCGTGGGAGGGAGCGGCAGTCAGTGTGCAGCTTCAATTGTCAACTCATAAAAAAACAAACGCAATCCCACGATACACAGAGCGAGGCATAGAGACGGCGACACTGTAAACAGAATACGCCCAACAACCAAATATCTCGGTTGCTGCACTCAGCTCACACAACAGGCAAGCAACTCAGAAATCTGAGCCGATGAGAAATTATGATTTAATCGCCCGATAATGGCTAGTAATATCCATGAATGGGAAAACGGGCAAACACAGCCAACAAATCCGGAGCCCTGCGTTAATGCGTTCATGGACATGACGCACACGCAGAGTGGTTCCAAGATGGAGAATTCAAATTTTCCAATCCCTCAGACCATCCTCCGGAGTGTGAGAAGACGATCACCAGACAGTAAAGTGTACGTTTTCGGTCTTCACACGAAGCGATCGCCGTAAGTGGAGTGAAGAAATCTCGTCTCGTCTTTTTCCATCTTTTCAAGTAGAGCACAACACATTATGCTGCAACAGTTTTTCCATCGAATCGCTGCCTCGCTACCATATGGTTTCGATCATCGTCACAACGGGAATATATGAATATCGTGAGAAGAACTCCACGGTCCCTCGCTGCCACCACCACCACCACCGTCTCTCTTTTGTGCTGTTTTTGTGTGTCGATCGCCGGGAAGACATTCTCAATCGCCCATCGGTCCATCCAGAGCAGTCGAGAAAACTATGAATGAAAACAGATCTTTGGTTCGGCCAGCGACAGAAAAAAAGCATCTCAAGTGTTTTGGGTTATCATAAACCAGAATACCAGACCCCGAGAGATACACTAGCTGCACACATCTTCCCTGACACTCCTCTTCCTCCCATCCGTGGTTTGAGTAATGCATGCCAGACAATAACAACACTGTCTATGTTTACATACTGCAAGGATTCAACCGATGAAAGGCACCAGCGGAGGGACAACGATCGGAGACACCAGCGAGCGCATATGCTACACAAGGAACGATGGGCTGCACGCTGCACTTGTGCATCTCTCGGTCGGTCGATCGGTGCGCGGCACCGGAAATGATCACCAGAACCCATTCATAAATTACGCCCCCGATGTTGCCGCCGACACAGCGCGCAGCAGAGTCGCGCGTCTGGTTTTTTTTTAAGGTTTTCCAAGAATTCTCGAAACTGGAGGACACAACAAGCGAAAGCAGCGCTTACACGGCGTTTCCATTAGCGGCGGGCGGATGGGGCATTGAAACATGAGGCTCCCGCAAAGGAGTAAAAGGAGCCCATGGGCCGTGGGACAGGAAGTGCCACAAGAGCTTCACAGAACCTTCACGACGCCATTACCACCACCACCACCACTACCACGATCGTCTCCGTAGGCAGCAGCGAGCTTACATGATCATCGTTCGATCCTTCCCAGAAGGATCTGTGTGAGCGGCGGCATCGAGCAAAAGGATGTGTGGACGAAAGGGAGAAGGATGAAGCCCCGTTGGCGAGAATGGCGGACCGGTGGGTACCGTTAAGTGGAACGATGTCTTGGAGATGCTGCAGAAACACAATCCAAGAACAATTCATTGCTGATCTTAAGGGCTCCCGAATGATGATCTTTCAGAGTGATTTAAACATTGTAACAACATTTGTAATGTTTTAACAATATTTTAAAATCGCCTACAAAATGAGTTATGGAATATACTCAAAAAGAACGCCCAAAACACAATGATTCAAACAAGCCTCTTATCACTCACTTAATAGCAGCTACATAATGGAAAATGAATGCAACAAAGTTATTCAGCATAAGCTTACCGTGTGTCAATGTTCCATTCGTGCTTCCTTCGGTTGTCAATCTCGCGATAAAGCAGGATCTACAGAAAAGCGAAAGAAAGAAAGGGAATTTTATACACTGATAAGAGATAAATTGTATAGCAAATTGGAATAACTAATGAGTTGACTGTCAGATAATTCTTTGATCAATCAATGCGGAATTCGTTTTTTACTTCACAATTTGCAGACACATATGATCGATCGGCTAATCGTAGATAAGCATACACAAATGTTGGTGAACATTTTCTTTATCTGAATCAGACTTATAAATACTCAGTACCAGGGTGCTTACGAAGTCAAGTCGAAAGTCATTGCATTCGAATGAAATCATGGAATCGTTTTGCCCTTTTTCCCTAAGAATGGCCGATACAATCGATCATCGCAACACATCGATCGAAGGTCGTTATGTTTTGGGGCGGTAAGCATCCAAAAGAGGTACCATTACCACGATCGCCGCCCGCGATCGAAATCCATCGCGGGGCCCCCTCTCCATTAGTCGCATTTTGGATGATCCCGTGCTTTCCATCAGTCCTCCCCCCCCCCCCTCCCGCTGCCAGCAATTCATATTCATTCAGTTCGTCCTGTCCCGCAGTCCTCCGCCAGCATTACCAACCAACCAACCGGCCCGGTCCTTCGTCCTCTTGCTGCTGTGGCCGTAACACGCAGACACGATCGTTATGCATGAGAAGCGGAAAACCGATCGATAATGTCTAAATTTCACACTTCACACATCAGGCTGGGCTGGGTTGGTGGTGCCGGCGCCGTCTCGATCACGCTTTCACGAGACCGCGCCTCCGACCGAGCTATCCTCCTACAAGAGATCGACAGACCGATCGATTGAGTGAAGGATAGGAAAGAGGATAGTAGGAGCGAGGGGAGAAGAGAAGACAGCATACCAAAGAAGAAGAGGACAAACGATTGAAAGATTGGGTGTGGGAGGGCCAGAAGATGGTAGAAGAACGTCGGCGGCGCCTTAACGAGGAAATTCTCTCACATAGCGCCCGAAAGCGGCCAGCAACGTGCAGTGTGGGCAACCAGAGACCCTCTCAAACAGCGGAGGAGGAGGAGGAGAAACAGGGCAGAGCAAAGCAAGCAAGCAAGCAGAGAAGACCCTGGCTCTCTGGTGAGGCTCTGGCAAAACCCCCGGGGGAATCTCAAGATTCAAAAGCGGTCCCTGGAAGGATTGCGAGGACGCTCCGATGGTGGTGGCGCACGACGGAACGGTGGACGGTGGAATATTTACGAAGAGCAAACGGCACACAACACATCGAGAGCAAGCAAGCAAGCAAGCCAGGAAAGGAAGGAATGGCCCAAGACGGCAAGCAAAGGCGAACGATCGGAGCAGTGCGATAGCGCGTAGGCCACAGTGCACGCAAACAGGCACACAAGAACGTTCACCACAGAACGTCAAGAAGACAAATTCCAAACGAAAGGAGAAGGAAAGAGAATGGAAAGCCAGACACCAAACCACCACACCGCGCTCCATTCACCCTCCATTCCACACGAATGCCGCTGCTCTTATCGATCTTCGTGTGGTTCTCTGCCGTTGCTCTGCTTCGAAAGCCGGGGCCGCGATCATCGTTCCCATCACTATGCGGTCTAGATGGATGCAAGGATGCGGTTTACGGGAAGGTTGGGGAGAACGGGCGGTAGGTTCTTCTCAGCAGTCGGGGGCGACCCCGAGAGTTAATCATAAATTTTTATGCATTCACATAAACGGCTTACCGCGCGGGCGAGGAGTGGGTGGATGGATGTATAACGCGCGCCGCGCGTAGGTGGAAGGAAGGTATAGAGAGATGAGATGAAGCGGTGAAGGATGAGATAGGGTGATTGGGGAATGCTGTGGGTGGCCGTCGCCGTCGCCGCCGCCACCGCCACCGGTTTGTTGGCTGGCACTTTTTCGCCGAGAATGGCACTGTGCAGGGTTGCCGGAGGATTAATGGTCAAAATTCGTGATTCTGGGTGACTCATCAAGCGATCTTTTATCATTTCTGTCATTTCTGCATCAAATAGCAACGAGCTGAGGTCTGTGAAATGCAGTTTTGCTCTTTAAAACTGTAATTTTTATCATATTTTTACAGGCTTAAGGCCTCTCAAATTAATTGCTTCAACCAACTAAGCACAATCATCCATTGGATGTGATCCATCATTGATGGTTCGCGTTATCAAATCGATGATCGGACCGTCTGCACCTTAAATATTGATGGACGATAGCAAAATGATTTCATATCAGACATGTCACGATGAATATCACCATTGGAATGTCATGTGCGTCGGTGTAAAACGAAAAATAAATCCTTTTTTGCCCATAAAATTGTACGATAGGACGCCATTGTGATGGTGAGGTGGTTTTGATCACCGCGAAAAAAATCATATTTTGAACTAGATAAGCATTCTGGCTACATACAATCGTGTACAGATGGCTTGGAAACTACTGAGAATTTTCGTCAAACTGTGTAATAAACTTCATTTACCAAAAGCAATTTCAAACTGATTGGGAAATGTCCCCCTAAATCCTTATCAAGCACTGCAGCGACTGCAGCATGACTAAACGCAGATGTAATGAAATCAATGCCGTCATAGAATGGACGTCACCGAATAATCTCGTGACCAGGATGGCATTGATATGGAATACAAAGCTAAATGGAATGCGAGTAATAACCATGTTTGCTCAACACTGATTAAGACCGTCACGATTTTGTTATTTCCGCATTTCCAGCTAAACTCAGCCCAGGGTTGAGACTTACTTGATTGCATTTAGTGCTGACGCAAAACTGTCGCAATCGAACACTCGTGCGAGTTCCGTTGATATTTTCGTCACTCCTTCTCAATGCCTCATCAATCGAATCGACATGCCTCAGCATTCTCGTTCGTTTGCTCTGCTTTTCTCTATAAGCTCCCATCAATTCCATTGGAATGTTTGGTTCACGCCATCGTCTACGTGCGCCCGGCACGCACGCATGGACGCCTCAACTCAAGAGATGACTGCGGCTGATGATGCTGCCGCTGCTGCTGCACTCTCGACAGCAAAGCAAACGGGTTGCAGTAAAGTAAACAAAATAGTTTAAAATATTCCATCACCACCACCGGTGATGGCTGGAACCATCGTCGTCAGCGTCGCCGTCGTTAGGTCATGCAAGAGAGGAGCCCAGAGTGGGCGGAATGCAGAGAAACAACGAACCACCACCGGCACCACCACGTCATCCAGTCCAAGGTCCTAAAGGCAACGCCAGACAAATTTCCTGGAAGGACCGGTGATTCCTATGGACCGCCGACACTGGCCAACACTGGGATCCGGGATCGTGGCTGGCGGCGGCATCATCCTTTCGTCCGAAACTCCTCAAAAGAAGTCCGACGACGACGAGCAGTTTTCTCAGTGCGACCACCACCGGTCCACGCACAAAAAAAACCGAATTCTCGATCCCTTTTCCCCCATGCGCGAAGGGGAGAGAGCAAAAGATACACAAAGGAAGAGAGAGAGAGGAGAGTGAAAAGGATGCGAAAGGACGATCGAAGATCGACGACCAGGTACGGAGAGAGCAACATATTCACACGTAGCCGATAGGCAGCAACAGTAGACCGGAGACCACCTTTCAAGGTGCACGTCCTCTCTGCTGCTGGGCTCAGGTCGATGCTGCCGCCGTGTACAACTTGAAACCACCGGTGGGTCTTTCCCAAGATTTGTGAAAGGGCTCCGGGAGGCAGCCTCCATCGGGGCGAGCATCTTCCGGGCCAGTTTACACAGTGCATTCCTGTAAACCAGTTAGCCACGAAGGTGGTTTCTCCATTTTCCTCCTTCTTCGCTCTTTCTCATTCTCCCGGTCTCTCTGCCTTTCCCCAGTAACCACTCTCTGGCGCAGCAGCTGGGGCACATGCCACCATACACAGGCACAGCCGCAGAATATTCACTTCCCCCCTGGGGGCTGCTCTTGAAGGTTCACGATTCCTGAATAACCGGTGGCTTCAGAAGACCACAGCCATCGCTGCTGCTCTAGAGCGTGTTTCTTCTTCCTCGGGTCACGTGTCTTCCGCGTAGCTTATTTGATCACCCTGGGGGGCCGCCACTTCTCCCTCCAACCGGTCACAGCTGACGGCGGTTCGGGGTTTGTCAACTTTGGTATTTCCTCCTTCTCGAAATGAAGTCTGGAGATACCAACAAGAAACGGAACTGGCGCGAAGAAGGCGCGAAGGCGAACACCAGTCCAAACTCCCGATTCTAGAATTTCAATTTGAAATTTTCAAAACACTCGAAGCGATCGAATATTTATGGTCCACACCACAATACATACCCAGCAAACCCGGGGACATTACCGTATTCCCGAAAAAGCACCTTTTTCTCCAATATAATCAATGGCAGGCACATAAAGGAGAATCGAGTGGGCACCCTATTATGGGCACCAAACGGGTGGTGATCGATCGAGCGGTCTCCGATCGGTCAAGACATTAATCTTCATCTCCGCGGCGCAGCACACTTCAAACGCAATCCCGCCCGCGACGTCGGATCTGGCGGAGACTCTTGGATTTACGAAAAGGTAACGAGATGGCCAGTGCCCTTTTCTCTGTCCGACCGACCGACCGACCGACCGATGGGTGCAAGCCAGGCGAAGACATGACCGTAATCCAGGCAATGGCATTGCTGGTGGCGATCCGATCGCATCACCGGCGCGGTTTGAAAAGTCATAAAAATCGATCGGAAGGGTGGTGGCACGAATCCCACACTCTCGACCAACCCGTGACGATCATCATCATCATCATCATCTCCATGCCAAAAGTTCTCTAGCCGGAGGAGAATCTCTTCTGTAATGGATTCGGTTGATTGTAAAGCCACGGAATGGTGGCGCTGGGCCAAGCCAACGTGCCCTCGGCCATTACAGCCTCGTCTAGTAGTAGTAGTGGAAGTCCACCTTAAAGATCTCGACCTATTCTTGGACCTTATTTGACGAACGATCGCCTAGAACTTCACCGATCGTCCGTATAGCCTTACGAGCCCTCCATGTCCTTCTTCTCATCCGGCCGGGACGACTCAAGGGAACTCGGGGCTCGTCCAGTTCCAAGAACCGAAAGGTACAAAAAAAAACCAATGGCTGGCTTTTCGATTGATCGGTCGTAAAAAGTGCCGAAGAGATCGAAGAGCACTAAAGATCGCCACCCTGGTGGCTCCAGTGGAATGTCCGCCATCGATCGCAGGAATCGCAGGTAATTTTTGGGAAAGTTTTTTTTTGTTGATGACTTTTTTATAGCAGATGACGCACTTTAACGATCACCTTTGGGGAGGGAGGTTGTTTCTTATGAGAAGAAAAACACGAAAAAAGGTTTAAGGATCTCAGGCCTGGGGGATTAAGGATAAGATACAAGACGAAGCTCGGCTCATAGAACTCTCTTCCATCTGTTCCCGATTCCCGGAATCGATTTATGGAAACGTTTAATGGCTTCATTAAAAACAGTTTCAACTACAGGGAGTGTTACTTCGACGTAACATTACCTACATACCAATCCGGTTAATATACACGCTCCAAACTACATCTGTTCCGACGATCAACCACAACACTACGGCGCATAATTTAGCATTACTCTCGCGCACCACCGCTAGATGCTGGCTTCGAGGTCTTCTAACGGATTTTGCTCGCAGAATTGATCGCCGCCTTACCATTTGTTGCTGGGCGCACAACTCCCCGATACTCGCGAGTATAAAATACTCAAAACCCGGTTGACAGCCCTGGGACTACAGCCCACAGACGGTGGTAGAAACTGTGACCACTCGCGATTGACATTTCGCGGATTGCGCGGCTACCATCGAGCCCTGATATTCGCCGCTACTCGAGTGAACGACACACACCTGGAAGGAACGACAACATTCACTTCCCGGTCGCCAATCGCCAGCCAGCGCTGGTCCCAGCATCGCTGGCCGTGCTGCAGGAACCGTTTGAATGTGAAGGGGGCCGCAAAGCTGGCGACTTTCATCGGACTTTTGCGATTTCTATGCCCCTAGCATGTCTCTCTACCAAAGCTTGAAGTCGTCCCACCGGGGACAGTACGCGGAGGGTTTGTTTTATTTATTTTTTGTCCTCTTTCACTTCTTCTTTTTCACTTCATCTTGAACTACATCATATTCAATCTACCTCTTCCTCGTTAATCGATTTTGGAGAGGGTTTTTTTTTTGCAGCAACAGCAGAATCACTGCGGCGATCGGCATAAAATGCAAAATTGCTTGTATCGAATATTAATAAAACAATAAACAATTGAAGAAGAGACGATGAAGCAGATTCCGATAGCCAGGGTAAGGAAGAACAAAGTTAAGCGCGTAGTAAATATGACGCTGTAATAATTAACACGCATTTAGCGGCTTATTGAAGAATGATGACCAAGCACCTATTACCATTATGTAAAACAATATGCAAAATGCTCCAGGGTATGATGAATTGGTAAGAATCAATATAACGTCGAATGTAGATATGTGGCAAAAGATAATTAGAAGCTTTAATCAGCTTGTCTAAGCAGGATATTGTGCTTTGTAAATATTATAATGAGCATGTCTCAAAGAAAAACACAGCAAGTTACAATTGAGCAATTATTTTAGGCAAGAAGGCATTCAAAGCTCTTATTCCATTCATCCACAGAGTGCAGACCATTCATATGGTTCGCAATACGACTAATATTGAACTAGAACTTGCCTCTAGGAAAGTGACTCTGCTCCCATTGTTCGGCGGTTGTTATAATTCTCCCTTTAGATTATAATTTAAAGAACATAATCTCCAACGATCCCGCTCTCGAGCGAACGCTTCGTCCCACTCAAAAGGTGCCCGTTCCGCCCACTTGACACGAATTGGTTGCAACGCAGTTCAAAAGGATGGACAAAGTTGCCGCAAATACGATGGCGCAGCAGGAGCACATCATGATGGGGCCCCAACAATGTTTCGTCGCCATCAATCAAAAGTACGGTGAGCTTGAGAAGTGCACGGTAATTGTTTTGTTTTTGTGATTTTAACTGGAAAACTGTTGTTTTTCCTCCCCGATGAGGCTCGCAGAACGTTCATCGCCAGCCAGAGCTCTCCAGAAGCACACGATCGACACCATCATTAGCTTTAATATTACAAAGAGAGAAAAACAAAACAAAAAAGGCGTTTCCCCGCTCCAGCCTCCCACCGCACTCCTCTTCTTCCACCCAAATCGGGAGGAACGAAGCTGAGAGCGCTGCTGACGAAACCACCAAACCGGGTTGGGTTGGGAAATGATCTCACTCGCGATCGCTCCCCAACCACAACAACATCATGACGTGATCGTGCCGCAGGAGGGGGTGGGGAGTTTAGTGCTTCCAATTCACGCTGAAAGGCATGAGTTGGAGTGGTCGGTGGTAACCCGAACTCCGAAAACATCCAAAGGGGAGAGGCGCGTACAATACAAAACAAATGTGCGCGCGCGCGCGTTGGAATGCGAAGCCAATTGAGAAGAGATGTTCGTCGCTCGCTGGAACCACCGCCGCCCTACCCTTTGAACCCACCAGCCGCCCCCTCTAAAGTCCATTCGATCATCATCAATAGAGAGAGAGGGAGAGAGACGAGCACACATACCCACATTCGTTCACCTCGTGATCGCATCATCATCAGCATCATCACAATCCCTTTCGCAACGCATTGGCGGCGATAGGGGGCATTCCAAGAATCACGATCACAGTCATCAAAAGCGCCTTGGCGATCGTTCTCTCACGCAAACACACACCAGCAGCACGGTGGAACAAGGCGTAGCGTAGCGCATAGCGGTGTTGCTGTCGAGAACGGAAGCGAACCGCCAACCAATTCTTTCAACTCGACCCCCTTCACCTCATTCATCCTTGTTCGCATGCCAACCCCCTCCACCTTCTTTTCCGGCACGGGCAACACGCAGTTGTCGCGATCTTGGCGCGCGGTTCTTTCCGCAATTTAAACAAAACAGTCCGTCATCAGACCGGGCCAGAGGACCAGGTCGTCAGTCACACAGGTCGGTAGAAAAATACGTCGTTTCGACGATGACGCTCCGAACGCGACAAACAGGGCCGCGAGGTCGCCCCCTCGTGGCTTTGTCATGATTGATCATCTTACAAATACACACGCACCGCCGAAAGGGGTGGAAGTGGGTGACATTAGCAGAGAGAGGCCGGCCGTATAAACGCATTGGCCGGTGAGATCACTTAGAGGAGAGACACCGCCAGCAATAACTGTGGGCGGAGACCGCGAAGAGGAGCTGCTGAATCACGGAGCTCCGATTGACGCAGAGGTCGTATTCCGCTGGCGAATGATCATTGGACCGAACAAAAGTCATCTGCCGAAAATGGAACGTCCTGAAAAGTGATGCAATTGATTGACTGAACCAGATGGCTGCAATTAGAAGATAAGTGACAGCAAAAATTGTCACCATAAAACAAGTCGAGACAAGCAAACACTATAAAGCAATGATAAAAGAAGTAAATCAACCAATTAACCAATAACTGATGATTATCTTCGAGTTCCAAATGCACAATAATACCAAAAACGCAGTTGTAAAAACATCTGACCACACCATAATTCGAGAAGAAGAAAAGAATTGACGATCGAGCCCAAAAAAGATCGCGAACGGAATTCGACCTAACGGGGCAATCGGTTGCTCCGCGGGTGGCGCACAACGATTGCCGACAACAACAAAGAACGCGCTCTGCCTGCCTGCCTGCCAGTCTGCTTGCCCGTGGCCAAATGGGCACATGATGATGAGCATAATTGCACGATATTGAACTCATTATACTGCGCGAGCAGCATCAGCAGCAGGAAACAGTTTGCCGAAGCATAATAATTCAAAGCAACAGTGCGATCGACCCGCTCCCTCTCTGTCCCTTTCGCGCTTGATCTGATCGGCGTGAAAGGTTCCCTTTGCACCCCGTAGGAGCAGGAGAGGTTTGTGCGGTTCTGACAAACCAGACAGTTCCAGTCCCCCCGGGGGGGGGAGGCATTGGTATTGAAACCAAGCCTAAAATTGCCAATAAACCCAACGGACGGGCTGCAGCATCATGTGGCAGCGTGGTCTGTTTTTCTTCTCCGCGCTCGCTGCTATGTTGGTGGGTGCTGGAGTTTGACCTTTCTCGATCTCACCCTAAAGGGACGTGGGGCGAGCGAATGAGATGAATCACGAAGGTCTGGAATTTCAATCCATCGCCCCTCCGCCCGTACAACATAACACACCGAGCATGGAAAGGAAGGCGAATAGTAGTATGAAAGGAAGAAACTAGCTCCAATGCTTCTGATGCTGCTCGCGATCTCGCGATATCCCCACCTTGAAAGCATAAAAGAGATCGCGAGGTAAAGAAGCGAATGGACAGACACTGCTCGGTACACGAGTGGGTTGCTCTTTTGGTCCACAAACACCCAGGGACATGCGCACTCCGCTCTGCTCTGCTATGTTTATGCTGCGACCCGTGAGACCGTGAGAACGAACCTCTCGTGTGGGTCCTGCGGCCGTCCGCAAAAGCCATCCACAACCAGCGGCAGCCAGCACTGATGCTGCGCTGCCGCCAGTTGATTTGTTGGCTTGCTTGCTGGCTGGCTGGCTGGCCGGGAGGTAAAGTTGGTACACTTTGGGAGTCTTTTTTTGTTTTTACTTCAGAGTATCGTGTCTCTGGCCGATCGTGTACATGCAAGAGCGCACTGCAGCAGCAGCAGCAGCATTTGGAAGGCTTCGCAAAGATGCCAATCGATTGCGTCTGGTTCAGTCGCAGTAGGCGCAGAGCATAATCATCGAGCAACGAGCAAGGGTTGGTTTGCAAAGGGATTATGGCCTACGCTGTTTCCATTGGAAGACAGCGCCGTGGCATGGGCTTTCGCGGGCGCTGTCTGTCGTCTGCCGCCTATGGGGCGAGAGATCTTTTTATGTTTTCGCCGTTGTTCGTGCCAGACCGATCGCGGGGTAGCGCGTTGGTTGCGGCGCACGTTCGTTCCCTTTGTCAGTGTGGCGACGACCGACTGCACCGCTGCGGCCTCATATTGCTGATACCCTTGGTTAATGGGGGCTGCATCGTTCGCGCGTAGGATTCCCCCGTAGGATGTTGGTGAGACAGGCTCTTTCATTAGCATTGTAATAAGGTATTCCCCCTTGCCGCGCAATACCAGACCGGACAACGGGCCATCTGTAAATGGCACTCTTATGTAAACAGACGGCCAATGCGAGTGTATTTCTTGTTAACTTAACGTTGTGTTTAAGAAACTGTTACAAACTATCTTATTAGTTTCTCACGATCAGGATTGCCGTTTAGCGCCCCTACTGATGGGGTGTGAAGCACGCGCCTTTCGCATATTCCCCGCGAACTACAATTTCCTCTCTCTCTGCTCCAGAAAGCCGGAGAGAAGAGAGAGAAGGAGAGAAAGTTTCTGGCAGTTTGCGTCTCCACGGAAACATATCCAAGCAAACCGGACTTTCTCGTCGAGGTTTCCTACCTCTCCAAAGGAAACTGTGAAAGTTGATTGACTTTGGTGCGGGGCCCGAGAGCCCGTTGAGATGAAGGTTCAAAAAGCTCAACCGGATACAATATAGCGTTGCGCTGGGGTGGAAAAGTAACCACAGGAATGGAAGGTCGTTCCGTTTTGCATCGAACCAGAAGCTATCAAGCGAAGATGACTCGCTGCGTGCTGCTGCTTATAGTGTGTAACATTTATACTTTTCTTGGAAAACAAATCATCACTGGAAATAGAGAGAAAAAATGTAGAAATTCCACTCCTTGCACGATGAGTCACGGCAGATAATTTACTAATAACGGCTGGTAGGGGCTGGTTGCAGCCAGTTCCAGTCCCGGTACACTCGAAAGCATAGTCGGCTGGTGTCGGGGCGAGTAGGCGGGAGGCCTACTACCTTTCCGCCGCCTCCGACGACGATTCTCCACTCGCCGTCCTTCTCGCAACGCACAAAACTGGTTTCAAACGACCTTTAAATTGTGCTCGCGTATAGCCGGACGAACGGGTTAACGTAGTAGTTTTCAAAACCAACACCACCACCAGCGATCCGTGGTGTGTGTCTGTCCGGTGTCGTGTTTATTGCAATCCGACTCTCGCGACTGGCGAGGCGGTCAATTTTTTTAATTCGCGGAAGGCATTCCGATGAGACGGACGTGGAGAGTATGTCGCTCCGTTCGCGAAATCAATGTTTCGTTCGATTTAGGTTAACGCGATATGATGCAGCCCTGCTAAAATGCAAACTTTTGCTGTTACTTTGCGTCGTGATGAAAATGTTTTACCCGACGATGCAAATGATGAAAGCGCAACGACAAGGCGTTGTTTCGCGTTGAATTTAGGGCATCTCTACGCTCGCTTCTCAGTAGGCAACGAGACGACCATGACAAGCGCGATACCCGCGGCGGGGGTACGCGAACGAACGGGCGGACGGTCTTGTGTGAGCCATTGCCTTTTACGTTATCGCTCCTTATTAGCAAACAGCCCCCGACCACATTCAGCGTGTGGTGAGCAAAATGGCGGATCTGTAGGCAAAAACAGACCCTTTTCTACCCCGTGCCGAGCCGTCTCTTGTTTGCCTATCGTAGCCAGAACGAGCATCGTTCGCATAAAAACTGAAAACCTTCCGAAATGGTTCCGAAATCCCAGTAAGCTCTTGTGGTATTACTTTTCTTATTATTCTCGATTCCCCCACCCCACTCGCGATGAAGCCAATCAAGGCAACCGTTGAGCGCTGGTACGTGGCGCGTTCGCAAAGCAGGATGTTAAAGATTGAAGCGCAAATTTTCGACTTACCCCGTAGAGTTTGGTCCAGATGAGTGGCTATCGCACACCCCGATAGGTCTATGCATGCGTATGTTCCATTTCGGCAGTCAAAAACGCTACGGAATTACGCGAAAAACACAATTTTCCACAACGTAATGCACACACTTTGCAAAAACGCACCGAGACACCCCGTGGTTCAATCCGTTTTTGACGTTTCAAGCCTAGCGCCCAGCGCGACGACTTCGACCGCGTGTTGTCAAGCGCCTGCTGAGAGCGCCAATCCCGAAGCGCTCGTGGGCTGGAAATCCGAGACGGCTAGGTCGCTGGGACAGCGTTTTGTTGATTTATTCACGAAAAGGCTTTAAAATGTGCAATTCAAGCATAAATTTATGGTACTTTTAACAACACTCCGTTCAGGTACGGTTTGCTTGTTTTGGTCAAAAGAAACCAAGGTTTGTACAGACGTGTGCGCGCCGCGAATCGTTCGGCTCGGAGTATACGAAAGGGCACGTGCACTATTCTAGATTACTAATTTCCAAATTAAAATTAAACCTCTATCGATCGTTGCAGTAGAACAAATTAACGCGCATTGCGATTCGGATTGGATTCGAATAATCTAAACACTGCGGATAATTAAAAAGATACGGTATTCCGTATGCAATTTACTGATACCGTTCCGTTGGGCACATCGTTTCACGCGAAGGTAGTTTTCTTGTTCATTTTTTCTTGAGGTCGCGAACCTGTGCTAGAATTGCCTTTTTTGCCGTTGTTCCCGTTTTGCGATTGACCACCGTACTTTTGACGATTATGAAACTTTCGCGGATTCAAACCGAACGCCCGTAACCGCTGATCGTTGGCACTCTCCTGACGATGATGATTTTTTCCGCCTTTCGGACCGCCGCCCTGGCCATGGTTTCTTTTGCCAAACTGTGTTCCTCCTTTGGAAGGTTCGAATCGAGCCTTCTTTGGACCACCCCAGGATTTTTCACTAGAATTCGCCGGCGAACGTTGATCATGTTGTTGCCATTTTCGTTTCTGTGTCTGAGAGGAACCATTTGGACTATCGTGGTTCTGATTTTTGGCTTCGCTCTTCTTTTCTTTCTTCGGTAAATTATTTCCATTCTGAGCTTCATTGGAGGTAACCTTTTGCACGGATGAGGTGTCAGCATGGCCATTTGCAACGGCACCGTCATTCTCGACCTTAACCTTGGCTTTCTTTTTCTTTTTAATTGTCTCCACAGGAGGGGTTTCGTTATCATTCGCAGGGTCAGTAACTACTTGCAACTTGTTCTTCTTTTGTTTTTTCGGCTTATCTGTCTCGGCGGATGGATTGTCATCCTCATTCACTTTTTCAACCTTCTGGTCATTGCCGGTGACCGTCTTTTGTTCAATCCCCCGATTGTCTTTTTGTTTTCCTTTGTTTTTCTTATCTTCACCCTTTCCAGAGCCTTGCGTATCACTCATTTTCCGCTCTGCTATCTCTTGGTCAACCTTCTCTTCTTCATCCTCCGGTTGAGCGTACAAACT
>NC_064878.1:61881048-61893548 GCF_943734665.1 Anopheles aquasalis | reverse complement strand
TAACGAGTGTTTTCTGTTTTTGTGTCTAGGTCCGTGTCCGTGTTTGTGCCATCATTCCTCGGGTTAAACCCAGTGTTGTATGCTTACTAGCGGATTAAAAGCATGTGTTTTCTCGGTAGTAACCAGCGATCCGATTAGTTGTTCGCATTTACATCACAACATGTTGCGGTTGTAACAAGTGTCCAACAGTTTTGTGAAGGATCAACGAAGCATCGATCGCGATCATCAACAGGAGAAACAGATTGTTCTTCTTATCGAGTGAAAACAGTGTCAGTGAGTCAGCATCCGGTTTCGGTGCCGAACGCGCACACAACACACAACCATGGAACCCTCGACCACCGCCATCATCGATCAGCCGCCACAGGTTCCCAAAGGTTTACCAATCAAGCTGCCTGGTGAGTACGCCCTCGTGATCTTGAACGTTGCGCATGCCTTAAGACGTAACACACGCGATTCTTCGCGCTCACACATGTTTGCAAGTTGCGACAAAGACAACGACGACGACGAAGACGACACCGAGATCTGTCCACAAACCACGTGGCGGGGTGGATCTGTTTAGAAAATAAGCACACACCGTGATGCCACAGGATGACGCATATATGTATCTCATCATCCCCTGCGGCCGTAGCTGCCGTGTTAATGTGAACAGATTGGCCGTCAATTGAGTAAACAAATCAACGAACGGACCGGAGATGGGATGCAAGCGTACCACGAAAGAGAGAGCAACACTTTTCGAATGGGGTTCAGCGATAAATAGCCATTCTAATCCATCTCTTAATGTAATTAAAGCGTAATTAGCTCGTTTTAGAGTATGAATAGGAAAAGTTGGCACCTTTGCTGACAGCATGCGGCAGCATCCTTCCGGCCTGCAGTTGTCCTAAAGCATCTAAACGACCGTTGTTGGTTGGCAAACTTCCCAAAAAGTGACCCCGGGCATGTTCCCGGGCGTAACCAGGCAAAAAGGGCACCACATCGTGCGCATTTATTATTCATCCTCCATCGCTTTGGTCTCTTCTTATCGCATTGCGCTATGCCAACCGCCTCGTGACTTGATGATAGCCTATGGGGGGCCTACTATAGCCACAGAGCTCTATACTCTACGTCAGACGAGCGAGCACGGCGAAGTTCATCGAGTTGGCCAGCGCATACTGCTACTTGGATTGTTGCGATTAGCGAGCGTGATCGAGACGTTATTTCCAGACCAGAGAAACACTATGGATGAAGCCACAAAGTATGGTAATCTGAAGAACTAGAGCATTTACTAGTCCGAAAACCGATAGCGGAATCCATTAAATTTCGTTTGTTGCACCCATGCGTCTCAACACGCCCACACAGACGCCGCGGTATACCATTTTATGACCACAGACCAACTTTTCGGCACCTCGGACACTATCGTGCGATTCGCGATCGTTACGCAGCGATTGAAGCGCGAGATCACCACCAAGACGATTGTTTGCTTGAGTCTTGGGTCCGCTAGACCGACCACAACCGTACGGTCAGTACGGTGGGAAGTGAGTCAAGGTTCCAGGGCCTTTCTTTTCCTCCTTTCCGTTGAGCCGAAGAAGCGATGCAGAATGATCGAACGCAAGAAAGCGTTACCGTGGACGGCGACAGTGCAGAGAGCGCATCTTTTGCCCTTTCGCGGTTTGCCGGGTGATGAAGGTGAAATCGTTAGAAAGAAAGATAGAGAGGCCGTGGTCTTTGCAACCTTAATTGAAACGATCCGACAATTGCACGCACCGCAGATCATTCGCGAGTGGATCTCGGGGTGATAAAAATGCGGAAGAAATCCAGCACATGATGGAAAGCTTTGTCAATGGAAGAGCGAGTTTGAGAAAAGAAAATTTCAACAAACCTTTTCTCGACGCCAGCAAAAGGTATTGTTTAGTGCACCGAGTCCATTTGTCCGTTTGCAGTTGCGCTTCATCTTCCACTTTTAGTGCCTATTGATCTTCGAGTCTCTGCAGTCTTGTTAATTAGCTTTTTTTTTGGGGGCAAATGATTGAAACAAAAAGGTCTGAAAACCTCTAACGAGCTGCAGAAATTATTCGTTAAGTCATCCTTTATTGAAAAACATGTTTAGAAACTGTCGTTTTATATCCTCAACTCCTTCAAAGTTGAATTCTACAGGTCTTCGAGCTGAATTGGTGGCCACATAATGATCATCATTGGCTCATAAACACTAATTCTTCTTCTCCAGTTCCTGACTCACAGTGTACCCACATTGGAACATTGTATAAATGCGATTACGAAAAGTCACTCCAACGTTTGACTCCCCCGGCCCTTCGCTCTGGGGGAACGACATTGGAACACCGGTAGGTTCGCTTGATGGCCTTCGCCCTCCGGCCTCCTACTCGATCCGTTTCCCGGTCGTCATTATGCATTCATGAAGTCATCAACACACGCAGAAGCCCTGGCAGCAGCATGACTATTAGTCATATGGCCGGTATGTGGTGTGGTGCGGCCTCTAGTACGCCGAGGAGAGGAACCATATTCCGTGGAGAGCAAGCGAAGCGAAACCACCGTGTTAAGATCCCCAACACGTTTCGCTAAAGGGGAGACCGGTATTTAATGATTTAATTTAACAAATTTTGGTCCACCCTCGGTTCCATTGAATGAATCCTTCTTGTCTTACGACATAAGAAGAAGGGAGAGACCAACCAAGGTGCTCGCGCATACTTGACACAGCGCACGCTGCTAAGGTTGAGGTTAAATGTCTTGTCAACTTACCGTTACAGGTTGGATCGAAGTTCCCATAGTGACCTTTTCGTTCCGGCGCTGCATTAACGCATCGCAGACACACAAAGACAATTAGCGCTTTATGATAAGCGAAAGAAGCGGAAGAAACCGCGACCTCCGAGCGTGTGGGAACACGATGGCGCGCGGAATCGTCATCACGGAGCGGAGCGGCTTAAATGGTACAGGTTTTTCTTCTGATTTCCTGCGTTCCAAATCCACACCAGACAAACCAACCGTCATCCGCAGCTGGGCCCAGGTAAACCGCAACCAACGGGAACATCTTGCGCGCGCGTCCGCGAATCACGCGCGTCCGCGAATCACGCGCGTCCGCGAATCACGCGCTCGCTGGTGGTTGCGGTTCGGTTTCCAGCAGCAACCAGCAGCAGCAGCAGCAGGTTGCTTGATGAGCGTGCGTCACCTCGCAACTGTCATTGAGCACGGCGGAAAACGGTAGTCTGGTGTGTGGTATGTGAACGGGTCCGTGGATCAGACTGTTGACACACATACGCACCGTAGTGTGCCCCAAAGGCCCCACCACCAACGCCTCTCTCCCCGAAAGAACGGGAATTGAATGCGCTTTGGTCTCGTCGATTTTTGATTGGTCGAGCAGAAGGCTCCCCAAATGCGCGACGCTTCTAGCGACCGTCCTCGTAGTGAAAGGCCTGCTGAGCTATGTAAATTGCGTTAATTGTCACGATAACCTTGGCAACCATCGGCACCAACACCAATCCGTTTGGATTCGGAAATCGGAGTGGCCTTTTCCTGGCCACCCCGTGCCAAGACCGGCCCGTGGTCCAGGTTGTGGTGAAAGTGTTTTAGGCTGCCAACCCCCTCTCCTTCTAATCCTCAATGTCATAGCGAGGGATCGATAGCGAGTTTGTTCATAGGAGTGCCTCCTTAGGCTGAGAGCCGCCAGTCCCCCGAAAGCGCCACAGGCGTTCGATAAAAAAGATATGTTTATGAAGCGGCCTGGCATAATAGTGGCTGGCACTCTGGCACAGGAGTGTGTGGACTCCAATAGCTCACCAGCAGCCCCCCCGGGAGCGTTGGAAGTGAGCGCGCTCGGCCTCGTGCTTGTGTTGTCACGCTCGAAAGCTTCGAAAATCTAAAATTATATGCTGCTGACCATTACAGTTTTGTTCCAATAAAGAATTCACCAAAAGCCACTGTCCGTTGCTTTAATGGGGATTAAGAACTTTTTGTGTTGTCTCAGTTAAAATATGAAACATTACATTAGCTGAGCGGAAGAGGACGAGCAGGAATTGATTAACATCGCATCTCTTGAGTTTCGTTCCGTTGTGGAATGGCTTCTTCTGCAGGCCGTGCAACACACAGGTCGTGGTGTTTCAATGAAGAGTCGGTCATTACAGCTGTAGCTCACGCGTGAATTATGGCCAAAGGCTGGTGTTGAGCTTAGGAAGGTGCGACTGACAGGTGTGCTTTACGAGCGTCAGCGTCTTTGCTGAAGATGATTTAGTTCAACTGAATGTAGTTTCAAACGCCGGGAGGTACCTTAAATTGCTGCCTCTCGGGGCGATAAGAAGGAGGCAAGGTGGCCATTAAAAGGCATTCTAAGCACGCAATTCTACTGAGCTACATATTGGTTGTTCCGTGTTAGGTACTAGTTAAGTTTTGAATGATCTCAGTTAGGGAGTTTAAGCATCTTTTGCTCGCAATATGAACACATATTTTCAATGTAGTTTCGAGATTTTATAAGTTAAATTTGATAAAAAAGTGCTATAATCGATGCCGGTAATTTAGAAATTGAAAAGAAAGTTAATTTAATTTGAACATTATCTATCTGTATGACAAAAAACCGGCTGTGCATACCTAGATAACATTATTTGAACTGCTAATCTGCATGCAATTCCCACGACTCGTTGACATTTTTTATGTGAATAAATAAATAAATAATGTTTCGATTGAATGTGTCGCATTTCATCCTGCAAATCTTTATTATGCGCGTTCCAAAGGAGAGATATCCAACCGATCGTGGGATTCACAAGATGCTGCACGTAATGAAACACTGATCGCACCTGTCTGAACTGTGAGAAACAGAGGTTCGAACCTCCACCTCTCAAGCATCATCATCATCATCACCATCATCTTTTTCATCACAATTCCAGCTGCCTGGCGCCCGGTGACCGGAAGGAAGCAAATAACACTTCTTGCTTCACATTTCCAATGACCATCATAATCGAATCGCGATCTGGATCGCGGATTCGTCTCGATCTATACCGGAAAACGAAGGGAAAATGTTTGCGACAATTTCCTTCCTTCCTTCTTTCCTTTCCTTTCAGCAAATCATCGTGACAAAGATGATGGTCGCTCGCATCTTTGCCAGGTTCCATTATTCACTTTTGGATGATACTCGGTGTCGGGTGGCGCTCGGTCGCTTAGAGAGCTTCCCGTGAGACTTGCACGACGCACGACTCTGCTGGCCGCCAGCGTTGTTGTTGGTCGATGCAATTACCCGATTAGGTCGCGGCGACAGTCGCACGAAGTCATTTTTCAATTTTCCTAACACAATTTGTACCTCTCCCGGTCCTTGGGTCAGGACTCTGGCACAAATTGCAAAGTAAATATATGTTACAAGAGGCCCAGTGCGTGCCAGTCTCTTCGTTTGTAGAATTTACGAATGCCGGGGACTGATTGAAATGAATCACCCTTTTTGGTCTACGTGTCCTCCCTTCCAGCGTTAGTCCCCTCACCGAAATGCATTCGAGGGTTCGTTGGAAGCACGTGGCACCGGTCTGGTTCCTGTGAACGAAAAGGGATTTTTACTGGCGAACAGAAAAAAAAACGTGTGCAACAAGGGACTGGATAGGATAGCACTAGCTCGCAAACTGTTCGCGATTGCACACCCGGGGTTCCCTCGTCTCACTGTGTTCTAATGTGTTGCGTGAGCTGGGCGCATATCACGATATTCCCCTAAGGCCTGGCACTCCATATCCTGGCACCGAGAGGCCTCTGGTGGTCCCGAGGATTCTTTGCGAGGAGGGTGAGCAGCGACCGAGAGAAACGATTTGAAGAATGGATAAAAGAAGGAACGCAATCTAATCGCGAACCACCACCCTTCCTGGCGTGCTCCGAAGTGTTGGCCTATTACGTGTATTGGTCGTAGAATTGCTGTTCCAGGGGTTCTGGAGTAATGTGTCACTGGAATTCTAATCGAATGACGCTAGGATTGGTTTGCATTCGGTTACAAACTTATTAGAGAACATAGAGTGTGCAGAACACGCTTATCGACCAGGCCAGTGAGCTGGCATGTGTGCAGAACTTTCTAGAAACATAAAAATCTAAATCAGCTACCACCAGAACCTACAGCTATACAGTAAGTACGCTGATTTGCAGAATAAATGTTGATTATTTACTCCTCCCAGCACATACCATTCGTTGGGAGCGAAAAGAAAATATAAAAACATAAAAAAAAACTCCCGTTTTATGCGCATGGCGTCATCGGACATTCTCGAAGCCAATTGTTGCTTCCGAATGCCGGTATCACATCACAGCCATGTGGTAACGGCCGAGGGAGTATCCACACGAGTCCAACACATGGCTTTAGTTCCTTGGTTTGGCCGGGCAGCTGCTACTATCGTGTACACGAGCCGCGGTGGTTGAAGTAAATGTACACACAGCACGGCCACCATGGTAATCTAGAAATTTCGTGCGCCAGAAACGTAGTCCTCCGGAAAATGTGAACTTTGGAGGTTACGTCGATTGCACTCCCGCCATTTTACTGCTGTGGCTACTTGAGAACAGCGTGATCGAGTGTTTTAGTTGATGGATTGTGAAAGGTGGAAGAGAGAGAGAGAGAGGCCATTCCCAAGCGGGACCGACCTCTGACATCATGGCAGTCAAGTAGAGGAACTGCGTGGCCCCTCTCGACCACTCGATGTCTGTGATTGATGGTGGTGGCGCGGAGTTTGTTCTGATTGTTTATCCTTGAGCTTCAGACTGTCCGTGAGCACTCATAACGCGTTGATGATGATGTTGATGAGGGGGGGGGTTGATGTCAATGTGACGTGACATTGGCCTTTCAAAGGGCCACACCGAGAGAAGGGATGCATTTGCAGCAGAAGCCGCAAGAAGTAGAGCTACTTGCCGTGCTAAAACGTTTTGATACTATTTTGGCCCATCGTAGTCACCATTTGTTGTCAAGCAGGACCGGACCAACGAGCTGTGCAGCGGTTACATGATGATGAGCAGCTCCCAGGTGGTTCCTTCACCTCTCTCTCAACACAGTAGCCGCGAATACCTTATGAATGAACCGTGGACGAAGCACGATTGTGCGCTTCTTTGGGAGTTATGCTCCACAGAAGCACAGGCAGACAGACAGACGGGCGGACAGACAGACAGGTAGTAGATACAACTGGGCTGGGTGCATTCCATCACGTAATGATGGTGCGTGCGTGTTTTGGGACACACGCAGTTTGAAGCTTCTTGTTGCAATCCATTAAAAAAAATACCTTTTCTGTCAGATCACTCCCTCAGCCTAAACCTCATTATCACAGCTGTGTTGGTGTGTGCCATTATGTAAAGATAAGCCATGGTGGCACTCCTCCTTCTCACCGTGCCGTGGCTGCCGGCGCAAGCATGCAGCGCTATGAGGGCTGGCTCTCGGTGCATAACGAAATGGATGCTAATGGGGCGTGTTAGGCGTTAAGCGCGGGGGTCTTATACGCGCCCACGATGCTCGGTGATGTGTTTTTTTGTGGGCAGACCGCCAGCCCCAGTAATCATGCAAGCCTGAACGGCTGAGCTAACGGCGGCCCCCAGTGCCAGAGCGTAATCGATATCGATGCAACGATTGCACCCACCTTGTGTGCGGCTCCCGGGCCCGGCGGCTATCTGCTGTGCCGGTAAGGACAGCTCCTTGCGTGGGGCTCGGTCTGGCTGGCTGATGGCCCACGCGAAGGCCTTGCCGTAACAGGAAACGCTTACCTGCCGCACTGTGCCTGTGCGTGTCATGTTCGACAAGTTGTTTTCTGACTGGAAAACAGATGCTTTAACTGCACTTGCTGCACATGACGGGTACGATCTACCGGGTTTAATTGAAGTAATTGTGGAAGACAAATTAGATCATTTTAATGATCACTGAACTGGAGCACAGCTGCAGTAAATGTTTTTTTTTACAATATGAGGATTGTTTGCATCAGAAAATGTTCTGTAATAAAATGTCGTACAATATATTCAATAAGCATGATCATTTGTATTATTTTTGTAATAATAGAACATGCTGCAGCCATCAATTTGAATCATCTCATTGAAACAATCCAAAACTTTCAAACTTTAATGCTATTATGGGTTGTAGAATATATCATTTAAATCTACATAATTTTATTTAAACCCTTTATTAACAAACAATCGTTTGTATTCTACAATTAATCTCACTCTTCTGTGCTATATTTAAGATAAAAAGCTAGAACAAATCGGCGGGACTTCAACGATACGAATGAAATCTAAAGTAGATAACCAACAATGAGGCCGCGCGCAGAACGTTCTTATCATCATAATAGACCGTTTTTGTGAAACGCTTTGTCTTTCCCTGCAGTTTTGTTGATCGAAAGATTACGACAGGACATTGTATTCCAGGGGGCCACCATACTGACGGCCATGACCCTTCCACGCGCCACCCACTGGGCCCTGCTGGTGTCCTGCTGATCACGAGCAAAGCGAGTGAACAGAACTGTGTTGCTGCGGCTCCAGCATAGCTCACACAAACTCGCAGCTGGTGGCGCTATAATTAAACGGAAGTCTCGACTTTTACCGACCCGGCTCGGCACCCGGGGTGGAAACACAAAACAGCGGGGACACTTTAGATAGTTTGAAGAAGAAAAGTGGAAAGAAGAGTGCCATGACGATCGGCGGCACCACTATCTAGGTCAATCGCAAACCAACTGACACGCGAGTTTCATGAGGATAATCCCCGGTGGTGGGGGGAGTCGGTACGCTGCTGCATATCGCGGAAGCATCCATCCAACTAATTACTGTAGACATCACCGCGCGACACTTTTGTGGGGCGTTGAGTGTGATTAAGTCATGAATCGGGCGGGCTGAAGTGTTGCTAAAGCGCGCTTTCTCTATAGACTATAGCGTCCTTGACTGCAGTTTCGAGTAGCAAAGAAGCCAAATTCTTCGTCAAATTGTTGGTGCTAATAAGCTTAAACGGTGATGACCTTTTTTAGAACGTCATAGACAAATTGGATTAGGATTTTTCCAAATTTTCCACGCCCTGCCTTGGCTTACTATGTCTTCTGGGGAAACCTTTTTCGGGAAAATAGACCACTTAGATGTGTCCCACTGCAAGGTATTCGCACGAATGTGCCGTTTCCGTTTGGTATTTTGATTCCAAGTTAGTACCTCGTGGCAAGTCGTCTCCTGCTGCTTCGACCTAATCTGCATACCATCTTGAAACTGTCTCTTTTCTGTTGACTAAATCTATTATCCAACTAATACGTGAATACCCCACGACATACCTGTTCCAAGACGTAGCCAAAGGCACAGAAGAAGTGAAATGGATTCGATTGTTTGTTTAAGTATTTTATGTTTAATGCTCGGGACATAAAAATAAACTCGGGACATAAGATAAGGCGCGGGACATAAAAATAAACCGAACTGCTACATAAAAGACAGACAAGACCACCAACGTAGAAAGCAATCAACTGAGACAACGCTTTACTAAACCGAATTCCGTCTCTCCCCCGCGTAGGTGTACCGATGAACCCACCGCTGATCGATTCGACGGAAGATCCACATCCCAGCCTGTCCGATTGGCACGACTACGAGCCGAACCTGGAGTTTGATGATACTGAGCTATCGCAGACGGCGGTACCGGAACCGGGCGCTACCATCGTCTTCGACGATACGAGCTATGCCGGTAAGTTTCCGCTTCCATCCGCTTGCAATATTGGGATTTTGAAGGCTTGTTGACGTCCATATCACGGCTGGCACGTGTCTTGGCATCAGTCACCGAGGTTGAGTGATGCGGGTCAACTTGGAGCGAACCATGCCACCACACCTGTACCATGCTTGACCACGGCACGGCCAATTGGATAAATGATTCAATTAGTATATCCCCGGCCCGCCGGTACGCCGGTTTGGCGTTTTGCCCGATCTCTCTCAAAGCGTTTTGTGCTGCACAGACACGCAAACAGCCTCTCGTTGGAGCAAGGCAGTCGTCCTTCGTGTGCTGTTTTCCGCTTTTCTATTACTCGAGAGCTGTGATTGCGGTCCTGGTCTTGATGTATCCTGGATATGCTGGAATTCGTTAGTTTTTTTTGGATTGAATTTTTCCTTTTAAATCTTGTTTTGAATCACAAAAAGGGACACGATTCTGTCACTCACTGTAGCCTGGATTGCTACTTGAGTTGTACAAGTATTACTCAAATATAAGTTCTGCACTCTTTGTCACAATTACTCCGTTATCTTGCTCGCTGTAGACATTAACTCGCAATATGTGCGCCTTATTGCGTCAGTGTGTTAGTTAGATAAAGGTATCCGTATTGATAACATCCTGGTTGACGCCAGGCAATATCATGATGATGTCATTTACGTCAATTCGAGTTCGAACACAAGCCACGCCACAAGCCAGTGTACCACATATCGGTCGCCGGTTAACGTTGAATAAATTGTGACTAATTGAATAACTACAAACTAATTGAATCCTCATTTCCAACACCACATTCACCACCGAGTGCAGCCGAGTTTGAGGTTCCTTCTGCGGACGAAATCATCGCCACAACCCTCGAGGCAGATAATTACGAGGAGCAGCTGAAGATGGTTGAGGTAAGCACTAACGTTGGTTCGATGAGTTATGGTTCGATTTTTAAACGCTTCTTGTTTTCCTTGTTTCCTCCTCCTGCTAGCCCGACGAAAATGCCATCCGGAAGGACTTTAAGAGGCGAAAATTCATCGAATTCATCGGCACCGACAAGCAGGGCCAACCGATCATTGCCATCTACGCGTGCCGGTTACCGGAGCGAAAGGATCTAAACTCCAACATTTTCATCGAGTAAGTAGTAGCAGGCCACGGGACGGAACCGGCAGGGAGTGCGTATCTGGAGCAACCATCTAGTGTTCCGTGAACCCTTTTCATTCTTCCTCGGAATGATCCCTGACCCACAAAAAAAAAATGCTGCCAATTCATGGTCTTCAACGGTTTCCACTTAATTGCCGGATGATCAACAAACTGCCAGCAGGTTGGCTGTGGCAGTTCATGCGAATAATCAGTGACGCACTCAGCTGATCCATGTCCTCTCGCGGGACAGTAATTCTAGGAAATTCGCTTTCACGAGACGCGGCCACCGTTCGCACGTCGCGTACATCAATCCGCTACATCCCATCCCATTCCTGGAAGATGCGCCCCGTCCCGTAAATCCTGCGAGCGCGGGTGTCTTTCTTTAGCTCATCCCATCGTTCAACGCTTCTGCGCCAGAGACTCTGTCTGCCCGCTCTGTCCGTATGGATGGTCTGTGATCGCTTTTCGCCGGGGTTTTCCCCGCACCGTTTGAAATGCGTTGCGTTGCGTCGTTCTATATTTTATTTCTGGGCCAAACAGTAATTACCTCATTGGCAGGCGGAATTAGCGTTCACTTTCAACGGAACTGATGCCCGTCCTCCTGAAAACACATGCCAAGCATTAAAGGGAATCGCGAGAATAACAAATGTACATTAGAGGGGTGAGGCTAGGACTGTGAAAAGTCAAGAAAAATGGTTCACTTTCATTTGAATGTTGTGCAACGATCGTAAGCACACGGGTAGATCAGAACCTTTGCTCACCTTGGCGGACACCTTGATTGCCCCCCCCCCCTCCACCACGTCTCTGTGACCATACAAATCAATTAGCAACATAGAACTCGGTGTGCTATCTTCTCGGGATCATATTTCAATGTTCTCTCTCTCTTTCTCGACGAGGGTCATCATATGGTTGTGGCTGTTGCACCGCCGCGCTTGTTTATGTTTGAGTAGGGTCCGCGGCCAACATATTGCGCCATCATGACCACGACGACGACGACGACTACGGCCTGAGTGCGGCCTGGGATAGGAGGCCACCGATGACGTCTACGCGAACCGCGACACCGCTTTTTGTGAAAAACTTTCTTCCTCGCGTGCGCTCTCGCTCCCGTTTCTCACTGCGAAGGAGGGGGTTGGTTTCGTGTTCTTGTACCCCCCCCCTGGTCCCTGGTTGTCTCTGTGCCGCCCTCCTGCTAAGCGCTAACGGCCGCCGTACCTTCGATCGTGTGTGCAGCATCTTGGTGTGTGAGCATCAGACGGGGTACAGTGGGTTTGTCCGGATTGCGTTGCGTGGCATGGCCAAACGAAAATAATCTCTTCGCCTCCTGCAGCAGCAGCAGCAGCAGCAGTACAGCACGGTGCGAGCTAGCGTTAAGGTGGTAGCAGTCGCAATGCTCTCAGAACGCGTGACACCAGATCGGGGTGATCGTGATTGAGCAGTTAGCTGTCTTTGATTTATAAAACAAATCGCGATTGAGTGTTTACGTTCGTTAGTACCATCTGCTAGTGAATGCTACACTATACGATAGCTTTAAGTGAGTTTTATTGTGCAGAAGTCGTGTTTTCTAAATGGATTTTAAGCATTTTCGTAGCTGGTGATCACGTTGTGCGAACTGTTTCGATCAAATGGCTAACACGTGAACCGTGTATTCTCTTTGTGTGCTTTACAGTTTTATCATCAAATCGATGGAAGAGTTCGTCCAGAATGACTACATCCTCGCGTACTTCCACCAGGGCATGAAGGA
>NC_064878.1:61856048-61871048 GCF_943734665.1 Anopheles aquasalis | reverse complement strand
CGTCGGCTCAGTCGTGGCCCTCAGCAGTTCCGCGATCTTGGCGTTATCCATCTTTGCTTGCCTAAAAAATCGTCGCCGGTCACCGTCACCTTCCCTAACCTAAAATCACTTGCCACACGAAACGCACGGCGCGAACGCGAACGACGGACAAGCCGAAAGAGTTGAGTGCTAGGCAGCAGGCCGGTTTACTCCTCCAGCAGCACCACCGACGAGGACGGTTCTTGGCCAGTCACGGAACGCCACAAAACGGATTTTATTATTTCACCACCGACGACGAACGCACACACAGCCACGAACACAAGCACAAATCGATTCGCGGATCGCGATGATGGGAAGGGCCGGTGGAGCGACTAACTCGCGAATTCGGGAGGAGGGCACAATCTTTGGCCACAACGGTGTGATGATGAAGAGTGCCTTCTTCCTCCTCGCCAGAAACACCACGCGGTTCAAGCGGCAAATTCCTCCGGAAGAAAAACCGGCAGCTGCGACGACGACGTCGGCGACGGCACACGTTGACACGCGAGGGAATCCGGTGCACGCAGCGGCGGCTCCTGGCGGTTATCCGGGAAGATCGCACCACAAAATGCACGGCGGATTCGGCACCTAAAAAGGAGTTCCAGGATCGCCTTCCTTCACTCGGTCGTCTCGGTCTCGTTTCGGTAGGAATTTTAGCGCAAGGCGGCGCGTGCAAAGGTTCAGCCGATCAGCAAACGAAATAGACGAAAATGCTTTTTCTCACTCACTCTTTCCTACAGGGAATCGGGCAGAGCGAGATAAAAAACTGTCCCTTGCAGCAAATTAGCAGCGCCGTTGCTTGAAGGCGAAATACTTGGCGCCTTTTGCTTGCCCTGCTCGGTTCTGGAGTTCGCGCGCTAAATCCTTCCAGGATCGTCGAAGGGAAAAGGATCCTTTTGCCAAAACGGCACGGAAATTCTTGTGGAATGTGTAGACCTGTAAACTTTCAACCAAATTTAGAAACTGGAATGTCAAAGATTATACATGAGATCTAAAATAAGCGTAATATTTCATTAAGAAGCATAGTAAAATAAAAAAGGATTTCCGTACCGTCGTGAACCTCGAAAGGCATCCTACAAAGAGACATTCTATCGCGGACATTCCCTCTAATCTTGTTCTTTCATTGAGGATAAGCGAGGTCCGATTCCATGTGTACTCAGTTTCAAACAGGAAGTCCCGGTTGGCACGTGGCTCCGTTGTACAGCCAGCACCGTATAGTAAACACCGTCGCGACGACTTTGTTACCGTACCAGCGATGGGACGGGATGGGACAATTTTATTTACAAAACACACGATTACGACACAACACAACAGACGCATTAAAAGACGGCATTAAAAACGAAACAAAACAAGATAAAAACTGCGAGACGCCGCGTGTTGCTCGACCCGGCCAGGCCACCGGCCCTTACGAGCTATCGTTTTCGTTGCACGCGTGTAACCCACTCCCGATACAGGCGGCATAGCCGATGAGGTGCGGTATGACGTTCTGTTCATATATTCCGCCGAAAAGATGCGACCAGGGTCCGTAGGCGAAGAGCGCCACATCATCTCCACCATGTGTTTCGTACTTCATCGGCACCACCTTCGGGTACTGGAAGTCACGATCGCGTACCATCGATTCCGTTAGCACGACCCGTTCGCCGCGGGGGCCGTTTATCGGTCCTCCGGGACCGTTTGCGTACGAGAGAGTCGTGTACGGCTTTCGATCACCATCGCTCAGGTGTCCGTTCAAACCAAGAATGTCGTTACCCCGCTTAGCGTATCCCGACAAGGACATCGTATGCGAATGGTCTGCGGTCACCAGTAGCAGCGTATCGTCGGAAGAGGATAGCTGCTGGGCCACTTGAACCGCTTCCGAAAGCTGTACCGTCTCGGAAAGTGCCTTCGCCGCTTTGGTGAAATGGTGAGCAAGATCGATCTTTCCTCCCTCCACGAACAGCACGTATCCTTCGGGGTACTTCTGGAGCGTGCGGATCGCGGCGTACGTAAGATCACCGAGCGAAGGGTCCACATCCGGTCGCGCATCGAGATGAAACGGTAGATGGTCCGCATTGAACAGTCCCATCAGATAGTCCACCTCGGTAAAGTTTAGAGCCAACAGATCCGCCCGGTTCGAAACGTACCGGGCCGTTCCGAGCGGTTTACTGTAGTACCACTGGGAGATCAGATTGACCCCGTCCATCCGCTGACCGGGAATGTTGTCCTCATCTTTCAGATCCTTCGGAATGAACTTTCGCCGGCCACCGCCCAGAATGACTCGCAGTTTCTTGCCCGTCTCACCGTACACTAGCTGGCTGGCGATGTCCTGGCACTGGGTCGGATCGGCACCGAAGCGCACCATATCGTCATCACACTCCCAGTCCCGGTTTGAGGTGTGTGCGTAAGTTCCGGCAGGGCTTGCATGCGTGACTCGTGTGGTCGTTACAAATCCTGTCGCCTTGCCGGCCGCCTGCGCCCAGGCCAAGATCGATTGCACGTGATTCCGAGTGTCGAGGCTGGCGGCACAGTTGCTGTAGTTGACGGCCGCCGTTACACCGATCGTAGCATAGTTGGCCTTCACACCGCACAGGTACGCCGTGGCCGAACAAGCCGAATCCGCCACCTGCTTGTCGATACAGTAAGTCTACGGCGGAAGGTAGAACACACCAGAAACAGATTAGAAAAGGGGCAGCCCCTCAGCGGCAGCATATCATCACGTTCGACTAACGTGCCTGGCCGTGAAAGCACTGAAACTACTCTTTGGCTCGCACGCCACGGGTCTGCCGGTAACAGACTATTCAAAATCCAACTCCAACTTTGCACTTTGTTGCTCCAAAAGCCGCCACCAAGAGCCACATTACCATTCAGCCCCGTTCAGTGCTCACCTTCACGAGTCCAACGTCCGGGAACTCTTCGAACGAGAGCTGGCTTTCCTCGCCCGTATGGCCTTGCTGCTGACCGAGATACATACGGCTGGCGGCGAGGGTCGGTATCGACATGCCGTCACCGAGGAAAAAGACCACATTTTTGGCCACATTTCGGTTCGAACGACGCATCAGATGCTGCTTCACCTTCAGCTGGGCCCCGATGTTCCAGTACTGGGCCGTTTTCTCAAAGTCCGCCGCCGACACTAGCCTCTTCTGGCGTATCGGTACCGGTGTTTCAGTTCCTTTCGTCCGGGATACATCATTGCCATCAGCAACAGTGGCCGCTATCGGTGATGGTGGTGGATGGATTGCTGGCCGCGCCGCGTGTGGGTAGGGGATGGAACAATATTTAATGGAAAAGAGTAACGCGGGTGCCGATTACGCACTCCATTGCTCGCATCTTTCTCTCCCTCTCGCTACCTTGCTTCGCGCATCATCATTTTGCCACAGCACTGAGCACAAAGTGATCAAATGGCGATCGATCGGCTCCTTTTCTGATACACTGATACACGAAACTTACCGCTTTCACTCTCGGTCGTATTGGCGGAAGCTTGGTTGGTGAACCTTGGCGGCGACGATTCGGCCGTCCTTGATCGATCAGCGGATTTTTGGGCGATCGTTTGATCACTCTGATGCACAACCACAATCAGCAGCAATGCAACGCAAACAGCAAAGTGTCGCCTGGCCATGGTTCCGTCCGTCCGTGGCGGGCTGTAGAGTGATAGGACGGTGGCGCGATCCCACTTCGTCTGTCCACCGTGCGAGCTATGGACGTCCGTGGGTGACCGGTGTGCTGGTTACACTGATGTGGTGCAGTGAAGTATCAGAGCATTCATAGGCCACCGATCGCAGAGCGCAGAGCCTGGAGCTGAAGAGTTCAGCAGCGCGCCACTATCACCTACACGTGTTACGCGGCGATGGTGTGTGAGGTGGTACTGTTTTTGCACTTCACGCAGTAGCGTCCTTTTATGGTGCCCGATCGAGTCTCGGTGTGGAAAACTGATGGTTCTGCAGGATGCAAATTCATTCGCTAGATAATCTTTGGGGCGGATTAATGCGCGGCACGTAACATAATTTTTCGCAAATACCAGCATGATCTCGTGTATGGCTCTTAAGGCCGGTTCAGTGCCAATTCGTAATGCAAACTGCCGAGAGGTGCAAATTCAATGGTTTCTCTATTTTTTGCAAAAGCGCAGAGGTGTTTGAGAGAGGTATTTGAGGTCAGAGAGGTGCGCTGCAGATCGAACCACATTTTTGTCTGAAATTGGTCTGAAGAATTAATTCAGAGACAATTAACCTTACTCCCAGTCCTAATGGTTGTATTTTAGTCATAAGTTATCCGTACCTTATGCAAAGGTTCAGCTTCTGTTACTCCAACGATTTTATTTTAGTATTGCGGTTGCACGTTTAAATTTTCGATTAACCAAAAACTCACCACAATTTTGGTGAAAATACGGAACAAAATATTTTGACGATTTTTTTCCCCTCGGATCTGTCAAATACCTGCGCCGGCCCGCTTGCAGACCGAAGTGGTTTTCGAAGGAAATTGTGTAGTTTTTAGTAAGTTATCTAGTGAATTATCCTGCCAGCTACTCCAAAAAGTGATCCGGTAAGTTCTCCACACTATTTAACAGCAGGGAAAATCGCTCTGCCGTATACTAGTTCCGTGCGGCACGTGTAACGTCCAGCGCGCCCAGGCCTGAGTGTAAACAACTAAACCCTTGAAGCGCCAACAATCAAACGGAAACGGAACCAGAATCGAGTGCTATATAACATTCACGTTTATTATCGTGCCTTTTAAGTACACTAATTACTCTTAAGCGCCTACGAAAAGAAGCATTACCAACGCTGCAACCCTTCGGAGTGGCAATCTTGGCGTCATGGCGAGATGGAAATTGGTTCTTACGAGCTAGAGCTGCTAGAGCGGCTAACGGCCACAGCAGTTATTACACAAATAAATAATACTTTTCAGTCGGTACCGGTTCAGGGGTACCAGTAGTCGCCCACAACGACGACAATGACGACGAGAAGGAGCTTATCACAACTGCTTAATATGGGAGCAGCTTTTCGATTTGGCCGGTCGTGGTTCCTGCAGGTGCTGCCTCAGATGCCGATGGTACGGGCAGCTACACCCATTGTCTTTCGGGTTAAGGGCCGCGACGAGGCCGTTCCCGGCCGTTACCGGCGATACTGCGGCGGTTGTTGGGCCCTCGGACGATTCGCCCGTTTCGGACGATCGAGAGCTACAGGAATCCGCGGTGCGGCCTTCTCCTAGTCAATTGCTGGCCTCGTCGGTGCTGTCGGTATCACCTTCATCGTCGTACGTCTCGTTCGTGCCACTTCGCTCACCGTTCATGCGCGACGCACGCTGTAAGCTCTCCAGGATGTCGTCCGTATCGATAATGACGATCGGTGTGCACCCATCAGTAAGTTGCGAGCTGGCAGGGAAAAAAGAGAGAAGGAAGGGCGGGTTAGGACATTTCGGTTAGCAGACGAACGGCGGTACGGGACTGGATCCGTTCGGAAGTCGTTCACTTACCGACTGTTTTGTCGCTCGAAGATCTCTCTCGAAACGCTGCGCGTGAAGGAGAAGCGGGTGGACATGCTGCGGGTGAGCTTTTTCGGTGTTTTCTTGGCCGTCGGTGTTGTCGGCTCCTGCACCTCCTCCGGACACTCGGCCACCAGTGTCTCTTCGGCGTAATTCTTTATTTCCTCCCAGGCATAATCTACGGAAATGGAGAAAGGAGAAGGGAACCGATTAGCGCTGAGCCTACAAACACCGTGGTTTCGTTGTTATCAATCCACGCAACCCGTTCTAGCTGATATCAGGTCACATTGCGTAATGTTGCATCATGCTACGACGGTGATAAAGCACGTGTTTTGCACCATAATGTGTCATATCCGTTTTATCTGCGCCCCTGGCACTCTTGGCCATCATTATCATTCTGGTCGGTGGTACCATCGAGAGTACACCGTACCGCCGTCGGGCATATCGGGTGTAAAATCGATAAACGACAATTATGCTAATCGATCGCAATGAGGTGGAAGCAGGACCGGGGTGTGAGTGGAGGAAGCGAAGGTGCACTCGTATGGTGTTAAAACTGTCGCTTCTCGAAATGGGGGGAAGGAACTTACCGATGTGTTCTTCGGTGGCGTGCTCGTACGTGACGCAAAATCGGATGATGTATTTGCCGCGTACCATGGCCGGTGTCATGTGGAACTTGCCCGACTGGTTGATTCTGGCCAGCAGATCCCGATTGATGCGATCCTGTTGCCTGTGTAAAACGAGAGACACAGCGGAGGGCCGTTGTTAGCCGCCAGTTGCACCAGAATCGTCGCAAAAATTCACACTCGAATACTCACTTCAACCGGAAGCACACCAAACCCAGGTTGACGTCGTTTCGCACCTCGAAACGATCGTCGGAATTGACGAGCGCTTCGAAGCGCTTAGCGAGCGCGATGTGATTGCGGATGTACTTCTGCAGTCCCACGATACCGTACGAGCGGAAGACGAACCACAGCTTCAGTGCACGGAACCGGCGGCTCAGCGGGATACCGTAGTGCCGGTAGTCGATCGCACTGCTGTGATCGTGCTGTAGATAGAGCGGATCGACGGCCAGTGCCGTCGTCAGTGACTTTACATCCTTCACCCACATGGCCGAACAGTCAAAGTTGGTGAGCAGCAGTTTGTTGGGGTTTGTGTTGAAGGAATCGGCGTACTCGAGCCCCTCCTTGAACCGACGCATCTCGGGCAGGATGAAAGAATTGCCAGCGTACGCACCATCGACGTGGAACCATATGCTGCGCACCTCCCGGCACACCTGTCCGATCTCGACGAGATTATCGAACACACAGGCCGACGTCGTACCGACGGTGGCCACGACGAAGAACGGTGTTAACCCTTGCGCCAAATCTTCCTGTATCGCTTGGCGAAGGGTGTCACCACGGAAAACACCGCGACTGTCGGTGTCGAGTGCTCGCAGCTTCACGATCGCCATTTTGGCGGCCTTCTCGATCGATGAGTGTGCTTCCTTTGATGCGTATGCCACCAGCTGCGGCAGATAGACGCTGTCGTGTACGTCGACGTGTGGACCCTTCAGTTCCTTGATCGCACGGGCACGGGCTGCCATCATGCAGACGAGGGCACACTCGGAGGCCGATCCTTGCAGGACGCCACCACCACGCGTACCCTTTGCATCGCTGCGGAAGAATGCTGGGAGATCGAGCGCTTTCGCGTACCAATCGAGGACGATCGTCTCCAGCTCGGTTGCGGCCGGACTGGATGCCTAAGGAGGGAAGGTGGATCGGTGAGATGAGCGATGAAAATGGCGTCCCCCGGCTCGCAAGTGCTGTGCAAATGTTTGCTCTACACCACGCACACACTTACCCATGAGAAACCAATTGACCCGATCGCACTGCTCAGCATGTCGCCCAGGATCGACGGATAGGAGTTGCCGGCCGGGAAGTAGGCGAAGAACCGCGGATGGTTCCAGTGCACCATATTCGGCATGATCTTCGTCTCGACGTCATCCAGCATGCGCTTAAAGTCTTCGCCCTTCTGCGGTGCCTCATCTGCAATCGAACGTAACGGAAGAAATCGTTGGTGGTGAGAAGGAGGAGGAGGATGCCACAATGAAGGTCATGGTGGTGGTCGTCTCGCCATTGGCGTCGTCGTCGTCGTCCAAGGCGGTTAATGGAGAGTAGTAAAATGCGTATGTTTACTCGATAAGTCAGCGATCGAGCGGTCGATAGTGCGCATGTTGTGCGGTCGATAGAGCGCACGGAATGTAATTTTAGTTGGCCAGCCCCCATCCCGCCTCCGGCAAACAATCGACCATCGGATTCCATTCGGTCACGATGCCTCGTAAAACCCCGTTTCGGCGTTTTTGCAATCATTCTGGGAGTTTCGATCCGGTCCGACTCGTAGTATTTACGTTGCATCGCGATCGTGAACTGCAGCGCACTTCATTCCGCTTACTATGATGACCATGTCTATTTGGTCACTTGATACGCGGTACACGGTGCGTTACCATGCGCGCTCGGTTACTATGGCACCGACGGGCCGAAATTGGGGTGCGTTTGCCAAATGTTTAGCATCCAAGAACGTCCCGTTTTTGTGATTCAGAATAAAAAAGAGGTTAACCATCTCCGATCTTTACGCGAACGGCAGCTTCTTCCAACGTGTCGTGACTCACTGTCCACCTCCACTCATCGCTGCAATGCAGCAACCTAGCCATCAACCTAGATCGGAACATATTTATGATCGCACGTTACCGGTGTGAGCGACATCTTATCATCTGGTTTATTTTCCGTATCTTGCACTGCAACTTCCACGGTAAATAAATCTCCATCGCGTGCTGGGTTCGCCTGACAACGTTACTCGGCATTTCTGGCCGTCCAGTGAACCCCCTGTTAAAATTACGGCGACGAAGAGTTGTTAATGAGCGAACGGAGTGAAAAAAGGAAACGAAACGACCAACGTCCATATCCGGGAGATTTCCCAGATTAGCACCGGTTTGTGAAGTACACGGAACTTCTGTTCTGGGTAAAATCACTTGGACACAAGACAAGCGCACTCGAAGAACGCTAGATCAATAAACCACTGGCGCGCGCGCGCCCCGGGAGGGCTACTAGATTGTGATGTAATATATCGGCTTCTACCGATCGCCTGACACGCAACGACCGTATCCAATTTAGTGGAAGCCGATGTTGTACACGCTGTTTACCAACACCGTCGCCCCGTAGTCGCCCGTCGATGTGCCGGTATGCTTTGTGTGACAATCCAAGTGAACCGAGCTCTTGCTGGCTTCATGTGGGATTTTGGTGTGACAATCGCATGTTCCGGATCTCGGTTTTTGTAGCATCCGGCCTGTCCGGAGGTTGTTTGGGACCGCTCGCACTATTGTCTGACCGAGATATACATTCCACTCCTCTGCGGGACAACTTCCGGTGGGTTTCGCTCGTCCTGTCCGTCCCGTCCGTCCCGTCGTGTCGTTGGTCACGAGATAACAAACAAAAATAAAACGTGTCACTCTTGACACCTACGTCAAATCGCGCGGTTAAGATCAGCAACGGTGCTCCCCGGCGGCGGCGGCGGCTTAGCCACAACCGATGGGGCGCGACATGTGCGGTCCCGGTTTCGTTCAAGGCAGATCGACCTTCTCCCCCCCCTTTCATTGGTCTCGAGAGCTCAAGAGGCGTCTTCGAGAGGTCTAAAACGTGAGCAATTGAAACCTTAACGACGATGGACGACCATCACCGGTGAACGGTGGCGCGTGTCACTGAAGGGATAACATTGAACTCGCTTTCATGGGTCCGCAAGGGAAGGGTAAGCCGCAGCCGAGCCAAAACGGATTATCGCCGCCGGTACCGGGTTAAGCCTGTGTGCCACGGGAAGGTTGACTCGACTCAAACGGACGTCAGAGTCTGGGGCGGCGAGACTGGGAGACTGGGCAGCAAGAGGCCATAGCAGCAACGGCCAGCGAATGCTTACGCATTAGGCACCGAGGGGTGGTGCTATCGGGTTGGCGAAATGAAATGAGCGAAACACGCCGCTAGTAATTAGCTGCTTGTTACTGAGCGTGTCACGTGAAGACGCTTCTGGTGGTGGGACTAGAAGGTAAGACCGTGGGCCGTTGGAACGCCAAGAGGTTTTCTATGCTATCAGCAGACCAGACCGTCCGAAGCATGATGGTTCTTGCTGCACTCGCTTGCGCTGCCATGTAACCGACAATACAAGAGAGTACATCTGTCTGCACTTTTAGCCAAAAATGGCTTGTTTCTCTGTTCACTTAGAATTGTGTTTTGTGTCTTAATGTTTCCACCCCCTAAAGGGTTGTGTTATCGCCGCTAGAACACAACGCGCACTCCCACAACCTACCTGGCAGCAGTTGACGCAAAAATCCCGGATCCACCGTCGGTGCGACGTCACGCGTATCGATCGTCTGCCCGTAGTCGCAGATGTAATCGATCATCTGTTTACCGTACTTTCGAAACTCCTCCGTGTTCATCTTGCTGAAGCTGTTGATTTATCACGGTTTCTTCAATCACGGCCTGCCGTTTTTGCCAACGTTCCAAGCAAACACACAACACACTTGTTAACGAGATGCGGTGGAAATCCCGTTGCCTCTTGCTCCTCCCGCACACTCAATTCCAATCGATCACTTCTTAATGGTAGATCGCTTACAGTCTACTGATGGCGCACTTGTGCGGCCACTCACTGCCACTCTGTTTTGCTCGATCGATCTTGCTTGACTGTCCCGTTTATCCGGTTTCAATCAAACACTTTTCTCGGGTCGTGCCGCGAAATTATCTCGTGCAGCACAGGATTTTTGAGTTTTTGGAAGGATACTGATGGTTTCGCGTGCCTTTGCTCTCTTGCTCTGTAGGCAATGCTTGCGCTCGCGCTCAAAGATCGTTACTGGCGGTGTTCGGGACCGCACGAAAGCTTTTATCGTTACGCGAAAGGCCATCACGAACGTTGCGCCTTTGCAGTGGCCGCGAGAGCATACTCACAGAGAGCTAGAGCGAGATAGTGAGCAAAAAAGAGAGAGATAGCGCCGAATCGTCGTTCGGTCGGTTCCTTTTGGATACCGGATGACGTGAATCCTCGGCTACTCATCTCTCTCGGCTACGAAATTCCGCCCGAGTATCACGAGTAGTTTCGCGGGCCATAGTCCAGCACGATGGGCTCGCCGATCTATTGGCAAACCCCCGCCGTCCCTTCCGTTGACCCACCGCTCGCTCAGAGGGCAAGCACTCGACGAGCGGCATTAGAGGGTTGCGCTGATGATGATGCGCTGCGTGCTTAGTTGCTCCACGTGTTCCGCGTCAGTACAGCTGTGTTGTGTGGTGCCGTGCCGATTCAGAAGTCCGGCCCATTCCTGCCATCCGCTAGCATAAGGTAAGGAGCCAGACGCAACCATCTCGCAACATGAATCAACAGCAAGCGGTCTAGACGTGCCCCGCTTGCCCCGTGGAGGTCAATATTGAACATGCCAGCGACGGTGGCACGATCGCAGCGCTGTTCGCTTATCAGAAGCCGCTCGGTAATCGGGATGTTTAAGCAAATGAGCTTCTGCACTTCAAATCGTCGCCAGAGGCTCGATATCGTTATCGTTGCGTTTATCGGATTACTCTGGACGAGTGCGGCTCTTTTCAAGAATGATACATGCAGTCCCAAGAAAAGCGCTGGCCAATAGCAACGGCACATTCCTTCAACTATTGCATTCCTGGTCAGCATTATTGGTCGTTACTCATCAAATATTGCGGGGCTGCTCAGTTCGGTTGCAATGTTTGATGGCTAGAACTGTATCCTGGATTGGGCTCGCTGAAGATGCCAAAACGGGCCCCCGGCCAAATGCATACATGATTCATATCCTCCAGAGACGGATGATGACTTCATGTTGTCTTCATCAATCGACTCCTGGCGGTGGTATTTCCTTTGGAGGAAAGAGATCGAAACCGGATAGTCTTACTCATGCCTTCCGGGCCGTGGTGTACGAAAAAAAGGGGGGGGGGGGGAGGAGAGGGAAGTCTACATACCAGCCGAGAGAGAGAGAGCCGTGGTCCCAATGAAACCAGGCCAAGTTTATGACCAATCGCCGGAGTTTCAAAAGAATATTCAATGAATGCCGTATCGGTGTTTACAGAGTCTAGGGCGTACCGAGAACGGCCTGGGGATTTAAGTAGTCTTGTACCAGTCTTCAGGCTGCCACATCGTAAACCGATTATTTACATTAACCTCCTCGGTGAACGCCTTCTTTCAGCTTCAAGGTGTCCATTTTGCTTTAACGAGAAAAAATTCTTTAAATTCCTCCACCAACGCTCGGTTCGTGCTGATTCACGACTCGACCACGGAACAGTAGGCTATCTCTGGCCGTGGCGATGTGCAGCTATCATGTCGCACTGTTTACTATCAATCGTTCATCGATCGTGTTTCCTGGTGATTCCCCGTTGCAAGACCTTCGCTGTCCGAAGACAAACGGTGCCGGCATGTTGGCGGCTCTTGTGGCCAGTAGCAGGGTAGGGAAGCGAAACACGTGCTGCCCTCGTGATGACGACGACAATGGTCACTTGATTCCTTGGACAGCGCAGATCGATCGAACCTGTCTGACGTAATGCTGCACGTCGGTCGCACTTTGGACCCACTCTTGTGGGGTGGCCCGTTATGCTCAGGTCTTGTTGTCAGTGGTCAGAGTACAGCCGAAGTTTGTCAATTAACACGCGAGCGCGCGCGCGCGGGCGCGTTTAAGCAAATTCCAAACTCCGTCCGATCTCTCATTGACCGTTGTACCCAGCAAACCGGCAGACAGGGTACGTGAAGTGGCTTGCGGTTCATTTATGTGAACTCCTACGATCGTCATCGAACTTGGCGGAAGGATATGATTTACGGCGGGGCCCGTTGATGATGCTCCTCCTGCGTGACGTCATGAGATGCTTTCAAACAATTTGGCCGAGAACCACACATTTGCACAAAATTTATCGTTTGTTTGTCAGCCAATTCGCGCGATGGAAAGCCGGACGCACGCACGCACGCATCGAGATACGGATGTTTGAATGAAGCCAGAGCACGCTGACCGTTGTCTGACGGCATACCGGGGCCACACGCGCCACCAGATGTGTGCTCTGTTGGGAAATTCATTGATGAAAACGCGCCCCGGGAAATGATGCCACGATACTTACATTGCGTGTCTGCTGGCTTGGGGGGGTCTTACATTTCCACCACCTGGCCTGGCCTGGCCGGCCGGTGAATCACATCGCCGATATGCGCGGGGGGATTTTTCGTTTTTAATCTACCATGGGTGATGTTGCGCCTCCATCCTTATCGCTCTAATTACTTCATGTTTGTTTCGCTCGTTTGATGTTTAAACGCGGGAACCACTGGCTATAGAATGGGGTATTTTTTATCAGAGTTATGATTCTGCACTTATCGTGCTGCGTGTGTACGTTTGTTTTTGTTACCGGTAATCAATTTGGCCCCTGTCCCTTTTGTGGGCTTTGCGATGATATAATCATCGATGGGGACGCCTGGTGTTTAGATGACGGGGCACATAATAATACTGTGATAATGCGGTGTCCGCTGGAAAATGTGTCTTCTTTATTCCAATGCTTCTTACTGAATAGAACTAACAATTTACTGAATAGAACGTTACTTTGATTGAAAGCATCCAGCATAGTTACCACGCATGACAACGATAACAATGCTAATGTGATTGTTTGTTTTTGTTTGATTTCTACGAATGTTTTTGGTCGAGAAAATCTGATTCCAATTTGTAGATACCATGCTGCTTCTGCTTACTACTCTTTGGTATGAGAGACACATTGCGATCGATCGGACTGGATAGCAACAGTGATAAGACCCCGGGCGCACTTATCGAGAACCTCCAAATGATGCGACCGCTATGATTCATATGCAGTATAGTGGCTTATCGCGATCGCAAACTGGCGTCCCGTGGAAGCTTATCATGCGAGGAGATGGTGATATGTGAGACTCATTGAGTCCGCCGTAACCCTTTAGAACATCATTACCACCGGGTGGACCAGGATGGTTGGTTGCGCAGTTAGCACACCACTATCACTGATCTGATGTTGCGATTTCCAGCTGCTGACTGAGTAATATGCAAACATAGCGGACTGACTGACTGTGAAAAGCGACAGATGTGCTTAGTGAAGCCTGGCTGCGGAAGTAATCGATCTTGTTTGACGTTGCATACGCACTAGGTTAGAGTGCGTTCTCCATTGCGTCGTTGCACTTAGAAAGGTAAATGTGGCGCCGGAGTGGAGTAGAAGGGAATCATAAACTGCGTAAAGGCAGAGCAGCTGGTGTATGTTGTGTACTGGCCTGTTATCTGTGCGAACGGCTTACGGTTTGTTTTCACAATATTGGCAAAACTGCATCGTCGCGACCCACGCTCACAATTGCGCAGTTTCGCAGTGGAAAATCCCGCATTCCAACACTGGAATTGCAGAAATTTGAACTAATTATCTTATTAATCGATGATCGCTCGGCGTATATTGAACTAATTTAAAATAATTTTAGCTCTTACCTTGCTGTAGAAGCAGTAACCAAATGTGCATGCACTAATCAACAACGATGCGTTCTGCATCAGACTGGATCGTCAACATACAGCTACTGTTCTGCACTAATGCCGAGCCGTGCAGAGAGGGAACAGTTACTGGCGTGGTCCCAGGAAAAGGTGTGGATTATGGGCCATCACATTGTTGTTTAATCGTTTTCGGAGAACAAAACAGAGGCTCTGATATTGTTTCGTCAAGCACAATTCCCCCCCAACAGACAATCGATTTCGAAGTGATCGTATTCAATGAGGGGATTGCAAGTTTGATCGCCGGCGGGGGGAAGGGGGGGGGGGGGGTTGGGGTGTAAACAGAGAACACACACCGATCACGCCAGGGAACAAGGTGCCAAGTGGCCATGGTGCATCACCCCTAAGGGGTGACAATTAGGTTAACACAGTTTTGCTACGAACCATCAGCTCAACAAATGGGGTGGCTCGGCGGCTACTGGGACTGATGATGATGATTCACTCGTTTGTTCCGTTTCTGCAATGCCGCTGCCGTGCCTCTTTGGGGTGGTTTTGAGGGGAATTTGGACCATAAAATCCACCAAATCGCTCCAAACCAACTCTCCCCGGAATAGTCCATGAATTCCTAGCGCCAAATAAAGGGCAGCGCAACTTCCTCTTCATCTCTGGTCTGCTGTCGTGAATCTCCACGCCAGCAAAAATAAAAAATGATGCAAAGTAAACAGTCCAAAGTCCACCATTGCCGACCAATGGAGAGAGCGCAAACCACAAGCGGTACAGCCGACTGTCTAAGCACATGAAGTACGGTTTCTCCCAAAAAGCCAACCCAAATAGAGACCCATACAACAAACCTGCAACGTCACGATGAGTGCGTCATCGGTAAGGGGGGCATCGAATTATGCGAATTATGTACGGACAGCTACAGGTACACCGGCCAACGGTGAGTACCGCGAGATCGATCACTCTCCTGCCGCGAATCCATCCGAAACCCTATTCTCATTCATGAAGCCGTCGTTCACTGCGTGAGTCTGCAG
>NC_064878.1:61793548-61851048 GCF_943734665.1 Anopheles aquasalis | reverse complement strand
GTAGGCGTTAAAAATTACGGTTCAGGACAGATGAAAGCGTTAAAAATAAAAAATCGATTAAAGGATAAATAGATTCTACCATAAACCACAAGCAGAAAGATGAATCACATCGATTATTGCGCCACGGCGAGTGTGAACGAAGGAGGGGAGGAGGTTCTGTTGTACTCCCCATGGCCATGTTTTGACACTCTTTCAACCAAAACACAACACCTTCGCTCCGAAGAAAGATATTCCGTTTTTCTCGCCGGTCTAGGTCGAAAATGGTGCGAGGAGGTGCAACCGGAGTACCAACAACATCTGCTGATTACTTTCCTATCCCAGGCACATCCTCGTGAGTCACACCTCGACGCTTCACGGTGACGGACGTAACGTGCGCGTGTTTGGTGGGTTTTGTTTACAGTAAATGGAAACTCTCTTTCTCCAAAATCGAACCATCGACGGGAGTGGTGGGCGTCGAAGCAGCAGCAGCAGCAGCAGCAGCTGGCAGCTACTATCTTTTCGGCACCTCCACCTTTGCTCCCCTACGATTCACACGATCCGGGAAGATGTCTTAAAATAAGACAAACACTCTCCCGCACGAGGCCACCTTCGGACATCGATTTCCCTGTTTTGGCTTCGGTCCTTCGCTTTGTTTATACCGTGGCCCATCATCGTTCGAACCCTTATTTGGTAGCAGCGGTGGTAGTGCTTCCCGACCTACCTTTATCAGGGTGTCCGCCCGGAGGCAACACTTTTCGTCCGGCTCGAGGATACGCAGCTTCACGAAGCTGATCATGGCGGCCTTTTCGACGCAGCTGTGGGCCTCCTTCGAGCAGTACGCCATCAGCTTGGACAGCAGGTGGCCCTCCTCGACGAACGGGTGCTGCTGCTTCAGATACTTGATAGCTTGCGCACGGGCGGCCAGCATCGTCACCAGGACACACTCCGAGGCTGACGTCTAAAGGGCGTACGACAGAAACGATGGCGTTAAGAGATGCTGTGGACAGCGATAATAATAAACGGATTCACGGAATCGCGTACCTGTATGACGCCACCACCGCGACTGCCCTGTTTGAGGGCCAGAAATGAATCCGGAAGCCCTATTGCTTTACCTGTGGGCAAGATACAGAAGAGATGCCGCTTTGTAATTAGTAGCTGCATTTTAATTAACGCCTCGACACGGGGTTAATACTCTAAGGGAGGAAAAGGATGTGATTATGATAGTTGGTGATAGTTGTTAACAAGGATTCAATTGTCGCTTCACGCTGCGGCCGTTGGTTTAAGATTAAATGAACGCGCCTGTTGCTAGTAGGTGGGTAGAATGATAAGATTAAGATCGACCCATTTAGCGGCCAACGGAAAACTCTAAACCCACCCAGCCGGAGGGATGGTTTTGATCTAATTAACATGCAATTTGTCATTCGCGCCAGCGTGCCGCCGCCATCAGTTATCAGGCCCGCGGAAGGCGAATGCTCTCTCTCTCTCGCTCTCCCTCTCTGGTGGGTAACAAGTGGTTAAAATTTCATCAGCTTCCCTGTAACATTTACAGCAAAACAAGCCTCGTTCGCTGCTATTTACAACGTGCGACACCAGCGAAGAACTAGGCCAGTTCTGCTGAGGGGAATGGGGATTAGAAATCATCATCAGGATATGTCCTCTGCCGTGTCTCGACGTTCGTGCTCGCTGGTGGGGCATCTGGCATCCATTCTATCATCGATTATTTATGGTAATGAGATGCCGCTACGACCACCAGCCTTTTGCACCGCCGAGTCGTCACGTTGGCTTACAAAAGGCATCCGAGGATCCACGCTTCGTTCCCTAGGAGGCTGCTGGCGGCAGTTGCCTGGAGCAGCATATTCAACTCAATAGCGAAACGCGTTCCTTGGAATTTTCTGTGCTTCTTCGGTTCAGTTCGGTTTGGGGGAGGAATGTTATGTGGCCTTGCGCGGCTCCTTGGCTTTAGAACTGCAGAAAGGCACTCGCAAAGTTGATGAAGCATGTGTGAAGTTATGTGAGGCTTTGGAATTAATTATGCGAGATCTAGTTCACCGTGAAATTGTCAAACAGATTGTAAACTCTTTCCCAATGATCGCCATAAGTCCATCAAATGTAATTCGATCACGTGGAGAACGAATGGTGATCATAAATCTGCCTCATCATGGCCATAAATTACTTGATCAGCAGCTGAATCGGTTTGCCGCTTTTATTATTATGATCCATGATGCCTGAATCAATTACGCTCGATATCACTCTCCGTCGCTGGTCTTTCTGGCGGCTCCGTCGGCTCCAATTTGTAGCCGCTTGTCGACAAACGATGAAGATGTTTGTTTAAAATAATTGAGGAATTCAGGAGAGGGCGGTGATGAAATGGAGAAGACGAAGGGAGCGATTTTGTGTTGGTTCCGACGCATTCCTCCCACCATCCCTCCCAAAACAAGCTTCGAGAGACGCTATTTTTGGCCCCCGAAAGTTTTTGTGTCTAAAAATACTCGAATTCATTCATGCGGCTCCACCATTACCAGCGTTGGAGGTTTGGTCCATCGTCTCTTACGGGTACGGGGTGGTGGTTTTGACTTTGAGTCACGACGCCAGTCATGGCCGGCACTGGTCCTCCCTAATTTCGCCGATATGACGTCTTAAGTCGCCCGGGGGTTGTGACGCTGCGGACTTACCCAACCAATCGAGTACGATCGTCTCCAGCTCAGTACAGGCCGGACTGGCGGCCCACGAGAACCCGATGCAGCCGATACCGTCGCTCAGCATATCGCCCAGTATCGAGGGGAACGAGTTGCCCGACGGGAAGTACGCATGGAACCGAGGATGCTGCCAGTGCGTCACACCCGGCATAATCTTATCCTCCACATCCTGCATAATGCTCTCCCACGGTTCCGGGTTCTCCGGCGCTTCATCCGGTAGCTGCAACCGCAGGTAACCCGGCTCAACGCTCGGTGTAACGCGCCGTTGCTCGAGCGTCTCGAGATAGTTGCAGATGTACTCGACCATCTCGGTACCACGGCGACGAAACTCTTTACTATCCATTTCTCACAGGGCAGCTCACCTTCCGGGATGCAATTCGTCCTATCGTCGCTCTGCAAGTGATCAAAGTAGACAAAGTAGATTAACCAACACTGTTTGTTGTCAAGCGGATTCCGCGGCCACTGCGCAATCGAGTTCTTTGGAGAGAAAATATTCTAATCGGTAAACAATTTGCAAATTCCACGTCGTCGTCGTCGGCGACGCCCATTAATCCCGGTGACCGGCTGATGCAACACACCGTAATGGGCTGCCCGGGCCTGGCGGCCTTTTTATAGGCCTTTTGCAGTGGCAGTTTTATGGACCGTTTACACGCTACGATTTTGATCGTACAATCTGGTTGGACGATCTAGATCGAAATCGCACGGGAGCGTTTACACGCTACGATTTTGATCGGCCGATCTCGTGCGATAACAATAATCTTTACTTTTTACTCGCCAAAAACATTCGTAAAGGGCAATCAATTTCGGTAAAAATAGCACGAACAACAACAAACGTGTCCGGTTTAGAATAAAACAACAAAAAAAAATCAAATTTCATACAACGCCCCTGAATGTATGTAAATTGGACCAATAATAATGCCCTGCTGCTTTATTTGCAACGATATCGCATCCAATCTGGTTTTGTTCGGAGAGCTGTCAAATTTATCTGTCCAACCAGATCGTCCAACCAGATTGTACGATCAAAATCGTAGCGTGTAAACGGTCCATTACGGCCACGAGATTGGAAATTGTAAATAGTTAACCAGCCTGACGCGCGGACTGCGTTGCGGGAATGCTACGCGATGCGGTCAACGTTCTTGATGCATTTAAAGCACACAGGGTGCCGACGGGGGGATCAACGAAGATCGAAGGTAGCATGCTACCTTCTTGATAGTGTCTAGTTTAATTCCGACGGCTAGCAACTGGCCAAGCCGTCGCGATAGTGAACTATTTGGAACCGTTAGTCACCCCCGGTCTAACTGCGTAACAGAGATGTCTCATGTCTGGGTTTTACAATTTTCTGAACGCTGTCTATTTAGAGAAGTAGATAACTCATGCATGGATTACGTCAGAAAGTAAATCTAAACACTGATCACATAACAGTATGGTGCATAAAGTTGGAATTCGATGCGATGGTACCATGGTGACCAGTACATGTGCACTAGATAATTATTCTCTTCATCACTAAATCGTTTTTGATTTTTTTAAATAAAACACATTGTATTTATCAAACACATCATCCAAAGTCATGCACAGTTTTGTTTCGAAACCTCACTATGAGTATCTTTATGATATACAAGATATGCAACTCATCTAGCTTGGAATTTCAAGGACTCTTTGCTTTTCCTTCAACTTATGAGAATCACTACACTTGATCAGATTTCACAAAGGCACTTTATCACCTCAATGCGATGATCAAAATCATTCCGTACCTACCACTTGTTGCTTCACTGGAAACACCTTTCCCTCACTGACTGCTGATCCTGATTGTGCTTGCGGACAGAACGGTAGCTGAACAAAAAGGAAGGAGATCCTTGTGCTGCGAACCGGACGGTGCGAGTTCTCGATACCAACTGAAACCACAAATCGTCCTACCGGTCAGCATAGATCCTTTCGGGCTCGAACTCGGTCTTTCTCGCCCTTTCTGGTTCACTGTGCGTACGCATCGACCAACCCACTAGCCACCAATCCTGTTGCCGTGTCCTTCATCGCTCATCATTATCACCATCATCATCAACATCATCCTCCCTCTAGCTCTATAATCAGCGTGTTCTCGTCTCGCGCGCGCACTAGCGAATCCTTGCGGTTGGGCTGTCAACCAGATCCTTTCCTCGTTAACACTTCGGTTCTCGGATCTCGTTCTGTGCACCGAGCGCCGTGTACCGGGAATCACGAGAAGAAGGACTTTTGCGTTTGCACCAGCACTTCGGATGCCACATTCCGATGCGTACTCCCATATTCGGTCGCTACCGATCCGTATGCGACCGGTACGGTGCAGACAGGAACTAGTGGGACCAACCAACGCACGAATATGATGTTCTCGTGGCTGAACGGTGGCTACGCAGAAGTAAGAAAAAGAAGAACGGAACAAAGTGGAAAAAGGATTATGACGACGGTGGCGGCAACCGTATCGATCGGCTTCGATCGAAAGAATGTTCTCTGCTGCGTTTGCTTGCTCTCCCTTGGGGAATGATATCCTATCGGGAAGCGGTTTTTTTTTGTTGGAAAACAATTTTCAGCTCTTCAGTAATTTGTTATTTGTTTTTGTTGTGTTTTGTTGGGAAGCGGTTTTTTTTGTTGGAAAACAATTTTCAGCTCTTCAGTAATGATGGGTGGATAAAAGGGGAGGACCATGGGATGTTTAGCATCCCGAGTCACTAGCCATCCTGCCATTGATACCGTTGTCGGTGGTTGCGCCGAGTGATTTGCGGTTTTTTTTTTCATTGACGTCATAATGCCTTAGGCCCGAGGTTTTTTACAGCAGAGCAGTACCATCACAGGAACCGCTGACATGCAAACGGAGTATGATTTTGAGTGTTACAAAAGAACGCAGAAGAAGCTCTCTGTTCGGATGCTGGAGATCCATAGCTTACTACGCTTGCAGCTTGTTGTAGATTGAATCCTTAAAATGAGATTTTAGATCCTTTGTTAAGTGTTTATGAAATTTATCTTATTTTTTGAACATTTGAACGAATTGTCAATCATCTGCTAAGCAAATAGCAGTAGCTTTTATTGTCTCTAAATTATCTTGCGAAGGGTCAACAGTGAACTCGACCTCTCATCCGGCGAAGCATCAACACGCGAGCACGTTTATGATTTCCATTCCCTCCACCTTTTGCATTTTGTTTTTTTTCCCATCTCGACACGATCAAATCAATTAACTTTCAATCACCTGTACCGCACCACTGGCCACCACCACCCACACCCACCAGCTCATAAATCAACGAACGAACGGGCGTATGCGGTCGCCGTTCGTTTTTTCATCATTTTACAACGACGCGACGACTGTATGAGTGAAAATTGGTTATTGTTGTTGTGTTGAGAGTGCAAGACCCTCATTAAATCTCCTCGGCTACTCTCCGGGCTGGGGAATTTTACCGAAGCTTGTTCGCCCATTTACCGCGGATTCGGATGTTAAAATCCTGTATTTCTGCCACAGGTTGGCTGGACTTTATTATGTCAAGTTTCGAGGCTTCGAAGGGGCTGCGCCCTATTGTGTGTCGCGTTAACACCGTTTTCGCGATTCCTGCGCAAAAATAGGCAGAGGTGGTTCGATCGGTGCTCTGGCAGCTGATTGACACCATCAATCATCATGCTGCCAGGCCAGGGCAGGCCAGGCCAGGCAGTAAGCCAGCCAGATTTCATAAACTTTCGAGGGCGTAAGGGGGTACCTATCGGTTATTCTTCTTCGTAATTTATGCCATTGACACCGAGGACGCCCGCTGTAATTAACCTGTTGATAGATGATGATGGGATCCAGCTCTTCCAGTGGAGTACGTTTTATAATTCAATTAAAGATATTTCATTAATTTTCGATACACTCTTTATTGGATGCGCTTGCAAGAGTTCTTCGTTTCCGTATCATACAAGTTACCGGGCACCGTCGATGTCGCTCTCGTAAGGATTGCAACATTGTAGCATTCGATGCGACCAAAGAGACCAAAGTTACCGCAACGTCGCCTGGACTTGTGGTTACTCAATTTCTTCGTTCTTTATCGTATTCATATTCTGTCGCATTTTGTCACAAGGAAAGCAGAGGTTATGTAAAGCAATTGTCCTGGTATTACGTGTCTTAGTTTCCATAAAAAAAAAAGAACTTGTCTTCAACAAAATCATTCCAACCTCATACATTGTTGTGGCGTCACGAAGAAAAGGCAATCGGACGGAATCTGTAGCCCACATAAAAGGTAAAAGGATAAACCGGGGAGGGTAAGAGGGACACCGGTGCGGCTATTTCTGAATGAAATTCTTTCACGCCTCCCGCATAACTTCTTGGCGCAAACCGAGTGCTTGGAGCCCACAAGGAGCCTCCCCTTTCTAGTGCCAGCGTCTAGCGGGACATCTCATCGCTATTTCTTCTGCGTACTCTGCTGGCAAGATCCAATAGAACGCGTGTCCCCTTTGGAGCAAACTTCACTTCTCTCTGTCTCGCGGCAGGAACAGGATATTGGTAAAATGGTCGATGAATGGATCTGAGCATAAGCGTCATGGGAAGTGGCGTGACAGGATACAGACAAGCGAATGGCTAACAGAACAATGATGGCCAAATGATGGGAAGCTGGTGCGCGTTCTCGCGGTGGTGTAGCACAATTGGTGTAGGATAGGAATTGGTGGTTGTTTGAAAGAAAATTAATTCGCACTTTTCTCGCTCCTTGTGGTGCCTTCTCGTATGCGCCGGGTGTAATGGGTTGTTTGTGGCGCTCAGAGATGCTGAAGATGATGAGAATGATGATGCCGCACCATCATGCATGAGCGGTTTCTATGGGCAAAGGCAAATCGAACGCGAGAAAGACATTTCACTTCGATTTCTTCTACGTTCCTTGAGCATCATGATTTTTGCTCGCTGCTCGTCTCAAAGGCGTTAGCATCCGCCGACACACTACTTGGCTGTCAGTCGCAGCAGATCGCTGGAAGTTGTCGCGCGTTGCCGCTGCTTCTCCGCGATGATGGGTAGAAGGATGAGCCGCTATCTCCGTCTCCGGCTCATCGTGGTTCGACTTTCTGCGGACGTGCGAAGTGGTTTCGATCAATTAAATTAAACATCGTTTGCACGCGCGACTCCTTGTCGCGGTAGCTAACCGACTGTACACTGCGGTTCGGAACACCGCACATGATGTCGTGTATTTCATTCTAGTTTCTTGTGCCATTTTTTGTTCCGCTTTTTCTTTCCTTAAGGTCTTCAAATTATTCAAACATTTCTTTGCCGTCAGCAGTGTGTCTAAAATGGGACCACAAACAATTGACATCGGAATGACGCAGTTCCTGACACCCGCTGCTCGCTGCACGATGCTCGATTGAATAATTGAATCGACCGAAAAGCCGTTCATCTCAATTGAATCAGACCATCCTCGCGGCGATAGGCTCATCTTCGTCGTCGGCATTTAAAACGCTTCGAAGCGCCGTTGATCATCCAGCAATTTGTGATCTAATTCTTTTTGTTTTTTGGGAATTCAACCCAAGAAATGACGCACGAGAACAGCAGAAGGTCTGCATGATACCGCATAGCAATCCAGTAGGCTGCCATGGCCATCTATAATTAAGGGGAAATTTACTTAAACATAATTGATTGCCATTTTGTTAAGGGATCGCTCAAAATGATGAAATCTACAACACACGCTGATCCCGTATCTGAATTCATTGGTCTGACCAGCACCACAACCACAATGTCTTTACTGATGGTTACTGATGAAAAAGGGTTCAATGAGCGCCCGTTTGGGATGGTTGGAATGCTTGGAAACATTCCATCGGTACATTCCATGCGTTCTACATTCAACTGTCGACCACCCACCACACAGACCAATGAGAAGCAGCGTGGCGTACTTTCGATCGATTTTATCCTCCAGTAATGTCTGAGAGCTCTTCTATATTCATGTCTTTCTTTTCTCACATTCACAGCTCCATCGACAGAGGACTGGTGCGTAGTAGAGGAGGTCGACGTCAGCCGTCAGGATGATGCACTACAAAAAGGGCAAAAATGTGGAGCAAGAGCTGTCGCAGGAGCAAATCCCGATCGAGGTACTGCCGGAGCAATTCCTGTGGATGCACGTGAAGGGCGGTTCGATGGTGAGCAATCTTACGGAGTACGCCAAGAAAGCGCTTACCGATGGCAGTCACCGATCGGTCGTGTGGAGTGGTTCCGATGGTGGCGTTGGAAAGACGATAAGCTGCGCAGAGATACTGAAGCGTGACTTTGAGCTGCACCAGGTGACACGGATCTGCTATCGAAAGTAGGTTCTTCAGCGTTTGCGGTATGACCAGTTCACTAAATGTTCCTTTGTTTGATATTCCGCAGAGTGGAAGAGTTCTGGGACCCACAGCAGGAAGGTTTGGAGCAGATAGTGGCCAAGCGGAGCATTCCCTGCATACACATCCTCACATCGCTGGATCCGATCGATCCGGGAACACCGGGCTATCAGCACTCTAAATCGCAGACCGGATTCTTGTTGACTGCCCCAGACACGGCCCCAGGAACGCCGGGTGGAGGACGGAAACGTCCTCAGCAGCAGCAGCAAGGTGGACAACGTAGAGCCCGTGGGGAGGGAGACAAAAAAGGAAATTTCTTTACGGGACCACAGCTAACGAAGAAACCGAACCGACACTACGCCAACGGTAGGCAGGGTGACGATGGTGATGAAGATGGTGCATCGAGGAATAATGGCCAGCAGCAGCAGCAGCAGCAGCGGCGGCGTGACACATCCGCTGGTAAAGGGAAGAATGCAAAAGATGGCGCAGGTGGTGGTGGTGGAGATGGTTCGAAGAAAAAGTCCGGAAAACCTAAAGACGGCAACCGACGGAAACTGAACGATGGCAACGATGGTGCCGGACCGTCCCGGGATCGGAGAGAACACCGAAAGGAGACAGGGGAAAGTGTCGAAAAGATGGATACGAGCGATGGCCCATCGGAGAAGCGCGACTAGAGCACGGCTCGAGGATCACGTGTTGTGGAAGGGGAGATACCAAATACAAGGGATGCCTCCGGGGTCATAGAAAAGAAGGCGAACGTTTTTTAAAGGTAGTGTATCCGAAATTGTTTATTTAGATAATTTATTACTTTGTCCGTAGTAGCTGCGCACCTTCTTTTCACTTACTCTCGAATGGATTCCGATACACGTTCCCCGGTAGTGAGATAGGTACGGCTACTCCCAGCCAGGGAGCCCTCTAGGGGGAGAGGCAGTAATGCATAGTGAAGTGGAACGCGCAAAACGTATTTTTCACACCTAGAACTCTCGTGTTAGGGCTTTGGTGGTGGTGGGTTCTGGATTTTCCTGTTCTCTCTAGCACGCAAGGCGCAATCGAAAGGGATTTGAACTTATCAAGATAAATTCCGATTCTATTTAGAGCGATGTCGCGCGATTGTCTAACGTAAACACAGTTCAAAAAGGAATATCAAATACGCGCGCACCACGCGGCGGTTCCTCGTTATTGCTTCTCATTTGTTGGAGGACGTCCGCAATGATAGAGGGTATCCTAAATCGTTAACCTGAATGTAACACGCTGTTGGTCAGTTTCGGTCATCTGCTCCGTTCCCCGTACACGTTTCGAGTAAATTCCATGTTACCGAGGGTTCGATTATAGCAGGCGCTTCCCCCTGTCCCCTCCCTTCTTATCTGCCATATCATATCGGCATCTCTTATTGTGTGGATGTGGTTGTAATTAAACAATAGTTTCACTATTTATACATTCATATTTATATATATACGTGGTTTTACTCCACCGTTGTTTAATGTGTGTTCGCTCACGCGGTCTAACCTTTACGTTTTGTTTTGTTGTTTTTTTTGTAATATCGTCTCCGCTCCGTCACATCGCGTATCTCACCCATCCGCACGAATAACGCTAGTCCACCTAGAACGACCGGCAACCGGTAAACTCCTCTCGCTTTGCCTTAGTTTAACACAAACGGAAAGTAACTTAAAGCGGACATCGGAGAGGGTTTTTGGGTGGCAAATGGGATGTGAAAAGAATATAAATATATTTTTACGAACGAGAGCGTATAATGTAATGCTAAAGGAAAGTGAAATTCGCATTTTCAGAAGAAATCATCCGACCATCTAACGTCACTTCCCGCTTGTCAGGTTGTCGTGTTCCTCTCCTTGACCAGGGGACCTTTCCTTCGGTTCGGTTTCGGTGTTTGGTGAGTACACATGAGGATGATTGGTGCAGGATAATGATGATGGTGCTACCGTGGGCGGTGGTGTGCGCCTCCATCTTAAGCTTCACTTTCTCCCGGTGTTAGCTCACCCTCCGGGATCGGTACGATCAGGTTCTCCTTCGACATGAGCGTGTACTTGGTGACAAAGTTCGTGAAACGCAGGCAGAGCGACGTTTCCTCCTCGAACTCATTGAATATTCGCCGATGATGGAAGTAGGCGTGTGAGAAAATCCGATACACTCGGCGGCACACTGACCCTAGCTTCGCGACCGATGATTCCTTAATCGAAACCCTGTTTTGGGAGGAAGACTATGAAATAGGGAGGCAGTGGTGGCGCCAGAACGGGGACACTTACCTGCTGGGGAAGTATTTATTACTATTCAACAAGCACGCTGCACCGTCGAGCGTGTGGCGAGTGTAATCGATCGCTGGACACTCTTTTGGTGTTTTGTGGGCAGCACACAGAAATATCCACTGCTCGGTGGCCGTCATCTGGGTGCAGGTGGCCGGGAAACACTGCGCCTGTAGCCGCACCGCTAGCCCGTTCAATTCCATGCAGAATTGCCTACAAGACGCATCGGACTTTGTTAAGTAATCGACTCCTTTTTCGTCCACTTCACGTCCTTCGCTGGCCCACTGGTACATACCGCAAATGCTCATACTTCCACACGCCCTCGTCCTGCCCGTCGGGCATCGTCAGTATTTGGTCCACATTCGAGGGATCCTTTTTGATCATTTGCTGTATGTACTGCTGCACCGCGAGGGTGCTGTCCATCTCTTCGAACACTTCATCGGGCCAGTTGGAGAAATCCTACAAAAACGTCGAGACGGACAGGCGGAAATCGATTATTATGCACACACAACTAGGGAAGGAGGACCACTTTCACAACAACAACGGAACGACGGCGGAGCCCCCGGAAGAAACGGTCGATTTTGGGCCGAGCGCGGCCCGGGATCCGGCCAACCAACACTACCCGCTTGTAGCTACACTTTTTGGCAACCGTTTTCCGTCGGTTTGTGAGTAAAATACACGAACCTTTGCCTTTGTTCCGGGTCTGTTTCGTCGCAAAATTGTGGATCCGTCAGCCATCTTCATGTTGAAATTCCTTTTTTTCCTTTTCTTTCGAGACTGGCGATTGGAGGCGCCCTGCCAAGGTGTGTTGAATAACGAGGTTCAGTCATAGGCCGCCATTTTATCTCCGCCAGCTTGGATTTTATTTTTGACAGTCAGAGTGTATGTTTTATGTACTAACGGTGCCCTTTTAATGCGAGGAATTGCAAGACCTAGTTCTCTCTGTTTGGCTATTTTTAATACCATTTTGCTAAGTCTTTAGCCGGCGATACATAAAGCGTAAACTCTCGTATAAACTCAGAATGTAATGCCAAAAAGTTTACGCTTCGAGTGGCAGGCATAATCGCATAAAAGTTTATACCGAAACGTCAAATGCAATTACATTCGTGCACCTGCAATTACACTATGCTATTACATCAATTACATGTGTTTTTGGCCACAAAAAATATGAATCGACGAGATAAGTTGATTTCTGAACATCTTCTTTAATATTTTAAGATGTTTTTACTGTATATTAGCGATTGTAGAACATTGAATCCATCATAACGCTACGCTTCATGTTGGTGCTAAGTTTACGCTTGCTTTTACGCTCGGATTTACACTCCGCGGGCCTATAATCTTTTTGACATAAGTATAATCTTTTTGGCATTACACTCTTAGTTTATACGAGAGTTTACGCTTCATGTATTCCTACCTTTTCATTAGTAGAGTGTTTATTGAAATGAAATTTATACAAGAATTCACACGCGAAAAGGGCAGTTCAAAAGAAACGCATTTCGGTGGGCAAACTGGCAGCACTGCTCTGAGCGAAGTTTCGCCAAGGATGTTCTAAAATGATCAAATAAAATAGGTAAATAACTGAATTAACACATCCTTGGTTCTACAATTTCATTGGGTGTGATATCGCCACATGAGGTTTTAACTTGTAATACATTTTACTGCTATTTGTATCCAGTATCTGCGTTTTTACTTCACTCTAGCGAGCGATGAGCTACCGCGGCGAAAAGCATATTTCAAATATCAAATTGTAAAATAACGATTTAATGAGACAATTTCGTTATTTTTACTGAAAGAGTAAGATTACAAAGCAGAAGATTACTACACCAGGTAATGCACATTTAGTATGCGCATCTAAAACATGCAGACAATCCATATGGATCCCCTAATTTACCTTGAAATTCTTTCGACCCAGCGATTTAAGTTTTTTATTGTCATGCAACACAAAACATGATACCACTGAAACCCCTTTTAATCCGTTTGTACTGCCACGAAATTGCTCTCCAAAAGTACTATTCCACAGCCCCTCTCGGGTGTGTTTTCGTTTCACGGATCTAAAGCAAACATCCAGCTGTTGTGCCGAAGGAAGGAAGGTGCTTATGTTGTTTTCTAAATTCCTACACCTCCAACCCAGCAGAAACGCGTGGTCAAAAGGTTACAATAAGGGTAGCCGCTTCTCTTTTCTCTGCTCTTCCCCCGCGTGGAACTGCGTGGTAGTGGCAGTCATTAGTTACGGATCAATGGGAAAGGAAATGAAAAGCTGGTCAGGCGCATCGGCTGGACCGAAAGGGAGTTGTGGAAAATCCTTTGAACCACCGCTCACCGCTACCACTCGGCTCCGCTACCCCGGAAGCGCGAGCCTCCTGTGCTGGATGATGCGATGTTTGGTTTCCAGTTGTTCTAATTTCAGACTCCAGATGGCTTGGAAGGAGAGAATCGCCTTTTTTTCTTGTACCCTAGACAAACCATCCTTTCGATGGAACTGCCCTGTGCTAAAAATAGCAACCAGGAATGTAATTCAACGAACAGCTATGCAACCTTTGGACTATGATAGCGTACAGTGGACAGCAACCGTTCCAATTAAGCCAACTTAAGTCTCTATACCTAGCAACTAGCAGGCAGAAGCAAGCCATGGAAAACAAATCCTCAAACCCACAACACCACCCATGAATGGAGCGTGCATCCATTCCACGTGAATGGAAAGATAAAATAAACTTTTTTTTATTATTTATAGATAACCGCGTGGGAGTCGTTATATCGAGTGCCGCTGGAATGGTAACTGATTTATGCATTTTAATTTTAATCGGAAAAAATCCTACACCAGACCACCGAACACCTACATCCCACACTGGCATCAACGCCACGTGGGAGTGCGACTGGTGTCCTGTTTCTTCCCTGCTGCTTATAGTTTTCCTGTTGCATGCATCGCTCCCATCGTCCGTCGTCCTGTCTTTGTCATTAGTGGCTTAACAACTTCGCTCATCTCGTTTGTCACAGGGAGAATTAGTTTCTGATCCTGATCCCCACATCACCGATCGCCCACACACCGCCCAGGTTTTTTAGACGGTACCGCGTCACGGCGGTAATGGTCACTTTCATGTATCATTCTTCAAAGTAATGCGAAAGTAATTTCAACTTTTCGGTTCCCCGGCATCCAATCGGCCCTGGGATCGAATTACGATGTCGAACTCGGAACCGATCCCCGTCGGTCCCATTCCTCAACGTGTTATTTTGGGGGGAGGGGGGGGGGGAAGGGATGGGCTGCCTATCTTTTTTTGTGGGTGTCCCATCGACCAGGTTCCGGGTTCCCACGAGAACTTTCCGGCGATGAAGCGACCATCCGTGGACTTTTTTTTTGCTCTCCATCTCCCTATTAGATCCACTTTGGGTCTGTCTTTGGCATTATAGGATTGGGTAAGGGGATGACTCCAAAAGTTCTGCACCGTATTTAGTAGCCCTCTGGTCTGGCCAAACCCTGGGAGCTATCATCAAACATCTTTCGCGATTCGGGGGACGCGTTAAGATAATTTTCCATTAGGGATTCATTTTGTCCACGAGTGCTGGACACTGCTTAGGCTCTTACATTATTCGTTCGCTCCAAGTATCGTTTATTTCTTTGGATTTTCATACAATTGACTCTTTGAATTGACTTCTCTTTTGTTACTTCCTCTTTTATGTTGTACAACCTTCTTGTACAAAACGTGTACTAACTGGAAAGCTTCACAGTTGCAGTTCGTAAAGATCTCAACCTAAATAGGATCAAACCAAGCCCTTTGTCGCTAGCACACGTGTTCGGCAATGCTTTTGCATGTACCTCAGGTTCAGCTGAACGGTTACGAACCACAGGCAGCGTCCTTGCTTAAACCAGAACGTAGGTGCATCCCCGTTGCAACGGTGCGGTGTTGTAATGTAATGAGAGAAGTTGAGCAGCTCAGCTGACGAGCGACCGCTGGCTTACATCGGGCTGGATGTTTAATCTTCCCGCGGCGAGATAACTTTTACCAGCGGGAGTGTTGTATAGGAGGTGCACGTGCACTGGAGCTAATTATGAAATTGAACTCGTTCGTTGCAACGGCGAGAACAGAAGCAAACAGAACATCCCTTACAGATGCGCAACCGAGAAAGTTGAAGCAGCACCGTACACGGAACAAGTTTCAATCGATTTTTACAACACAAACCAGTACGGCGTCTGTAAATTGCAAAACCGTTGCTTTACCACGGAAGAAATTGTAATTTCAAAATGTAATCTAATCCCGTTGGACATTAAGAAACTCGCAAGCATAGTTGATCTTTTGCAGCGCCGGTGTTTGCTGGCGGAAATGGCATCATCTTCGGTGAATTTACACCATTAAAACCATCAACCGATGGTCATTTGCTTGATTGAAACACAAAGCACCCATCAGGCGATCCCAATTATGGGTCTTCTATCTGCAGATCGAAGAAGGCAACGATGTTTGTCGCACATCCTGTTCGCACCTCTCCTGTGTGTGCTTTGTTGGTTTAGGACTCACTCACAGCATATCGAATGATTAGATTAGGTTTGAGTAAATAAACGATTATCTTAATTTGCTTAGCCCCACTAGGAGAGGCTCGAACCGAACCTCAACATCTTCACCGGGAACACGCGCCAGGACGAGCCAGGACGCTAAGCCAGTCTTTGAACAACTTTGAAGTGGACCTCCGGCAGACTTAAAGAGGGATTAACGGCGAGTCTGCTACTAGGAGACTGTAAACACTTTTGAGCCTTTTTGTGCGGAGACAGGGGGGTTGGAGGCGCCACTTCGCTGTGCTGCGTGACTGGTTCCTCATCCATTGTCTAAAGTTTGGGGCTGGATAAACGAATTAAGTACCGTTATCATGGTTCTTACCGTGGTGATGGTGGTGATTGAAATCGGGATTTGTGACGGTTTTAAACGGGGTTTTCCGGAGTAATTCACTTGCATCAGCATTTCGTCTAACGACTACTGTGTACCTTATCGCTGCTCCATCGTCAATGTTAGATGGAGCGGCAGAAATGGCTCTCGCCGGGGAATCGTTCCACTTTCCAGACAACTGCACCATCACCATCGATGGATGCCATCGAGTAAAAACGTTTTTCCACCTGGCCAGCTCGCCAGCAATAGGAAGCAATGCACCAACTGGTTTGTTTTTTAATTGAAAGTATGTTACGCATGTAACGGTGTGATTCATGTGCTTCCGTCTATGGTTTCCACATTGAATATTTATGCCGACAGACAGACAGCCAGACAGACGGCCATGGAGCCTACCGGTCCGCAGGAATGGACGGATCCCAGAACAAAAGCGCCAGAGTGAAGCACCAGGTATGACGAGCAACACGTGCCGCCGTACCCTTTGCGCTGATACAAGGTTTTACGGGATTATCCTTAGTTATATGGGCCGGTATCGTAAGCCTGTTATGTTGATTTTTATGATCATTCGCGGTGCCAGGTACGGTTCCATTGAGCACCAGCAAAAAGAGGGATGCGCATCTGTGCCAATCAATCGAACCCAAATCGCGGATAATACCCTTCGTCGTCGTCCCAGTCCCAGCTTAACGATCTAACAGCTGAGTCATCTGGTTACGTCCGCGATGTGATTGAATTCATTGAATGTTGGTTTTTAGATAGCTGAAAAAAATATGAAACAATCAAGATATGGATAAAACATTAGTTAAAGATGTTTTTTGATCGAACTGAAATTTTTAGGAGAAATATTGAAACAGGTTCACTAAAAGTGTATTCACGCTTCATGCTTTTGGCATGTTTGTGATCTGTTACTTTATGGTAAAGCTCTGTTGATCATCGTTGTTTGCTTTGCATTTCGGCCCTATTTCGATTTTGCGAATGAAAGGTACTGTTTCTGAATTTCGAATATATTCCGAAGTCATGTTAAATGCCTTCTCAAGCTGATCTTTTGTTTGTTTTTCATCTTCATGCTATAGCACCGGTTGCAGGATGTTAGCATAAATTACTAGGAGACATTCGGAGTGTTTCTTTTGATAAAATCTAACTTTCGTCGTTTCTGCACCACTTGAATGTAATTTTGCTGCTAAAAACCATCGACCATAGGTTATCCTTTACCTTCTTCGATGCTGATGAATTGATTGCTCTGTGTCGTTCTAACATTTTAGCATTTAATGTTCTTTTTTCCTTTCTAGCTAACACCATTTGCGTGGAACTTTATTGCGTTCCTAGTAAATTGTTGCTTGCATTGCACTTAGCACGGGAGCAATATTATGCTTGATGCAATGCCACAAGAAATACAAAATACTACCGAGCCCACATTAGTGCACCTAAGGTCACACAGACCACCACCAACGATGTCAACCAGCACCGAGGGACAGTTTGCATGCATTAAGACCCTCCCCGAACTCTTTCCCTCCCTGTCTGCTTTTTGGTGTCACATATTAGCGCGGCGCGGTCAGCGTGATAAGAAGGAAAACCAACATCCCCACGCGCTGACATTCACCTCGCACTTAATTGCACCGCACTTTCCACCGAATGGCCCCCGGGAAACACAGGCCACAGGACACAGGACAGGACTCAGCGGCAGCTCAGCAGTGTGGTACTCCGTTTTCTACACGCAAACCTATTAACACGCCACGCCATTGCACCCGCGACCAGTGGGCCCAGCGCACGGCAGCTTCCGCTATTTAATTTTTCCTCATTTCCCACAATTTTCCCGGTCCCCCTCGCACGGCTGCAATACATTGCCGCGTGCCGGTGTTGATTAGCATTTAGATTAAAGCAAATTGCTGTGGCATTTATGTGTGAGGAGGGTGAGGTTTGCTGCATTAATGTGGCCAGCTCGCCTTGGCCGAGTCTTTTGTACTTTGTAGTCATAGCATTGGAATGTATTTGGTCATTTTAGGCGTCTCCAAGACATTCCACACTCGAACTGGTACTGGATCCGCTGAAGTTAATGAGCGCGATGGTGTTGAACAGAGCGTCGCGCCAAACGGGAACCAAATCAAATGACACGCTCGACTGGCAAGCTGATTACCGAGAATTTGAAATGAGTTTTAATGAGGTGTTGAATATGCACACGTTGCACATATTCACACTCCTTTCGGTGTAATGACTCCTGCAGCTATGGCTTCAAATGCTGGAAAGCATGCCAGGTGCACGGCTGTTGTTGCTTCACCAAGGCAATCTGAAAGCAACAGGTCCTAGCAAGCGGTGCTTGTCGAAGGGCCTCCAGTGATGTATATCAATTGCCGTGGGCCATATGCTCATGATTACTAGATGAGCGTATTGCTGAGGACACTGAGTCAACGGAAAGCCAACCCACACGAGAGCTCTTGCTTGTAACCATCATCTTCCATGGCATCGAGGCATGCGTTGCTTTGTGAACACCTGCAGTACCCCAGGGCATGATGTGACATCGTCCTGTCGTTGTGGAGAATCCTGATATGATGCTCGCAGAGATAGTGTTATAACGATAGCACCATCCACTGACAGACAGATCGTAATACTCACTCCTTTCTTTAAAGGAATTACCTTCTCAGTCTGTTTGTTGAATCGTCAATTTACTTTGACTTTTAAGAACAATCTGCTCCTCTTAAAAACAAAAAGCCGGGAGATAAGTTTCGAGTTCCTGCTCCGCGGAGTGGTAATTTGTTTTCCTCTCCATGCTTTCTTCCCTTTTTCTGTCAGGGACCGGCTTCCGTGGAGCGTCTTTTTCGTGAACAACTGCACCATGTGCACACTTCCCATTACATGCACCGGAGCCTCGACTCGTTTCGGGAACCGTACTGTGCCGCAGCACCAGCCAGCAGCATATCAGGATGTCAGACCAGCTCGTTAGGAGCACGGGGACGGCAGGATGGCTCTCTGGTGAGCCATTTTGTCCGGAGATAGCTGCTAGTTCCGGGTTGCTAGTTGACTTCCGACGTTTGCTAGAGATCATGGAACGAGTGCTTGGACGAGGAAGAAACCGACCGGGATGGTACCATTTGTCGAAGTCATCCGAAAGAGGGTTTGAAGATGGTTTAAAGGATGTTCTGTGGCCCAAAGTCGTCATGGTTCGGTTATCTTCTCGGAAAAAGGACGCCTTTGGGTTCTCGCTGTAGCTGGCACAACAACTATTTACGTTCCTGGAGGAAGCAAACACAGATGTGAGATGACAGAGAGTAACAGCTCAGCGAGCAAACATCGTTTTTGGGAGTTTCACAAAAAAGGCCTCGAAATCGAGGAAGACAACAGTCCAGTGTTAGTACACTGTCGGTCGTTCGGTCGTCGGTTTTCGATGCTTGATGGCGTACAACACTTCTAGAATCCCCCTTCGTGGGTGGGCCAATGGAATGCCAGGTTTTTGTCGCATCTTCCCTAAACCGATCTCCGGTGAACGTTCTATCACTTCCCTGCGTACGACACATTCCACCTTTGCCAGTCAGGTAGCAGTCCTCATAGAATTCCAACGTTACCATTACTGTTTGGAAGCAAGTGCCAGTAAGCATGGCTGCGGACAAAGGATCACTTGGCTACCGACCCCCGTTCGCGCGTCAATTCGCGTCGCCCCGTAAAACGGTTTCGGGGCAAGAAGTAGCGACAAGAAAAGTAATATCACAATCAGCACTAGCACCAACGCCACCACCAACGGTTCTTACGTGATGGCGCCTCGAGATGCAACCCACACGTCCCGGTCAAGAACGTCTTCGACGGAGGACTGGACTTGTCCGTCCGTCCATCCATTCGAGCTGGAGCTGGTGGTGGTACGTGCTCGGAAAAGTTTATCCACCATTCGAAATGAGAATGTAATTACTTTATTCGACGATGTTTGCGCTTTGCTGCATCTGCTGGTCCCGGGGACGGCCCCTGGTGTTAGTTCAAGCTCCATGGTTTGCGGGGCTCTAATCGAAGATTGTCGAAGAGTCCGACGAATTGTCGACGACGACCAGGACGACGCTGGCAAATGGTGTGCGAAACGGGGCAGCAAGGATCTGGCGGGAAGTGGTGCAAAGTTTACTGGCTAGCTGGTCTGGTCTTCTGCAACTTGATGCTTCTGCTTCCCTCCCCCGGCACTCAATTACTCCCTCCGCTTCGATGTCCAAGGATTGGAAGAACCGGACCATCGTGTCGGATCGATGGTCGAACGCTAGAAATCCTTCAGCCCAGAATCCTCGGCAAGTTGGACAGCCGAGGGACGTGCACAGCATCCAACGATGCGCTAAAGGAATCAATCCTTCTTGGCCCGAACAGAATGGTGTCATCTGATAATAGGAGTAATTTGCTGAGAAGAAAAGCAATCCTCCATCTCCATGCCGGCTGCTGGAGAGTGGAACAAATGGTAATGCAAAGGGCGGCTGCTGCTGCTAATAGCTGTTGTAAGGGGGGTCCGAGGAGCCATCCTCGGGGGTTCTTAAGAAGAAAAAGTTAATTGAAATCACCGAAGGGATGGCTGAGTGCAGTCAAGGTGGGTGCTCGTTTTGCAAGGAATTCAAACTCATGCTCAGCTGGTTGCAGCTTAATTAATGCCACAGTATTTCGTCTTTAAAAGACGCTTCGAGGACATGATTTATCGATCCCGACGCACTAGTTGGATTTGTTTGGTTCCGAATCGTGGCCCCTGGAACCCATCCTGGAGCAACAATGTATTGCATCGTTGTTCACCGCACCCCACGAGCAGAAGTGCCAGAGCGAAGCCATTTATTATCTTGGAAATGTTTTGTGTTCCGACGAAAGCTCCGTGCGCTTCTGCTCGGTGAAAGACCGACCTTGGTGGAGGGACTCGCACGACGCCCGAGCGAAAAATCCTCCCAGAGCACCGCATTCTTCTTTGGGTGAGCAACACTTTCTTATCAGTTTTTCACTCACCACCCTTCCCTTTGCTACCTCTACGTTTCGTCACGATTTTCTCTCCCATTTTTGCGTGCGCGTTAATGTCTTGAAATTGCATTACGATGCCAAAACCCCATCTCCATCTTGTTTGGGCCGGGGGAAGCGACACGAAATTAAATGCATAATTTCATAATCCATTACTGGCGGGTGGCCTGGTGATGACCACCACCAGCATAGCACGGGAAGCGGAGAAAAAGCTCAAAGAAAAATGCCGGATGTTTTCCATCCGGCCAAATACCAGACACCAGAAGCGCTTGTCTTGTGCAAGAAGAAGACAAAACACGGGAAATGGTTTTCTTTAATGAAATTTGGGGCCAAAACTCATTAACATTCGGTCCGGTTCCTTGGCATTTTCGGCATTCGGTTGTTCTGCTTTCGTCGACGCATTTAAAGCAGCTCTTTTCCACGGCGTCTTGGATGTTGTTTGTGTAGCAACACCAGCACCACGAATGGATCCTCTCGGACAACTACTAACTATCGAGTTAACAATCTAGTTGGCAATGGTGGTGGACGGGCGAGGAAGAAACAATCTGGAGTGAGCTACAAACTTAACGCAAAGCATGCTCTGTCTGTGCGACGACTCCTCTGCAAGGATGCGTCCTGCAGACTATTCAGAGTGTGCTTGGATTGAGGAAAAGTTTTTCCTTCCTCTCCACCGGGGAGACACATGCAGCTTCTGTGAAGATGCAAATGATGGGGGACGGACCGGTGTGAGAAGGAATCACAGGATATCATAACTTCCGGCGTAACCGGAGAACAATTGCCTGCCGTTGAATGTTGGTTTGGCAGAGTGTCTTAAGAAGCCATTGCTGACTGCAAGAGTGTCTCTATCGGTGATGCGCACTGGATACGCCTTGAGCACCAGCAGCAAGGACGGAGTAGTTTAGAGGCATCAGTCATCTCTTAACTGCAAACCGGCGTCGTCCTGTCGCTTGAGAGCTGGCGTACCACCGAAAAGTTGTTTCATTATTTTGAGATAAATAATGAAGAATGAGCTTCCCCAGTTCCTTTTCGTTCTAGCTAGTGCACTAGTGAAGCTAAACAATCTCCTGCTCGCTGCTGCATCTCGCATTGTTTGTTCGAAATGGAATGCTCTTGTTTGTCTCAGCGCCAACTCATTAATTAACATTGATAAGGAAAGCTACCATAACCACAAAATGCATGCCATGAATCAGATAGTTCGGATGTTGGTGGTTGCGTTTTGATTTTTGTAAAAAGTCAAATCTTGGCTTGCCATCGCTTCGATGGAAAACTAAAATGAAAAAAGGTTGAACCAAACCCAAGTGCCCTCTCTAGCGGAGGACCAGGTCTGTGGTTTCTAGTCCTTGATTGATGTAAATGGAAGCGGTTGGAAACCACAGGAAGAAGCTACTCGGGGCTAATGAAGTAGACTAATTTTAGGGATAACATTTTGAAACTGTCTACAAACTGCCTGCGAATCTAAAACAGGAAAGAGCAGAAGGATGGCCTTTTGATGCTGAAGTGGACAAGGCCAAAGAGACCGAGAGACCGAGGCCATCTATTGGTCTCTTTCCCCTTCTCAGCCGCGCTGTGGCGCTATGGTGAAGAAAAACTTTCCCGAAGGATCAACCTGTGGAATGCCTTTGTTCGGTGCGTCCCTGGGTGGTGATGAAGCTGCAATGCCTGGTCCCGGTAGCGCGATATGGATTGATCATAATTTTGTGCTGGAAAAGCCCTTAACACACACCTGCTCAGCACCACACAGCCTGTTCACAGAGTGTTTTCAGATAAAGAAGCGCGGTGCCGTGGAGAAGAGGAAGGCGATTGAGACGTTTCGGTTCGATCGACATCGAGGGTTAACCGACTGGCCAAGCACCACAACGCCGAAGCACATTTTCCTCCTATTTAATAACCTTCAACCCCGTCTGCCACGTCTTGGATGGTGTGGCGCAGCTGCTACTCGAAGGATCGCCTCTTATGGCGCAGGAAAGGCGATTAAGTGGTGGTCAAATGAGTCATCCTACCGGATGGATGCCCCTTCTCCGACAGCAACAAGCAACAAACAACATCTGGGTGCTTTACGCCAGCAGCGTGAGCCTCTCGAATCCTGTGACACCTCAATCCGGATTACGTTGTTCCAGGCATCCCTCCCGACCCTTGGTTAAAATCAATAAACGCCAATGGGGGCTTTTAAATCAACCGCACACTCGGTGGTGTTCTCCAAGGGGTGTTTTTCAGGAAGAGGTACTTCGTTCAAGTACTGCTGCGTCATCCTGCTCCAGAATCGGCCACCAGGCGGTTCGATGGGATGTTTTGCAGGTGCTCCCCTGCACACAAAGGATGACGACACGGTGGCCGTTTAGTGTTGTAAAAAGTGTGTTCAATTTACGCATACCACCGCTGGCCCCAGTGACGTGGGGAGCACTTTGTGGCCCTGTCCCTTTGCCACAACAAAAGGGGCTCGAACGAGTGGTGCTCCCCCGGGTGTGTCTTACGATTATGATTCGTGATTCCTTTTGTGATGATGACCATTTCACTTGCGCCGTGTCAGCGGTTATTATACCTTCCGGACCGGCCATCGTTTCATTTGCATTTCGTCCTTTCGTCCCGGTACCGGGAAGACATACTGGAAAACGGCCCCATTGCCGGAGCGGTCCGGTTCCGGGTTGATTATTTATTTAGCGCTTAATGATTTCCTGAGGGTGCATACCTCTTCCTTTCTCCGGATGTGTTGAAGCTTTCCCTTTTTTTGTTTTCATTTCGTTCTGTTTCAAAAGTAATTTTCACCTCCACCTTCCATCGTGATTCCTTGCATCGTGGTGGTGTGGTGGGACATGTTAATCACTAAGTGGTGATGGCCACCGCTAGCTAACGGTCCGAAATGAGTTCCTGGAACTGTGCCCAGGGATAGGAGGCGATTGTGGTGCAAGGTGTGGGAATGCAACACACCTGTGGTGTGGCCTGCGACTTCGAGTCCTTCAAGGTTGCCTCCGAAAACAGTGACCCATTTACGTGAAGTCATTAGGAGTCGGAAAACCCCATTTAACGCACCGATGGTCCACTGTGAGTAGTTTCTAGTAAGTGACTTTGATTTCGTAAATAGTTTTGTGCCGCTTCGTTGACCCTCAAGACAGCAAAATACCATCACTGCATTACTGTGCTGGTTGACGGTTTGGCCTGGACGTTTTAATAAGTCCTTTTTACACTTTCTGGGGAGCACATGGAGCTCACCTGTAGCTTGTTGCTTCGGCTTTTGGTGACCTAGAATCCATTGTACCCAGAACCGGAGAGAGAGCTTGAAAAAGGACCCGTCAGAGTCACTCACGCTTCCTGTTACTCACGAGAGTTACACCATTTCCGGTACCAGCCTCAGGCCATTTGCCTTTGTGTACTGCTCGTCTCGTCTGCAGGTCAGGTTCTTATCAGCGGACGCAAGGACGACAGCGCGCGCGAGAGAGAGAGAGAGCTTCGCTAGAGTGAGCATAAAAATGGAGCTCAAGCTCACCATCGTCCGTCGTCGTAGCTCACTCTCAGCAGCCGCGCTCTCTTACTCTGCGGTTGCTTTGTTTTGCTCCAGATCCTGTTGCGTGCATCCCCAGCATCAGCAGCAGCTCCCGCTTTCCATCGTGCACGATTCCGGATCCTGGATTTCGCTCGCTGCTGCTGCTAGAAGCTGGATCTGGTGTCTGGAACATGATACCGGGCGCAGAAGGGAGGGGGGGGGGGGGCCCGATGATGGAACGACCACGACATACAAACGCACACAGCTCGCTCACGAACCTCGGCATGATCGTAGGAGGCTGGTACCGGTGGGGCACGCGAGCTTCGTGCTTCGGGTCAATGTCGATGCCGAAGCGCACCCACAAGCACCCGCCGGGCCGCACGCCAGGCTACGATGTTGTTCCGGTGGTTCCGGGGACCTTCAGCAAGCCGTCGGTGGGGCCGCGAACAGCAGTCGAATCTGTGCGCGCGTTCGGTGTGGACGTAGTAGTCTGCTGCTTCGTCCGTGCTCCTCCGTGTGATCCCGTTGCGTTGCGTTACCGTGCGAAACGCACGTTTGCAACCAACTAGCCAGGTGCGTTTGAGGTTTGAGGATGGCTGCTTGGCCAACCTAGGTTAAGGTCCGGCGGAAATTCACTTCCTTGTCTGCTGGTCGCGTAAGGAAAGGTCAGTTCTAACGCGGACAGCACTGTGTGGTGGTGGCGGCGTGTATGTGTGCTCTGAAGGTGGCGCTAGAGGTTAATGCCACTCGTCGTCACTCGAGCAGCTCGAGTGAAAGCATCCAACTGCCTTCGTATCATATCAGCTGGAAGTGTATATGCGTGTGTCCAAGGTGCCTTCGTTAATTGCGGCGGTAAATCAATGATATTAAATCGCTGGCCCCCAGGGATAAGGATATTGGATTGCCTGTTGACCCCGAGGGTTTTTGGTGGCACAACAATAACACGTTGTAAGTTGTGTTCAAATGTTTATGTTCCTGCCTCCTCCCCCCTTTCCCACACCAAAAAAAAGGAACTTGTGCAGTTGTGTTACTTTCTGAGTGTCTCGATGTGCGTGCGATATGATTTACGTTACAAGATGCGTTCCTTTTGACCTCCAACCATGTGTAAGATGTAGTCTCTGACATTCTCTCACCAAAGGCCAGGCCTTTAAAGCCTTTAATGCACGATTCCCAAGCGAGTGTAGCTCTAAGTGTAAGTGCCACCGTGTGCTCGTGTGCATTTGTGTGTCTGTCATTGTATGTGCCCCTCGACACGTGCCCTTTAGTCCTTTTTTGCAAAAAGGATACCTAACGAAAGTGTCACTCGTTCACCTTCAGACCAGGGGAGTGCCTGTGACACCCTCCGGTATAAGCGCTGACAGTGTGATTCATAATTAACGCCTTCGTCTGGCCGATTGTTCCCGGTTTTCGCCCGTTGGCATCACACTGGAAGGGACCGTGTGTAACAGTGAAGTCAATGTTATAGCGAGCCTGTCTCCGCTGTGGGTAAGTTTTGGCTTTTTCGCTCCATGAAAGCTCCTTCTGCCGTCTTCCTCCTTCCTGCTACTAACGAGTGTGCGGCCATAGAGACACCTTAACTACGAGCGAATCGTGTAGAGTCTGCGACAGAGCTTTAAGAATTCAACAGAACCATCTCGCATCTGTCTCCATTTCTCGTCCATCTTGCAATTGATTAATAGAATCGAACGGTGCGCTACATCGCCAAAGAAATAAATAAAAACAAACCGTGGCCCCGAATGTGTCTCGGAGTGCTCGAAGAGGCACCCTTAGGGGGGTGGGTGAACCCTGTGACAGAGTTGCCACCGGAACGACTTCATCAAATATTTATCCATGAACTTCGCGTAGTCGCGAGATCGCGGTTCGCAAACGGGAACATGTGTTGCGGAAGTTGCCGCTTCGCGATGCCGTTCTGAAGGTTCTTTAACCCAGCTTCTTCCATTGGAGAGGCGAGCTGGCGCTGCCACCGATGTAGCGACGGCTGCTTAAGGCTGCTGCTGCTGTTGCTGAGTAGGTGAACCTGTTTTACGGCCACGCGGCCAGGCTCCACCAACGCGATTACCAACCAATTGCAACCAAGAAGCGAGTATGCATACAGCATGCGAGCGAGTGGTAGGTGCATTTCGAGGCCGGCTGTCGCTTGATCGGTATGCTGCCAACTCGACTTGCACGCGGTCTCAAAAAGGGCAATCTAGAAGGCGACAACGAATATCTTTGAAATCGCGTCTAGTGGTGTGTGTGGGGGGCATTATTGGAAGTGATGATTATACAAATCAATCGCTGCTCGTCCGCACCACACAGTAAGCGGATGAGATTTATGCCGGGATTTTGTTGGCCCTTTGCTCCAAACCCGAATCCTTAACCACAATGAAAAAAAGTCTCAAATCCAGCTTCAAAGGAACGGGCAACAGTTCACCTCTCATCGCCCCATTCGCCGCCTCCTTCGCAAGCGTTTAATATTGATGAGAGCTCCGGTTATTGTGAATCCCTGTAGCGGATTATGGGAAGAAGCAGCGAATTCCGTCCATCTTGTGGGCACACAAAAGACCAACGAGGGCGCGCGATGGTGGAAACCCGGGGGAAGAAGAGTTCCGGGGATCAGAGGCAGCTTCGCTTTTTTGTTAAATAAATCCCCGGTGCCGCCCGGGTGCTACGCAGTGTATTCGGTGCGCTCCATGCTTTTGCATCGCCAGCGGTCTCGAAGGACGAAGATAGATGGTGTATTAAAGGGCAGGGCACAGATTTCAACTTCTGTTCGAGGTCCTCGACTTCGATTTGAGCCAGAAAGTTAAAGAGAGAGATGGTACGTCGATCGTCTAAATTCATCTTGACTGCCGCTGGGTCGCTGGCGAGTGTCGATGAATTATAAAGCAATCTGTTCCCATTTTGAAAGCCCCAGTCCAGTCCAGCTGCGGTAGCGCTCGTCTTTGGCGAACAACAATGGTTTCTGCTTGGTTGGGTCTTGATTTGCCCCTCGAGTTCCCTCTACTGGCCTTTAGTCTTAATTTCCCCCCACCGTCTCTGTCGCCGCTCACCCGAAAACCGTGTCTGTCTCATTATTTTATGAGCGAATTTGGTCAAAACGTAGAGTGTTTACTTAACAAGAAGACCGGGGCTGGGATAACAATGGCCACGAGCGTCTTTAGACCAGAACTTAAAACCAAGCCAGCTGGTAATATTGAAGGTTTTGGCCTTTTGTTGGGAGATTTTGCATAATGTTTCAACCAGCACCAGTCTACCCACAAGCATTTCACAAAATGATGGCCAGACACACGGTGCGTGCACCTCTAGCTCGAAAACTCTCCACCAGAAACGGGTTGGTGGTGATTTGCGAAACAAATATTTGATCATTTTTTAACGAAGACTCACCAGTCGACAACCCTGAGATCGTATAGTTGGTTTGTTTGTTTTGCTAAACAGTTCTTCTCGCATCCTCGCCGTCGTTGTCGTCGTCATGATCTTGTGCTGTGGTAGAAAAGTTTTTTGGAGTTGGCGATGGCGTGCTATCACTCGGTCGGTGGTTGTTGCAATCTTCGCTCACCCAACAGAGAGGCATAAAAAAATGCCCATCGATCACCCCTCTAACAGCAGCATGATCGCATGTAGCATGAGAATTTGCTAGATTTATGCCTGGAAACGATGCGGCGCCCCCCGTGGCGTGAACATCGACATTTGGCCGAGGCCGAGGATGTTGAACTTCCCAGCGATCTGCACCACAAAACGGCACACTTCACTCCGTTGGAACGATTGAAAAACGGGGATTTTGTTTGTTGTTGCGATTGAATGTGATTTCGATTCGTTGGCCCCCCACCTGGCCCCTTTAATCCCACTCCAAGTGACGCATCCCGTGCTGCTCAGCGGCCGTAATGGAACCGGGTTGAGTGCGACGACGACGACGACGACGACGACGACGACGACGGTGTAGGCTGCCTGGGGTCCGCCTTCGCGAAAACGACATTTGGATTGCTTGCGTCGCGTGGCACCACGGACTGGGGACTGTACGTGTGCGAGTTTGTGTGCGTTGCGTGGCGCTGGACATGTGGTTTTGCATACCGCGATAGCACGCGGTTCGTTTGTGGCCGGGTTCCTACCGATCCGGCCAACTGTTACGAAATGTGGCGTTTTGGGCACCGTCGGTTGACCGCAGGCGAACGGTTGCTTCGGGCAAGATGGCGGGGAAGAAGTGAAACGGCCGCTAATGTTTTGGCCATTTTCGAAAAGCTACCTGGGGCTGCGTTTCTGGCGGGTTTCTGGCGTGGAAGGATGGATGCAGATAGCAGAAAGTGTTTACTTGATGCCTTATCGCGTCTTCCTGGTTACCTTGTGTGAATGTGGCCGGGGTGAACCGGTTCCGTTCGGTTCCAGGAACATCATCGCTCGCTCACCACTCTCATTAGCACCGTTTGGCCTTCAGTGCATTGGTGATTTAATTAAATCCACGAGGGAGGAGGTCGCATCTTCAAATTCTATCTCCGAATCGGCGAGCTGTCATTCCCTAACATCGTTCGGTAGTAAAGCTGTTCGCTTTTATTTTTGGAGCATTAAAATCGATCACCAAAATCAATGAACACGTCAATAGTATTCCCTGTTAATGCCACAGTAGCCATTTAGAGCTTAGTATTCGATTATTCAGCTCGTCCATTTTAAAGATGTGCCAATAAGAGCAATTATGGAATAGGTAATTTGCATTTTTGCCACGAATTGCGATTTTTGCCCGGCAATAGAGTGAAGCATTGATTTTTCATTAAAGCTTTCGAGTGCGAATCACAGCGAGGAAGTGGTTATGACATTTCTGTGAGCCTACTGAGCGTTGTTCTGTTGCGTTTCAAAGTGAAAATGAAATGCAATCCGAGTTGGCTCTGGCACAGTGACGTTCTTGACGTTGGTTTCATTCTTATCCATTAAACATGTTCTAACAAGAAGAACTGAAAGTACGTTTCTAGCAAACTAACAGAATATTGAAAACCAAATCAACTGTTTTTTTCACCGTTCCTGCGCCCATCTGACGCCATCAAGTGAATGAAATGAATGCACTCCCTCTGCACCCCGGTGCAACGCAAAAATCGAATTTAATTATCGACAGATGTGTCCTGTCGCGGACCTTGCCTTTCCCTGCCTGCCGATGGCCATATGCAGCCCGGATGCGCGACGAACGGACGTCAAGTGCGTTTATCGTGATCCGGAGTGAAATCCGTGGCTACCGAGGTACAGGCACCCAGGTGTACAGGTGCATAAAATCAGGGAATGGCTCCATCATGAATGAATGGAGATGCAATTCAATTCAAGAGACCGAGTGCTCGGTGTGATGGGATAAACGAGATGAAAATGGGCGCACTAATGGATCCCGTGGGGGTGGGGAACGGAATGAAGTCCAGGGAAGTACAGCGAGGATTCACGTTCTTTTATCCGGTATCGTGAGTGTGGATGTACAGCCAGGGATGTCTGTTATGGCTTAAATACAGATCAAGTGACTGTTTTATCTGAAAGATATTATATTGCAGCATTGGAGACGAATCTCACGAGGGTTCCATTTCGTTTATAAAGAATATAAACGTACTTTGGTGTACAGCTCAGGTAGCCGAAGGATAAATAGCTTCATTTATCATAAAGGACACCGGGGTTTTTTGGGTCGATCAAACAATTCCGCTTCAAATGTCAACGATGTTGACCGTCGCGTCGGCGGTATGCAAATGAAATGAAGAACCGTTCGTACGCCCGAACCCTTTGGGACAATGTACACCACTTTTCATCATTGGACTCGCTCGCTACCTTCGTTCGATTGGGACGTTGGTTTGGGAAACACAGAAATTCCTTCCACTCATTGGTGGAATCCTTCTAGGAACTCTGACCAACTCCGGTTCGAGTTGATGATGAGGATAAACCCAAAATTCCAACCGAATTCGTAACCACCAGCCAGCGTTAGGAGGACATTCCTTTGCCAACCACTGATGACACCGTCGGTGCACGTGGCAGATTCGAATGCTGCGTCTTTTCCTGCATACCGAACCCGTCTAGCTGTTCTTTTAGTTGGTCTGCAGTAGTTGGAAAGAAAATACGATCACAGGGTCTATTGACTTGCAGTTATTTTCGCCACACGGTTCACAGGAAGGGTATTATGGTGAGGAGCTGAGATTCGTGGAAGGCATGTATGCATACAAATTTGAATTTGAAGGCGAATAAACGGCTACATCGAAAATGTTCATCGGCTTTAAACGGCTTTGACGATGCTCGTTATATGCTGTAAAACCAGTTTAGTACATATTGAGGGAGCCGAAGATCACGGAAAGCAATCCCAGATGTGAAGTGAAATGTGAAAATCAGGTCAGGTTCGTCTCGTTCCATCGCGAACAATGGCGTTGAATGCGATTGTACATTTGGCTCATGAAAATGGATAATGAGACCGAAATGGCGGCCCAGTTTCTCCGCTTCCGGTCTAGCATGAATCGTTCAAATCGGGAGTCCAAAGCCCCAAATCATCTACAAGTTCCGGTTGCCCAGAGGAGCAGAACCTGAATGGAATTGAAAAAAGGGGATGAAAAACCAAAATGAAAGCTTCTCCTTCCTCCGATTGACACCACACTGACTGACTGACTTTCATCCAGAATATCCTCACGAACGCAAAGGGAACGAACGCTAGTCAAATCGAAGTCGAAATTTATTCCGGATTACGACGGTGAAATTGAAAATGAACAAATGGAAATGGGCTTGGGCCCGTGTGCGAATCTGTGCGCGCACGCGGTCCTTTTTTTGGTCGTTTTGTTCCGTTCTTCCTTCCCCTGCGTGCGTGTCAGGTTCATTAGAGAGCATCACGGGACCGCCACCGCACACATGAGAACATTTTTATTCCCTCAACGCACACAGGACCGAACGGGGCCAAAGGGGAATGGAATTCGTTCACGGAGCGATTGGAAATTGGATCGAGAAAAGGGTTTACCGGTCGGGTATCCGTACCATATCCATGGTCCGGATAATAGAGACCTTAGACGAGACGCTGTTTGTGGAGAAAAAAGGGCTGACAATTAGGGATTCGGAAATTGAAACGACGACTTCAGAGACATTCACAGAACGACCTGTGTGCCATATGTTACCCGGAGGTTCTTCAAAACGATAACATCCTTCCAGTGCGAGTGTAATCCGATTTGATGGGGCTCGCATCTAATGACGCTGAGCAGTAGAGCGTCTTCATTCTGGACAACAATTCGTTTAGGGTGCAGCGGCATCATGATCCGAATCCTCCACTTAAATCCAAGACACAGATCCGAGCTATGGTTCCTTAGATGCCATTTCAAATATTGCAATTTTGCCCGGTTCCGCTTGGGGCACGTCCGTGGAGCTTCTTGAAAATTCTGCAAATATCTGGAGCACACGCCAAGTCCTATTGCATTAGGATTACGATTCACTGTGACTCCCCTCGGGCCACATGTGGTGAGGATGATGAAAAAAGTTGAATCTCACCTCTGTGCCTGGAGTGGTGGAATATAAATTTTAAATCGTGAGTTCATCCAGATCCAGTGCTCTTGATGTGTACTGGATCTTGCGTCGGTGGTTTAAATTCTCGAGAAAGAAGCTTATTCAGCTTTCTCCGAAATGTTCCCAGGGTTGTGGCATGCCCGTTGGTGGAGACATCTGGACTTCTGGCCCACCAGCACCACAGGAGGTTGATTGAATTCTGCCCGGAGAGGATGGATGGCTTTTTCCTGGCGAGTGTATGTGGATGGAGTTGAGTAATTGTGACAATAAAAGAAACAAAAACACTTCATGACGCTGCGTAAATGCACGTGCCCATAGTTGGCCCCGGAGTTGGCCATAAGCGCGCAGGCGGAGGCACGAACAGGAATCAATTTCCTGCTCACCGCCGGGTGTGTCAAATAAATTGAGACAAGTGCCCGAAGGGAGGTGTGTTGGCGAATGTTACCGTTGTCCCGGTTTCTATTTACCTTTGCGCCATCTGGCTCCCGAATCGAGCAGGATCGGGATCGGAGGAAGGTTCGCCATGGCCACGATCGATCGGTGGGAAGCGATAGGAGCCTGTAGTGGCATTCTATCTGACAGTAGCGGCTACCAGGTGTACTGTTTGTCACGTTTTTTTGGGAGCACCACCGGACGACAGCTGGAGGTGGTGGCCTTCTCTCCTGTGAACTTCCATTTGCCCATTCTTTCTATCTTTTTCCTCGACATATCTTCCGCAGGGACGAATGTGTCCTATCCTAAGGCCTAAACTCGTCAACGGTGAGAGTAGTAATAGCGCTCGGTTGGTGATGCCCGAGATGGTGACTTTATTTATGGACGGGTAACCTAATTTTAATGCTGTCAACCGAGGCCGGTGAGGTGATGGCACGCGTGATATAGAGTGCAAAGTGGTTGAGGTCGAGCCGATGACCTCAGCGGCGCATGGAATACGATGAGAACGGGAGGCACTTTTAGCCACCACCCTGGTCCTGGTCATCCACTGAGAGGAGTAGAGACATAGGACGAACATATGGTGCGACACCGGAGGCGTTAGTGAGTCAACCGTGTCCAGCCGGGACAGGATACGTTTCCGGGAAGCGGCTCGTTAAGCTCCGTCCCGTGTGGTGACTCCTTTGCAGTTCAAATTCAGGCTTTCAAACTGTCCAGTAGTAGATCTCAGTGTGTTGGACCAACCATCGTGTTGCTGAGCTGTTTTCTGCTTACATGAAGCAGCGTGGAGCTAGAGGAATTAAATGAGTCCACAGGTTAACTAGAATTTTCTAGGCAGCTACCAGCGATGTACAAAAGAAGCTCATTTTTGTCGATTTTTTGTGAAGAAACTATTCAACTTTATTTTATCAAATGAATGTCATTTTAAACTACAACTTTTCAAGATTATTCGGTTGTATTTTAAGGATAATTTATGAAAATTTTCTCCAATGGCATCAAATTTGGAGAGACGTGTCTTTGTAAAGGTACTTTTTCCGGTGCCCATCGTAGCTGCCTGCTACGTCATCAGAAAAAAGTACAAACCAGTATGTTTTTGTTAGATTACAAGTTTATCTAGGTAACCCCGTCGTGTTTTTGTTGAATTGCTAATTTTTTGATTTTTGGCAGATTTTTGAAACTGAAAAACTGATCACACTATGATCAAACCGGGTTCGTCGCTTAACGGGCAAGTCTTTTGATTCTGATAAAAAATTGACGACGAACTTTGACGATTTGTTTGTAGAAAACTATCTACCTACACATGTTTTTGCAAATGCCATAATAAACTATAAGTTTTCAAGAATATTTGTTTGTAGTTTGTGAAGATTTGTTAAAAACTTCATAAATGGCATCAATTTTAGTATAGGCGTGTTTTGCAAAAATGTAGTACGAAGCGCGGCTGTTCAAAAATCTATAATTTGGTCAGTTTTCCTTCGATTAATCCTAAAAATCCAAATTAAACTAAAAAGTGTCCTGGTGTGTGTCTCCACAGTAAAGCCACTACATACTACAGGACAACGACCAACGACTTACTATGCGACAGTTTGCCTCAGTTCGGAACAGCACACAGAGCATGTCGTCGGTCCGGTGTGTTGTGCGATCGATTAAATTCTCTCCAAATACCGTACAAACCGTGGCTGTGAAACGAGGACACACACCTGCACGGAATTTTACTGCTTCCGGGGCCAGGTATTGAAACAAATGGTGTAATTTAAATGCATGCTACACCACCCCCGGTTCCCGGTGTGGGGACCGGAGGGATGGATTTATGCTTCGTTCATCAAATCGTTACATACCCCGTGGCCCATCGGTACTGCTCGTCCCTAGCACTGCCTACGCTCTCGGTGGTCCGTCTAAATGGTACCAAGCTTCATTAGGTACAATCCCGTGATCCTAGTGTGCTCCGGTGTATGTGTGACCGCTCTGCAGGAGTGCAGCGTTAGAACGGTGAATCCGATTCGTCGTGCGCGCATCGTGCATTGGCTGCGAAGGAAGCACAGCACATCAAGACTGTACGCCAGTCGCCACGTTGCTACTAACCAGGTCACAAAACTACGGAAAAACGAAGCTCGAACGGCAGGTGACACTAACGATGCATATTCTGGCCATGGTTCTGTGAGCGCCAGAAGCACTGTTGTTGTTGCTGCTGCTGCTGCTGCTGCTGCTGCTGGTGGAAGGTAGATATTGGCTGGGTTGGCTACACTACATTGTGGTGCACTGCGTCTGCACCTTTCATCGGTCCTGTATACGGCCTCATTATGCATTCACATCGGGCTGGTTTTGCATATTTTTTGCTTGCTTCCTTCGTCACTCTGCCAGCCAGCCAGCTCGTCTCGTAGAAAGTAGTTGTTTCGCTTTGAAATGTAGCGCTCTGTGTGTCCTGTTGTTGGTTCCACTTCATGATGCCATTGACTGATGGTGATGAAGGGAAGTTGGTGAGCATAAATTGAGCGTTCAAAGAGGAAAAAAAAGGAGAACTGGCCTTGGACGGACGGTGCAATGGTTCCCGGTATTTCAAAGGACTAACGCACAAACCATCGTCAACGTCGAGAGCATAGACGAGAAGTGGTACGACAGTGAAGTAACATTTCAAGAGTATAGTCGCTGACTGGTTACTGAGCTCTGGCGAGTAACAGCAACATCAAAAGCAGACTGCTGAGTGGGTATGTTGCAACATTTATGATTGTCCTGCACGCGCTAGTAGATGATTGTATTGTTGGCATCATCGTGCTGTCGACATCAAATCATAACCAACTGCAAACACATCTGCAAACGCCTCATTAACTCATCCTTAAACGCCAGAAGCTATTGGCCACCAATCGATAAATCACAAGACCAGTGGGATCTGAGAAATCGCGACGTCATGACGCACGCGATGTGGCAACATAGACGCAACTAATTTCCCCAATCACGCGTCACGTCTGGGAAGATGATTTTGAAGAGCACACCGTTGGACTTCAGAACTTCATTGACCCAGCTGTCCAACAGAGTTCAGCGTAGCGGATTGGACGCTGGACAGGATGAAGACCCGGGGGGTGGCTAGATTAATTAAAGTCCTGGTACAATCTGATGTTGATGGGCACCCAGGGTTGTTGTGGGTTCACTCAAATCACAGTAGGCCATCGATGGTAATTTACTGTCAGCCGGCCTGTCGGCCACTCCTGATTTCCGTGCGCTAGAAGATGAGAAAGCAGTTGAGCACTTGAGAGAAGGACGCTTAAGATCTGAAGTCGCCTTGGTGATATTTGGGGAGATGCAACTGGATACAAATCGGTTTGGATGAAGCTGATTGATGCAACGGTTAAAACCATTGGAAAATAACATGTAATGTTTATGTTTATGGTCAGAAACGCATAAATTCACTGACACGATCAGCGCACCCACGATTCGTCCTTCACTTGTAGCTTCGCCTGGTAAATTAAAATGGTTCGCCCCGATGGCCTTAAATGCAGAGCGATAGAACGAGAGAAGCCGGCAGTTCGGGGCACCGTTTTTGAGTTGGAGGTTTTTTTTTATGAATTTCCGAATACGAATGCCGAACGGCAGGCGCCAGTCACTCCTTAGTTAGCATAAATAAATCGCGTTTTCAGCGGAAATAGAGTTAACGCTTTTTTGGCTTCGACTGTGCATGTGGGTGGCATCTCCTTCCCAGCTTAAAAAATAGAATAATAAAAAAAAATCCAAAACGAACCGATTGTTGACAAGCTTTTGCTGCGTTGGTGTTGCGCACCTTTTTGCTGCCTTTGTCGATACTGTGTTTGTTCCAGAACTGGTCTTTGTTGTTGCTGCTGTTTGCTGTTGTTTATGCATGAAACGATTACTAGCTTGCTGAGAACGGTTCGAATGTGTGCCAACAGATTGTTTGATGTTGGCTTATAATAGCCCTCATCAGCTGTTCGTCAGCTGATCCGATGATTGATCCAGGGATGATGGCCAAAAAGTGGCTCGAGATTAACGCTGCAGCAATTAATCGTGCAGCTATAGCTACTTGGTGGAATGGTTTCTATCTATTAGACGCTCGATAATGCTCATCTTTTGTTCGTGGAAAAGTTATCCTGGCAACAGCTCAGCAGAAGTCTGACCGTTTGTTTGTGATCTCTTCATCACACTCGCACACCTAATCCACCGCGAGGAGTATCATTCTTGCAAAACAAACATGATTTCCATTTCCATCGTTGGCCACCATCGCCACAACAGCTCTGCCAGACATCTTTTTCTCTCTCTTTCGAAAGCAAAACCTTTCCTCGAGCCATGACATGGACACTGGGAAAACGACGACCGCATCCCTTGAGGCGAAGCTTCCCTTCTTCGTCTGTGTATTTGTGTGTTTCACTCGCATTGACCACGATCCTTTTCATCTGCCCAGGACCGGCCCCCCGAAGGCGGCACCGTCTTGATTAATCAGCATCCACAGCTGCCCCGCAGCAAATTCAGAAATGAGCCAAAACAGCTGTAAACAACAATTGGGCAACTTGATGTTGCTGGCAGCTAATTGTGGTGTTCTGTCTCTGTAACTCTCTGTAGCTGCTACCAGTTTCTACGACGATTGCTTTGACGCTTGTGTGCTCTCCTTCTAAATCCGTTTTTTTTTTGGTGCAGAGCACATCGGTGGCGTCTGATGGACGCTAAGAATGCTTAAGCCTAAGGTCACCACCGAACACGTGGACAGGTGGTGCAAGCAACCGAAGCTCACCGATTACACGTATCCTCCATTATCTACTCTGAGCAGCATAGCCCCTGTGTGTACCAGTAAAGGCAGGAAAAGCAAAAGCGAAAAGTTAGTGTGACAGGTAGAACAAGAAGGCACAGACGAGGATTGCAGGGGAGTTTAGTATCGCAACATAACCTCAAACATCCAGCTGAACCACAGCGATGTGGTGTGCGTCTCTCTCTCTCTCTTCGATCGCAGCAAACCGAGCTAGATGGAAATGATGATGTCGAGCCAAATTGTGGCACCTTCATTGAACGGAACACAAACACACGCGTGCTTTCCATCGGTATCGATCCGGAAGGTGATGCTACAAAACGGAATGTAACGAAAAAGCAGGGGAAGTTGCCACCACCAAACCGTGGCTCCCGGGTGCCTTGAGCGCTCTGGAGTAACTTCAAGACAACGTTCGGTGTGTTCCGTGGCGCTTGACGCCCTTGACGCCACCGCCACGGCTCAGAAAGGATGATATTCACGTAGTTTATTAAATTTTCTTTATTATTTATGACTTTCCGTTCTCTTTTACACATGCACACACATACACGCTCTGTCTCGTTGTGCGACGCGTCCGTTCTCTGTTGTTTTGCGCGCGAATCGATTGCAGCATCCGGGCGTGTTCCAGGTTTCCGTTCCATTCCTTCGCCGTTGCGGAGCCTTAGACTTTCGGCAGTCTTACCACAAACAGTCTTCAACTTCAAACCCGGTCGCCCGGTAGATCAGAAGCAGAAGTCCCACGATGGCTCCTTCAAATCGTGCGCCCACAAACTCGCGGGAACAGAACTTTCCTCCGTGAACTTTCGTGCGCTCCGTGGTGGGGCCAACTTCTTCTGCCAAACCGACAGAAGCCGTGGTTTAAGCTTCGAGATGGAGCACCTGCTTCTGCACTCCGTTCCGCTCTCTCTCGTCTCTCCCGAGAGTGAGTGGGTTACCGCGGAAATGGATTTCAAACCACATCATCCGATCGAGCAGAGAGCGATGGTGGTGTGTGATCGTGCACCTCCGTGCAGACCGGGTGTTGGGGATGTTTAAAATGGAAATCCATGCTGGAAGAGCCGGAGGAATGGGTGTCTTTCGTCGTCCTTGGTCCTTGGAGCAGCAATGGCTTTCTTGCGGTTCTTCCAGCTTTCCATTACTTATTCAGTTTCAATTAGAACGATGGATCACCGCGAGCGGCTAATGCTTTCGAGGGTAGCCTGTTCCTGCACTGTCCTTCTCGATCTACTCCGTCACCGGTCACGTGGCATTCCGGTCACGGATTGAGCGGACGGGCGATGGGCACTCGCAGGATTCGTGAGCCAGAATGTCCCGTGGAAGGGGGTGCTGAAAATCATTTTGCTGGGAATCTCATCCACATGACCGAGAGGACCAGCTGGGAGGACGGGAATTATAAATTTCTGTTTGCATAAATTTCGTTCCCTCCTGGGGGGCTGGGCGAATGTTCCCCCCTTGACCTTTGCACTCGTGCCCGGTGGAGTCTGTCAGGTGGAAGGGACCATCCTCTTTACGCTGGTCAATGCTTCCAGCGTCCAGTGCAGGGAGAGAGAGAGAGAGAGCTAAGCGGAATGTGTCGTCGCGCCTTCTGCATCAAAGTTCTTTTCGTTTCCCTTTTTACCGTGGCGGTCAATCTTCTCACAGAATGATTTTCCTTAAGCCCATTTCCTCTCTCTCTTTCTCTTCTCTTTGTATCTCCAGGCATGCCTGAGGACCGGAACTTTGGAGGTTATCGTAAGGTTTGGGTTCGGTGCGATCAAGTGTGTAACTGTCTCGACCGTGCCCCAAAACGGGATCGGCATCGCAAAATCGTTACGGTTGGCCATTCCAGTGGAAAATGAACTTGTGTGTAGCTTCTCTCCACGCGTGTGTATCCCCTGGCACGGTCTAGTGAAGACGTTACTCCACGGACTGAAGATGAGCTGCTACGACATCAAGTCTCCCTTTTTCAAGCTTCATTACTGTTTCGCCAGGGGACCAGCGGGCCTGGTTCTCTTCTACCGCATCCTCCCAAATCATTCAGCTTTTCATCTGACAAGACAATCGTTGTCAACGCTGGATTGGTGCCATTGGCATTGGTTGTGGATGAGGTAACAGAAATCTTAATGGAAGAGCCTGTTGGCTTCAGCTTCTGTGCGGCTTCGCAAGCAAATTGCAAAACCATTCGAGCCCGAAGCTTAGCTCCTTGGTGGCTTGCTGATGATAAATGACTTGCCTTACGTCCGGACAGGAATTGCCATCAAAGCGATTCGTCGTCCTTGTCGTCGTCGTCGTTCTGTCGAACAGATCCTTGCATCGAAAGCGTCGAAACAAGCGTCATCGTTGTGCTTGGCGAGGCTTATGACTCAAGTTCATGCACGGTATCGGCATATAATCTCTCTCTCCCCCTTCTCTGCCGCAACATCCGGTGCGGTTCCAGGATCCTCAGCCAAAACCCGTTAATGCACTGCCGGTCGATCGTATCATAAATCATGCAACGCTAGCCACCAAGCAGCAAAAGTTCGCGTGTAATGTATCGGGGACCACGGCTGAGGAGAAGCTGAGTTCGATTCGGCTCGAGTAGAGACCTCCGGGAGGAGTTTAGAGACAAAATTGCCACCGCGGAAGTTGCTTGACGGCGTCGTGGTTCGCGTGCCACGCGACGAAGAGTAATTAATGCTGCCCAGGGGGTTTGGACCGAAGGACTCTATTGGCGGTGAATTTGGTGACCGTTTTCCGGGCACCCCCGGTTTGGCCTCCGGTTTAGTACGAGTGGCTTTGGCCTGAAAGTTGCCACATTTTTGCGTTGGCGATGGTGCTGCTGGACCGATGTAACGGTCCTTTATGAGCGGCTAATTGATGAGTGACACTTGCCAATCCGCTGTGCTTTTATCCGTTTAAACGAAGCTAATTTATGAGGAGGACCGCGATGCCAATAATTAACCCTTCGGGGGACCGGGGGCTACGCATAATTTTAAGGATTTCTCTCTCTCTCTCCATTGCTTGCTGTTTGATTTAATTTTCACTAATGAGCAGGTATTTGTATCTTTTAGTGTTCGTGCTATACAAAGCAAATTGCTTGCCTGGACCAGCAAATATTTGCCTCCGATATGGCCAATTTCATGATCCCCTTTTCCGTTTATAAATCAATCATCAATCACAGCATCGACAGATGATAAATGCTGATGCTGCTGCTGTGAGGAGCGTGAAGAGCGACGAATGACATCAGAGATGAATGGAAATGATATCGACTGTCTGTCATGGGTGCTACGTTTTCATTAATTTAAATGATGATTGCTGGACGGAATGAAGAAACAGAAAGAAAAAAAGCTCCAATAATTGCTGATTGGTCGGTAAAGTTTCATCAATTAAAGGAGGCCAGCTTGTGATACATTTGAACCACATTCATTTATTAATTGCATAGCGATCGAATGGCGAGCTGCTGATTGTGTTTTGATTAATTAATTGACACAAAAGCATTACTCATCGGTGTGGGTGGTACATGGGGAGGCACTAAATGAAATTATTTTTTAGTGATACCAATCCCCTATCGCCGAGCGCTTCCATTTGAAGTGACTCTGAGTGTAGCATCAACCATCGTTCAAAATGATATATAATACAATCCATTTCCTGTTCCACCCTGATTCAATCAACAGATTGGAGCAATACTATTGCAATTAGTTTTCGCAACTCGTTGAAACGACTGTTCATTGAAAACGGATTCCATTCTAACCGTATGAATGGCCCGGTGTGCATGGAAAACGGAAAGCAACGGCAAACAGGCAAGCGACGGAAAAACCGACGGAAAAACCACCGAATGCTCACACGGTCACGGCCAAATTTGCCCCACCAATTCATTGTTCCCGGATGTTGTGTGGAGTTTGAAATGAAATTCGGAACCAGTGCACAGCCCACTCCCCTCCCAAAAAACCCCTCCCTTGCACAACATCGAGCTAATGCATCATTGTGGCGTGTGTACAGTGCCGTGGCTTTTATTGGTAGCACCATAAATGGGTTTCGGCACCATCTACAGAGGGCCTGCCGGATGAAGAAAAGTTTTTAATGAATTCCACCGACTTTATCGCCACCACGTAGCCACCACCAGAAAATGCAAATCAACGAACGACTGCGAGCCAGGCCAGCGGTAGCCAAATGGGTGGATGGAAAAGGCGGCAAAGGGACATCCTTGTCCCTTTTGCTGGATTTTCACTTTTTTTGTTTCTGGTCTGTGTGTTGTTGTGTTTAGCGAACAGAAACAATGAAAAAGGCAAAGCAGGAAACGGCAACGGGCCCGGACCGGCCACAGACAGACAGACATTTCACAGTTTCGGGGCCGGGGGAGTGGCTAAAGGAAACAAAAGCATTCAGCGAGAAATGATCATCACCAGGGACCAGCAGCAGCAGCAGCAACAGCGACCAGTTCATGCATATTTTGATATTAATTTAGTACCATGCTCTGGGGCTGCTTTTGATTTAGTAACTCGCTTGGGCGGATCGCTTGGTTTTATGCTATGGGATGGGCTGTTTTCTTTCGCCGTTTGGATGAGGTCTTGGTCGCTTTTGCTTTAAGTAAGCATTTTCGGAGGCTTGGCGAGAAAAGCTTTGCGGAAAATTAATTTATTGTTCCTTTTTTCTCTTTCTCTCTAATTGCAGGACAGCTCAGGCGAGACGAGGAACATGGATGTGCCCGGGAGTGGAGGAGAAAATAAATAAATTCATGCGGCAATAGAGAGGAACGGAGGAGATAAAACAAATTGAATCCAATTGAACGTGAAATACTGTAACGTGGCATGTCGGCAAGTTTGGCTAGTTGCACATTGGTAACTATAGTTACCCATCAAGGCAACCTTGCTTGCCAGGATGTGTTCTTAACAATCTCTAGTTTTAGTTTGCTCTGAATAGAGTAGGCATTGTTTCGAAACTGCGCTTCGTTCAGCTCCAACTTTGCTCTCCATGAACCATAGTTTGTGTGTTTGAAGAACATCAAGAACGGACGTTCGTGCACTCCAGTTCGGACTCGTGGGAAGTTTGTGAAGCAACGGTACACTCGAGGATAATTTGAAAAACCAAAAAGTCAAGTGAGAACGAGAACGAAAACTCTTCACCAAAGATAAGCATCCTGAGGCGCCAGGGTTCTGCTGTGCAGTCAGAGCTCCCAGAATCCGATGGTCCCCTCGAATGGCTATTTGACATCAGCAAGCCCCAGGATCCTTAAACTGTTTTTGATGTTTGAATGCGTTGGCACATAAGCAGCGCACGGTTTGGGGTTCACTCGCTTTTGCTGTTCGGTGCTTTTGATTTTGTGAGCAACCGACAAAACGGAGCAACCTGCGCTACGCAGCGTGGTGCTCCGCCTGTTTGACAGATTTGTTTCATGTTTTCTGGAACAACACATGCACTGCCATCACCGCATGTGGTGTGGGTGTTTTGTTGGGACACTTTTGCTTTTCCCTTTTTCCGGGGAAAACAGCACCCGGCAGAATGGGGATGCTTTGCCGCTACATATGAATCCGATTTTCTCCTAACAACATCACCTCCTCTTCCTTCGCAGCGGTTCCTTCGGTTTTCAGCAGCGAGAAGACAAATTGCAGAACGATATTTGAAGTGACCCTGCCCCTCCTTACCACCCCCACCCGGCACCTGGTTCGAAGGAACCATGTGAATTAGTGCGCGAGCTAACGTGTGAGTGTATCGTGGTTGTTTGGTGGCAACCAGACGACCTTGCACCGGCAGTGATTCCAAGGAGCAAAAGTGCGTCGTCGGTGAGAGCTTTCGCGAAGAGTGAATGTAGGCGAATATTGTGCGAAACATTCAGCGAACAGGGTACGAACGAGAGCAACAGCAGCGGCAGCAGCAGCAGCAGCAGCAGCAGCATTCATCATGGCGATGGAATGGATAACGGCGATAGATAAGCGGTAAGTGCTGGTGTGATTGATTAGTTTTCAGAAGATTGACAGTGGGGATTCTTCACCGGGGGGAGTTTAGAAGAATGTTTTGGGCTAGATGTCCCCGTCTTGACAAGTGGGGATCATGGGGCGCTTCCTGGGGTAAAGTGGAAAATTTGAATTCTCAGCACGAGACTGCGCCTGAGGATTATGATCTGAGGCACTTTCCGCGACAGATGAGTGCGATAAAAAAGGAGAAGGTTTTTTTATCGTTTTATGATAAGAGGGTTCGAGGAAATCCTTTTTTTTTCTTAGTTTTTGCCGCACGATAAACGACGGGAAACACTTCAAGCTTTTCCTACCACTTTATTTATCAGTTCTTGATTTTTCATTGATCTTTAATCAGAATTTGGTAGATTTTTTGGATTTCCTTTTCGGTTTCAAATCAGAATTGCTATTGAAACAAGGCTTAATTAACTATTAAATGTATTCAGATTGGAGCGTTTGCTTTGTTTGATTTTTTGAAACACCAAAGGAGCCGGAGCCTACATTATGAAAACTTTAAGATGCCGTCATTTCTCGTCGTATTAACCTATTATTTACCTGTTTGAATGCTGAATCGTCTTTATATCTTCGCATACCTTCTATATCATCAACAATTTGTACGCTTGGCATCAAAAGCAAACATTGTCGTCGCGCAATTTCAATCAAATCGTCTAATCTCCTCTGAGATTCGCCCACCGTTTGAACGAAACGTCGATCCACATGCTTTCCGTGTCTTCATCATCATCATCACCATCATCCCCATGGAGATGGATTTTAATCCCTAGCGCGTGAGGTGTGCTTTCGCGCCCATCGAGCTCCTTTCAAGCACCAACTCAATCCCTCAATAATATTTGATTTTTGGGCGGTCTTTGGAGCAGCGCGGCTCGTTCCAGAGATCCCCCAAAGCTGCTGCTGATTGGTTTCTTCAAGTCTGTCGTCACAATCACACCCCTAACTCCCCGTTTCGCATACCATCGGATGCCACCGCACGGTTTGGTGACGCCAATTGTTGTGTGAAAAACGCTCGCGAGCACCCTTGCCCGGTGGTTGGAAAGTTTCTTTTTCATCAAAAATTACCCGCGTGATGGAGAGGGACAGGAGATGGAGAAGGTGTGCCTCTCCCGCCCCTTTGCATTGAACAGTAGATAAAGTAATGTTTCGATCCACAGCTGAATCAATATTGACTGCGGGGAAAGTTAATCGAAAAATTTCTGCCCTTTCTGGGTTCCTTCTGTACCTTTCCGGCTCCTTCCGGTTTCTGCCGTTTTTCCCGTTCCACAATTCCGCCCCTCCGGGATGAGGTGTCCCGTGCGGAACGCCTCTGTCACTCCGGAAAATTCGACATTGTTCGGCATCGCGAAGCTCTGTCGTGAATCGTGAAAGGAAAATCGATTTTAAATCCTCGCGTGAAGCATCCGCCAAGTCGCATCCGCGTCGGATTGGCGCACATTGAGACGCGCACCAGCCGATTGCCGATCTGATTGTTTGCCGAGGACATTTTCCACTCTGTTTGCACGCCACGGAGGCGGTGGCTGTCGGTGGAAGGCACGAGAGGACACATTTGTTAGCTAAGTCAACGGTTTTACACGGCGCCGCAAACGCCAATGTTGACGCTTTGCTTAATTCCGTCGCCGTGAATCCTCTTAAATCCGCCGGCACACTCTGGCTAGGTTCAGGCTTATCGGACTTTCCAGTGGGATGATAGGGAGCGAAAAAAAAAATCAGCGTTCAAACATAGTTTTTTTTCATGTCGGAGATTAATGAGAGCTTCGCTTCGTGGAAACATTCGGTGGTTCTATTCGAAATCTGTTTCAACTTTTCACGGACAACTGGTGGTCGGTCGATACACGCCATGGTACCGTAGTATAAGCCATTCAGTGGCAACTTTCATTCGACTTGTTCTACGAACGGAAAATTCATCATCCCAGTGCCACTTGTGTGCTGTTCTCCGTCTGGCCAACGATCGCCGTACAACCGCAACACTTGACACTGAAACGCCGAGCAGTTTCCGCCATCTAATAAAGCCCAAAAGCAGGGCGAAAGCAGAGAAAACTCAGCTTATTACTTATTCATCTGGATGAAAAATTTCAATAAAACCGTCGCCGTCCATCCGTTCTTTCCTTCCGTCCGTCCGTTCTTCGTTTCCTACTTCAAGTACCCACGGGGTCTGTGTTGAGGTGCGCTGGACATCGTCGGATCCGGAATGGATGATGCTTGGCTTGGCTCGAGCTTGGTTAATGCTTAATGATGCATCGTGATCATGCCAGATGGACGGCACGAAAGCAGAACGGCGCTGCTCGACAGATGGAATCTAGAAAGCCAAAAAGGGGATGGGTGCTGGGTGTCACCATAGCTTTGATCTTCGGGAAAGTGCTTTCACGAAGGTTCGCAAAACTAACCACGCAATAGCCACAGCGGATCTGCGCTTCTCACGAGTGCTCCAACATAAATGAAAACTGGAGCCCGGAACTGATTACTATCGTACCTTAAAGTACACGAAATTGGATTTGAATTTTCCTTCATTTTCTCCCCCAAAAAGCTTTGAAGCCGTTTCGATGAGCAAACTCCAGTGGCTGGCTTGCTGCCGTTTCTAGTAGCCTTCGGGTTCTACTTTCGGGTGCTCCGAGACAGTTGTTATCGTCTCGTCTCTGTGGTCCTGCGCCAGTTGTGCCGGATGCGACAGTTCATGCGGAATTCACACGACATCGTTTTCTCATTTGCTCGTCGCCGCTGCTACCACATCGCAAACGGAGATAACAACCTGGTCGAAACACTAACTTGTCTGGCGCGCTGGTATTTGTGTGTCTGTTGCCTCCCAGGGATGGTACCTAAAATGGGAGACTCTCGACAATCATCCTTGGGTGGAGCGAAGAGGAAGAACCTTTATAAAAGGCACCATATGGCCCGTACTACAGGGTACTCGGTACCATTCCCTGGAGGGATGTTGTAGAGGGGAAACGCTGTGACGATTACTTTACCTGGTGTCGATGAGGATAGAACAGCCGGTCCACACTCTTGACACGTCGTTTTGGAATTTGGTAGCGGCTGGCAAAAAGGCCCACGATGTGTGAGAGGCCTCCCAACTCCCCGGGGAGCCGATCAATGCGGATGAATCCGATTGTAGCGTTCTGGTTGTCTGGTAGAGTGACTGCCGGTCACGACATTGGTAGCATGACTTGGAAGTGGCGTTCGCTTTTGTCCCTCCAGGTAGCCGGCTGCTAAAGGAATGGGGAATATGGAAATGTGGTGCTTTTTCTTCTGCTCGAAGCATTGATCGATTGGGATGCTCACCTGTGCCGCATGTAGTGTCACTCAGACGTGCTCAAAGTCGTCTTTTCCACTTCTAGTTGACTAACGCCTTTTTTATTTACCAAAAGTATTTGTAATCTTGTTTACTTCTCGATATCGATTCGGAAACACCTATTTATGGTATTATGTGGTGAGTTATTTGATTGATGTGACTTTTGATCAGAATTGATGGTTTTTTCAACAACAAAAAAGTATAGCGACTAGAATTAAAATATTTCCTCACCGATAAACATTGATTTTAACAATTATTTTTGTCTTTCATAACGCAATATCATCACTTGTATGTCATTAAGCTGATAAAAAAATTTATTACTCAGCATTTAAAGAGTTTGTTGGTTGCCTTCCTTTTTTTGGCCACTGATTCTGATCGAAATTGATTTAACGCCGGAAAATATCTGAATCAGAATGTGTCTCTCAAAGAATTAATTCGCACACGAACAGATATGTTTGTTGAAATTGATATAAAATCACTGAATAAATCCAACAACGCTGCAACTTCCCCCTGTCCTGCACAGCGTGCAACCGTAACTGGTGTTTAATAAGCGAAACATTTACAAATGAATGGAGAAAAAGGGACAGAAGCCATTGCAAATACAACACAGTTGGGGTTATTTGTAAATGGAAGTTCTCTCGGACCAACATTGGCCAACATTGTTGCATCGCTCCACCATCCACCGGTTGGTAGGCATCAGGGACCAATCGGCAGACACACATACACACGGACCAATTACTGGTTGCTTCATCACTCCCCTCGGGGGCCGGTGGTGGCCCATTGGAAGAAAGGACATGACACACTGGCAATCAACAGGCAGGTTTTTCGAACAGGGGGGTGTTCGTCGATGCACAGGCGCGGACACATAACAAAAAAGAAAAAACCGACCTCCGAACGACCGAACGAAACGAAACGATGCCACCAGCAATGGACGAACAGCAAAAACATGCTGCCTTGCTGGCTGGCTGGCTGGCTGTCTGTTGGTGGCGATGATGCTGGCGAAAGTGGAATAAAATGTTTCCCTAGATAGTGCAGTTGTTGGAGGAGGACGAGGGAGGGAGAAGGAAGCCAAAAAAATATCGAAAATTCCGACTTTCCTCGGAGCGGAAGGTACGGAGAGATAAGGAGAGGAAGGGAGAAGAGGAGCAGGAGAGAGAGAGAGAGGGAGAGAGCGCAACAGCCGCTTTTGGGCGCCTCCATTTTGGGCTGCTCCATTTGGGCGCCTCCATGGACCTGAGCGAAGTCAGCATTATCGTCACCATCATCATCGCCATCGCCGTTTATGATACCGAGCCCGTACACTGGCCGCAACTGGTGTCTGTCTGTGTGCACACCGTGCTGTGCGAAGGCAAATGTAGTGTGTCCGGATAATAAAAGGGAGTAAAATGCTCCGGTTTCTCGGTTCTCGGAGGCAAGGGCAAGGGCAGCATAACAGAACATCGAGCTGACAGAGTATCGGGGCATCATCTATGAGGCGCAACATGTAGTTGAGCTACCGTACGAGCTGAACCATTCGTCATGCAGGATGGTGTTGGGAAAGAATGATGGCGGAAGAGCTTCTTGCAGCTCGGATTTCGCAGCGTGACTGCCGGGTGGGCGGGTGATCGATCCGCGAAGTTCATAAATAGTTCTTCTCGGCCTTTCCCCTGCCCGATGGCCGGTCATAAATCTGTCGTAGTAGTGAGGAGGTAGAAGAGGCAGTAGTTAGTATGTCGATGTCCGCCGGTCCTTTGATCATTTGCTCGTCACTGTACGGGGTACCCCCGGGAGAACATCCATTAAAAGGACTAACTGTTGTTACAGCATTGGTGAGCGGAGTGGGAAGGAGAGAAACATATATAACCGGTTGGATGTTTAATTAAATCAGCGAAATGGAAGCACATTTTGGACGCTCGGTTGGTTTGGTGCGGATGGATTTATTTGCATTCGATTCGAGCCTCGTGCGTGAATTGGGGACTTGTTGAATGATTTCTCTTCCGAAAGTGGAGAGTATGGCATGAGGGAGAAAATGTTTTTTTGCTGGACCACTTCGAAATCCTTTCATTCAAAAACATGTTTAATTGATTGTTCATTCATTTTATACCCTTGCGTATGTGAATTTTGGGTTTTTCTCCTTTCTTCTAAACCCTTTCATGATTGATCAAGTGCTGCTCTGCAACTGAGAGTTTGATTAATATGATTGGGAAAAGAATGCGATGCGAAATGCGTCTGGAGAGTGCATTTTTTATTCTGTTTGACGGCTTGTTTGATCATCTGCTTTGCAAGAATGTTTTATATTTGGATTTATGATGCTCATTTCACGGCAATTTCCTATTTTTTTTAACAAGTATTTTTGTAGAGTCTACAAATTTACTAAGCTGTCCTTTTGAGGATCTGCTGTTTGCCTACATTTTAAGGATTAAAAATATACTTGGTAGAGATACTTCTTACTCGTTAACCTAGGGTACCGTAGGGATCATAAGATGATGTGTGTTGATCCATTACACGGGTGGCTTAAAAGATAAGTGCGCAGCCACAAATAAATGCCCTCCCATTACGAACTCACCCGATTCACCACGATAGTTAGCTAGTTCATCTTGTCTTGTGTTCTGTGCTCTGTGGAATTGGGTGGATTGCGTCCAAAGCCTAAGGCTTCCCCTGGCTGGAACGGCTTCGAAAGGAGCATCCATACACGGTGTCTCGAGAGACCGAACGACCGACCGACGGTTGAAGGAACCGCGGTTGCAGCTGTGGTTTGGGACGACGAGAGTCGCCATTCAATTTCTTTGCGGTGTTCCGACTCCAGCGTCGAGATCCGTTGCCCCAGGTTCTATTTTCCTTTTTCTGTGTTCTGTTGGGTTCAGGATATTCCGATGAACCTCGGTCAAGGGACAGGATTGGGTCTTTGGGATCCGGTTTTATGCCAGTACGCAGAAGGACAAACAAAACGCTCCGCATCGGGCACCATCACCAGCAGCAGCATCTTGTGTGAGATTCCATTTTCAAGTAGAAGGGTATGGGAAGGGCGACCAGACGGTCGCATCCTACGTATATGTTCGATTATTAATTTTTCCCGACCCCAGGAACCCGAACCGTAATAATTCCCGTTCGTTGCCAGGACATGCGAGGACACGCGAGTGGTTCTGAGGCAAGTCGAGCTCGAGTAGCTCAAGAAGGAGCTCGAGAAAATTGATTCTTTTTTATCATTGTCGAGCATCAACCGGAACCGGATGAAGGAACGTGCCACTTGCCAGGAAGGAAGGATGTTTAATTTGGCGTACGATAATGGCCAAGGGCAGTGCATGGTGGCGCCACTGGTCCGTTGGATCGTGTTTGCTGATGCAACCGGTGGTGTGGTCGGTACGGTAATGGTCGACTTCCACCATAAACATGAACAGATGTTCAATTCTGAAGTAACCGTCATTCGGTCCGTTTTATGAGGCAAGCATATTGAGCGCGTGCTAGCGTCTGGCTGGATGGCTAGCTAGCTGGCCGGTTTCAAGTACTTGGGACAACAACATCTGCTCCACTCGCTCTCACTCTCTCGACGCCACGGCGACAGCGGAAAGGGTAGTTAATATTGATGGAATTTCAAATTCCTTCACCTTTGACTGATGATGGTGGGCGTGGTGGAACGAACGAGTTTCGGACGGATTCTAGTGCTCTTCTGGGCTAGCTCATGAGATGTACAGCTTCAGTTGTGTAGTGTGTAGCGTCAGATGTCAAACGAACTGCACTGCCTTTTGATCGAATTGGCGGTGATGGTGGCAGGCTGGTCTGCGTTTGATCGTCCTACGCCCGCGTAAACCACGGGCCCGGCCGGTGGAAAACATATTATCTTTCACTTTCCACGAACACTGAGATGAAGGGTTTTGATCTCACTCTTCAGTGCAGCCGCTAGGCAACGCCAGGCAGGATTTGGGCAGGTCGACCTGTAATAAGATTGGAATTGAGCAGCAGCATCAGCAGGCCAAGAGAGCGCGGGAATAACATTTGAGTGCTCTGTACCGTGATTGCGATGATGATGATGGTGATGGGAGCTTTTACCAGCTAGTTCATGTACTAAGTTGTTGTTAAGCTGGCTCAATTTTCCTATCTTTTCGGTTCTTCTTGATAAATAAAATTGAATCCGTGTCTTTTCGTTACGATTCCAGTTCGTTAAATTCTAAGAACTGAAATTTATTGCTCTTGGCGTTCTAAAAAGGATTCAAAAATAAAATGTCTCTCTTTATGCGACGAGTATTAAGTGATTGCATTAGGTTTTCCGATTTTAATTTTGCTCCAAAAAAAGCACATTTATTTTCAAAGCCAAAAGAACAATTACATTGATCAAAATATTGGCATAGAGTAATGGCTCAATTGCCTATCGATTTCTGGCTGATTTCTAGCCCGATTTCGCACCAAACGGATCAATTATCAACGATAACAATCTAAAACTCTGAAAAATGCAATAAAAAAATGTTCCTCTGACAAGCTAAAGGACATTGAATTACATCCGACGACCGTCCGAGCACCATCATGGGCATCATTTAATCATCCCAGGTATCGTATGTCGTTGCAGCTAACGGATGCGTAGGAATAAGCCATGGGAGATCAATTCATCAATCTCTTCCTCGCCGAACGACGAACGAGCGAACGATTTTTCATGGTGCGAAAATTGGAAAGCACCAACAATGACGAGCTAATGGTCATTATTATTTTCGTTACTGGCCGCGGCGGGAACGGGGATTCACAAAATCAATACCACAATTGCTGAACGTCAAGTCAACAGCGGCTCCAAGCCAAGCCAGCAACTCTGCTCGTCCGTACGTCATTATCGTCGGTACGCTAATGCGCTAATGGAATGGAGGTGCGAGCGACCATATGGACCTTGCTCCATAATTAAACGACAACGCTGACATCTTTAATGGTATCCTGTAACCCACGGCACCCGGCATGCAAATCACGCCACAATGAATGACCTACAAATGTTGGCCCCGCGAGCCCTCGATCGATCGACTGCCAGAGTGACCTTTAACCGTTTTCGTGGTTTGGTGATTCGATTCGTCGAACGAAAAATCATCGAAAAGCTTCCCAAACGGGTTTTAGAGTTTTTTTTCTCAATGCGAATGTGTTCTAGTAACTCCCTAGCTCCCATGGTCTGTGACGTTGATAAATTGAACGATATTGAACAATCGGAACCGGATTGAGATGGAATGACGTACGGCAATATTCTCGAAAGCTCACTCTCGACCATTTTTGGCTGGAGGTCAATCAACCACCAAATCGAGTGCCGCGTAAGGAACTTTCGCCGTTCCTTTGCTCAGCGCACCGTTAAGACCATTTTCCGCTCCGCTACGCATCGCGAGCAGCATAATCGTGATTTTTACTTTCTGTTTCTCCTTTGCGCCCTGGTCGCTGGTACGCCGGTTTGGAAAGCCGACCATAACATTACTCTCAATCATGCGGTGATCAGGTTTCCTCGTCATCATGATGATGATGATCCAGACGATGATCCCACTTCTTTTGGCACGGCCTTGCAGCACTTTATCTAATGTTTTATGCGCCGCTACTACGCGTAGCTTTGGTGCTACGCTACAGACACGCACCTGCCAAAGGCACTCCATGGAGTGTGTAATGCCATCGGAATCCGCGCTACGGGCTATTTGGAGACATTTGCCTTCCTTTGGCGATGAGACGATGGTTGATAGGGGCCCTTTTTTTTTATTGCGAACGTAGTACCATCCTTCCTTTTCCGGTTGAAAGGGATGTCGGCTCCCCCCCCCCCAAAAAAAAAAGAAGAATGAGAAAAGGAAATGGAAATCCCCAACAGAAGATAGCAGATCATCCTTGTGCTTATGGTCGCTAATAATTTCCAATGGGGAGGGCAGGGCGTGAAGCAATAATCCACCTGAAACAACCCCCTTCGAACGCGTGGACATCCCAATGTCCTGATAATCCTCTTCCTTTCTCTTCGTATCGGCAAATGGCGAAATCTATTTCCCGGATTCCGGTCAAAGTTTTCCGGCCAAGCCACCACCCCGAATGGGGGGGGGGGGCTACTTACTATCAGCCAGCAGTGAGGCATTCGAAAAGGGTGCCGCCACTTGACAGCCACGGTATGGAGTGGTCCGGGGCTGGTTTGGCGGAAAATTGAGATTTATTGTTATGTTCACCTCCCCCCTTCCCTGTCTCTCTCATCATCCACCCCTTTTTCTGTAGCCCCAGACAGCCAAAGCTTTTCCGATCGAATCCCGGCACCGATGACGATGGTGGTGCGATGGAGACGATTTTCGGTTCCGGCTTTTCCGGCTTGTCCATGGCTCTCCCGCAAAGGGGGAAAACTTTTCCTTTACCAGATTCGCTTCGCTCTGGAATTTGCTCGCGAAGTCGGTGTCGAATCTGGGATTGTGTTTTGGGAGGAGTGAGGAAAGTTGTAACAAACTGTTGTCTCCACTGGCTTATGTTGTGGTAATTGTATTTTCCGTTTCCTGCGCTCATTCCACCGTCGTGTGCCGTCGTCCCATGGTCCCAAAGGGGGTGGTGGTGGTGATGGCGGCGGCGTGGATGTAATTGACAATTTCGTGGTGCTACTGGATTGTGATTTGCTGCCGCGATCGTCGTTAGCTCGCACGGTGCCCCGGCGGGAGTGGCTGGGAAGATTTGGAAAGATTTCGTTCCGGTGATGGTATATAATGCTGTGTTATCCTTTGTGGTTATCCATTTGCACCCTTTCCCCACACCCCCTGCTCTGTTTCATTTCGTGGCCTCCAACATTTCAAGCACCGTTACATTGTGTGGAGCATAAATTTTCATCTCAACTCTCCTTTCTCGTTCCGAGCTTTCAAACGCCAGCGACAGCTTTTGGATCCCTTGGCGGTTTAGAGGAAAAAAAAATCACGGGAAACTCTCATGCTCTCCTGGTTCTATCCCAGTAGCCTAGAACCACAGGATCCCGGGGGGGGGGGGGGGCATGTGGACGACCTACACTGATTGGTGTGAAACTCGCGTCCGTCTCAGTTAATTACTGCTGGTGATGGTTGACGTCGTCGTCGTCGTCGTCGTCGTTGCCGACAATTTTTCGAAATTTTCGCTTCGCTTTTGCGCTCTCTCTCTTTTTAATCCCTGTCCGTTGTTGCAGAGAAAGGGGTCCCTGCTCGATGGCAATGCAGCGAAGCAACGGAGGGCCAATCCTGCAGATTAAAGCTCATAAGCCTCGTGCACCGGGGTGCCTCGGTGCTATTTCCGGTGCTGGCACGAGAGAGATGTGTAAGGTGATTGCTTTCACGCTAATGGTTTTTGGGGGCGCTATTTTTAGCGATCCTCAATCTTACTGGGTAAGCTTTACTAGGAACAATTGGCACCACCGGTCGGCCTCGTCGTCACCGTCGCCGTCGTCATCGTGGGTAGTTTTTCCTTTTGCGGGTGGGAAACAGGATTTCCAAAAATATCCTCACGGGCACGGGATACGGAACGTTCAATGGTGACTGTTCGGTTTCCGCTTTTCTTCTGTTTTTCAAAGCAAATACCTTGCAGCAACCTTTTGATTGGCCGCTTCCAGGAATGTGACGCAAGCGTAGCGGTTTTTGGTTATGTTTCCCGGGAACGAAATACAAGCAACCAACAAGTGTGTTATTTTTGCTGTTGGGTAGTGAAGCGCACTTTTTTTAGGCAATCATCTTCATTGTTCATTTTGCTGTTCAAACAGCATACAAGCAATACAATACAATACAATCCTTCTGGTGCTAGCGATCTTCGACAGTACCAGATCCTTTAACCACTGGTGATTGTAACAAATCAAATTCGAATGATTGTCACGTCTTAAGGCCTAGGCGCCTTGGTAAGCTAAGCAGCAACAGGTTTGCAATCCAATTTGTAACGTTCTCTCACTCTCTCATCCATATGAGTAACTTCTATTGCTTTCGCGATTTTCGCAGAATCTTCGCAGCATCATTGAGCGAACGTTTCTTTTCCTTTCTTCTCGGAATCGACGTCGCTCGAGCGCAAGGACGCAAGTTGTCTTTAAAACCGATTCGATCCGTACTGTCAGTTGTTCGACACTTCGAGTGAACTTTATTAGATTACGGCTGCCGGGCTGCAGGCTGGCTGGCTGTCTTGTCGGTGTTCCGCGCTGTCCACACTCACATACACGGAACGGTATCAACAGCAATTCTCGGAGAAAACCCCAAAAAGAAGTCGCGTAAGCCAAGAAGGAAGTGCGCCAGAAAAGATTTGCGCTTTCTTGCTGTCCATTCTCGTTGCGCGGGGGAATCGATCGCAAAATCCAGCTTCAGCAGCCGTCCAACCGTCCGAAAACCGATTATCCTTTCACATGGTTGCCTGTCTTGTCGGTTTCCCAGTGTGTGAGTGTGGGTGGCTGGACTCACGCTCATCCTTCATCTAAACTTATCGCGCACCATACAAACGTGGTTTGGATCTTTATTTTGGGCTCTTTTTGGAAAGCTCGTCCTCACGTAGCAAAATTCTATTATTTCAGAACGAATGCGCTGCAAACCATTTTCCAACTTTACAAACGCAATTTTGAGTGCCAGACAAGAAGGCAGTGCTCACGGTTATCACCAGCTCATCCTGGACGAGAACGTTGAAAGGTGGTCGTTGGAAAGGAGAGGAGGAAATGAAATTATACATGCGAGCGGCGGGCGCCTGGCGCAAATAGATTAGGCAAATTCGTCCTTCTCCACCAAATCAAAGCAATATCCTCCGTGCACTCCCACTTCCCGCGAGGTGCGTGGGCATCATCAGTATTTGAGCTGAGTTGTAATGAGTTTGCGGTGCGAGCATTCTTCATACCACGATGACATTCTTTCGTGTTTTGCGGTAGACTCTGGTCTTCTTTTGGAGATGATATGAAAGGACTCTCTCCTCCTGTTCATCTCTCTCTCCCTCTCTCTCTGTCGTATTATTCAAAAGCATCTCCAAAAAAGTTCGCGATGATAAACGCGGTATTCCAAAGGAGGTATAAGTGGCCCTTTTTTATCGTTTGTATGCGGTTAGCCGGTTAAGGATTGAAAAATGTGCTTCCGGTGTGCTGTGGCAGAAGTTGGGCGTCGCTTACATGCGCCATTTACGAGGCACGATAAAGCACCGTTTGCATGTCTTGTGAGCAATTTCGGTTGCGCGACTGATGGTGGAGCTGATGATGGACGGACGGACGGACGGCTCGGGTGTAAATGGACGCCATTAAAAATGTTGCCGCGTGCACGAGCGACATAATTTTATGGACCACGGGACCATTTACTGGTCGTTCTACTGTTGACGGGCTGCTCGTTCAACAGGTGGACCTTTCTTGTTGTGCAAGGCAGTTGCGCCTATGATTTTTCCCTTATATTTTGAAGTACCTAAACGAGGTACATCATGATGAGTTATTAGTGGTTAGAACAGTAGTTCCGTATTGAATTTTGTTGATAGAGTTATGTTTGAAGTGCGATTTCTTCTGCTCAAACATCTGTGTCAGTTTTATTCCGATTGATCCCAAAATTTCATACAATACACTTGAAAGGTTTAGCATTCATGGAAAAGTGTAAAAAATATATTTTACTAAAGAATTAAATACGTAAATCCCTCTTTCAACCGACTTCTTTTAATCCCGTTTTACCTTGCAAATTCAAAAACATCCGCTGCTCTACTTAAATGGATCTATTTTCTGCTTCACGGATTGCGGAATTTCATGGAATCCATTTTCTTGCCAGCGCATTGGATTCTTTTGCCTTTTGCTTATCCTCCACGGATCTCGTGGAAGGAATACTCAGCAAAAAATGTAGCAAATGCTGCCGCTAGCTCACAAAAGCAAGATTTATAAGGATGACGATTCTTCGAAAATCGCACGCTCGGTGATTCCCGCTTTTCTATGGCAGTGAAAGAAGCATCAGATAACGATAAAGAAAGAATGAAAAAAGGAAAAAAGCCGATTCCAGTCACCTGCTGGTAGTGCAGCAACTGGTGGTGGGCGCTAGTGCACATTGAAACTTTGCTTTCCGTTCCCGGTCCCGGTTTCGGTTGGTGGCACTTTGCACCGACGGTTCCACCATCGCACTCAACCATCCTAATGCATCTCGCGTTGCACTCATTTCCGGTTTCCGGTTGCGCACGCAAAAGGCTAACGGATTTCACTGCCGGAGGAAAGTTTGCGCTACGGTGAACAAATGAAAAAAAACTTCCCCATGGCGAGGGGGCCGAGATATTTTTTCTGATTTTTATTTTTATCCTCACAGCGTAGGTCAAGCATAATATCTCGACGCTTTAAAGCCGCACCTGCCCGCACCTCTACCTTCACCCAGCAACACCGAGGGCGATGCGAAGTGGTGATGATGCTGCTTCAGCACAAGTGCTAATTGACGGACGGATCTGTGGTATCCTTTGGGGATGGGTGCACTCAGTGGCAAACGGATTCATCAGAGGGAGCACACGAGAAGGAGGAGGTAGAAGGAGTGTAGATGCAGATGCCTTTGTTTGCTGACAGTCAACAATGCGTTGCAAATTAGGAGCATAATTCGAGGAGCGACCCAGGCCGCATTGTTTACCGATGGAAATTAACGTATTCAATGGCTTTCCGCCGCAGTCGCAGCCGCATGAATATTAATTGGAAGGGATTGTTTGTTCGGCGCAGATTAATCAGTGTGCATTTTGCCATTTTGCTATTTTTAAACCTTTTGCTGCCGCTGCAGAAAGTCGGAAAATAGACAGTTTGCGGTATCGTGCAAACGCTCTTCATTGTCGCTGTCAGTTACAGGAAGTTCAATTGATGCTACTCGAAGTAAAGCCTTCTCTGTAATTCTCAGATACTGCAATCGCATCAAATGTGTGATATCACGTGGTGGGTTATGTGGAAAAAATACTTGTTTGAATGTCAGGGTAATGTTGGAAAATGTTATTTGATTTTGTAGTCCTGAATGAAAACTGTTTTGTTTTGCCAATAATGAATTCCTGGATTAAATAGCTACTAAGCATACTTGGAAACCAATTCCGTAAAGAATTTTATGAACGATTTATTAAGGAATATTTGGTTATGAGTTCCACCACTGCTACCAGGAATGATTAGGATCATCTTTCATCCATGGAAGCTTTTGAGGATTAGGGAAAAATTGAAAATAGATTTATTGTACAATAGATTGCTTGATTCTCAGTGTGAATATCCAAAATTGATGCCCTGTCTTTAGCATTCCT
>NC_064878.1:61746048-61788548 GCF_943734665.1 Anopheles aquasalis | reverse complement strand
TCGCTTCTGGCACTGCGGGAGGTCTCTCTCGTTGGCCGGAGAGACGATCTTCCCGAACTCGATAGTGCCGCAGGCAAATCGACAGTGGCCAGTGTTACGTACGGGGTGCACCGGAAGCAGATTACATTTCGCTGATGATACGTGACCACTCTCGTAACGTGAGCACACCGCCAGACGAGACGGAAGTTTGGTAAGCACCGGAAACTGGCATCTCTTTCGCGGATAATTTCCGCTCCTCTGGCAGATGATGTCTGCCATGAAAGTAGATCGCCGGCGCGATGTTGGTCTGGCACGTGTCTAGGTTTTTGGAGTGCTCGTGGTTGATATGTTCCAGAATGTAAAGTAGAGCTATGTTGTGCACATGTTGTAGACCGGGAGGAACTGTAATCGATACGACTTCATTTTAATAACGCTCTCAATTTTTGAGGAATTCAATGGAATCACTTGAGCTGTTCAAGATGCTTGCGACTTGCGCGTCTTCAACATTCCATCTCTGTCCGTTGGTGTCGTTAATGATGTTTTAGAGACACTTCTCTGCTTTTGTTTGTCTCCCTCTTCTCGACCGCAAGCAAACACATTGGACCGGTTCTTTCCATTGTGTCCTGCTCCTGTTGAACCAAGTAATCACTTAGGAGACGGCGGCGCAGGTACCCGCGCCTATTGACTTTAAAGTCCCTCGTTCTTATCTTGTTTTTCTCATAATTTCTCACCGAGAAGATGAACACATTATCCGGGAGCACTGTACCCGCTGTGGTCCTTTGCTGCTTGCGCGGATCTGTTTACGGAAGTACATCACTTTCACAGCGCAGCAGCAGCAGCAACAGCAGCGTCGTAATCCAGCAACAGTTCACCCCAGATGGGACTCCGTTCCAACGTAGGGACACAGTGGGGACCTTGGGTAACAGACCAACCAGCGCCACCAGCACCAGTGAGCGTGGTGACTCTTGGTTTGCCTCCGTTAACTCCGTAGTCATGTTTATTTATTTGCCAAACAACGTTTTCTCTCGCCGGGCTCCGGGTTTCCCGGTTCCCGGTGGTCATCATCTTGGTCTCTGTCTGCTGTCGCTTCGGTCACAGCTCCAACAGGCCGTCCGACCAGCCGACCAACCGATACACAATCCCGAGAGTTTGTGGCTCTTCCTCGGTGAATATAATTTCCGTTTTGCACTTCCGTGATTTTGCGTGTGCCTTCCCTTCCCTTTTCCCTCCCAAAAACACCAAAGCGACAGTTCCGGTGATTGGGCGGAGGATCTGTTTTAAGGTTTACTTTGGTGTCCCCATGACCGGCCCGAGCGGTGTTGGATCATTTTAATGCTGGCTGTTAACGCAAATGTTCCCCAGTGTTGAGCTCGCAGGTCTCATCGTCGCCGAGTGGTTCGTGTTTATGGGGTCATTCAAAGCGATGAAAAACGATCACCGTGGTTTCTCACCAAACACCAAACACTCTGCCAGGCGGTTTTTGGATTTGAGTTTTCTTGGGTCATAAAGAACACTTGAGGAAGACGGTTGACAGAGGAAATGTTAAATTGAAATGTTTAGTGGACTTTGAAGTTCCAGCAGGGGGAGGTTACAGCAAGAAGCATCGTGATTGGAAAATGTACAAAAATGTACAAATCACAGGCGACAATTGTGTTACGAAAAGATACTTCCAAGGCTCTATTAATGAAGTAAAAATTGTTGATACTTTTTTTTAAACAATTATGTAAAACTAATTTTCATCTAATTTTTCATTCATTTACCAGGGCATTTTTCATTTCATGCCGTTGTTGAAAATTTTAACAAATGTTCCCCAAAATAGAACCAAATATTCTTGAAAAGTTGCAGTGTAATATGAAACTCACCGGGGAAAAGTAAGTCGAATGGTTTCTTCACAAAAAATCGCCAAAAATGAACCTTTTTTGGACCGGAATTGACCATAGCCAACCATAAAGGACTAGAACTAGCTCATTTCGTAACGGACACGTGATCAGTGCGTGGAAACATAATCATTCCAACCACTAGATTCTGACTTGCCTTTCCGGTTAGTACCATATTCGACGTGTCAGTGTTGAAAATGAGTGTAGACTCGCGCAACCAACCTCTAACGTAAACAGTCCGTTTGGTGGACTGTCGGTACGTCGGTACACGAAGCTGTTGGCCGATATTTATAATATTGCTCCAGTGCGGTGCAGTTCGCGGACGGTTGCAACGCAATTCTCTGTACTTTAGGGAGCTGAGTACGAGCTGCAACCGCAACAGCTCGAATGTGCAATGGCGGAGAGGCAGATTGAGGCCGCTCAGGCTGCGCTCGGTGTACTGTAGTTTACAGTTTCACGCGGCACCGACGCGAGGACCAACTCCTATTACCACAACCGTGAGCTACGGCACACTATGGTACGCCTTTTTCAACACCTTCTGTCTTCATGGGGGGGGGGGGGGGGGTTTGGCGTTACCTTCTCCACCATTGTACCGTCCAGCAGTAATGAACAGAAATGGTTAGTAGATGGCGATTTGTGCTTCATTGCATTAGCTCGCTAGTAGCTGTCTAGGACGGACGGACGGACGGACGGACGGTTCACGTCTAATATCCTTGACCATCGCCACCCTCACCATTATCACCGGGAGGGCGCGGCCCAAAGGAAAGCAATAGGGCGTTAGGAGGAGATGAGATGCCAAGCCAAACGATGCCTCCCTGTTGTGCACGCTGCTGATGTTTGTGTTGATATAAATTCAATTATGAAATTAATTCATTCCTATTAAGTAATCAACGGTATATTATGCTCCTGCACAATACCATCTTCTCGCGACGCTCCCCGGGCGTCGTTGGTTTGTTTGGTGCTGACGATGGTGTTTGCGTGGTGGCATCAATTGTGGCTGACGTTATGCTGATTTGATGCTGTTACTGTTGTGGCTTCTGGCCGGGGTGTTGTTTGGGGAAGCAATACACGATCTCCGGTGTTCACACATGCACGCAGCATATTAGGAAATGAAAATGTAATGCTTCCTCCTGCGGACAAGCTCACTTCATCACGAATGAGTGACTTTCCAGTCCCTTGGAACTTGGTGGGCCCCGGCAGCAAGTATGAATAATGGAAGTTTGTTTTTCAGCAAATAATTGGAAAGCGTATTGCACTTCGCTGACGGCTTAAGCAAATGCCTATACACCTTCACCGTTCGTTCATCGTCGTCCGAAACACATGATCATGAATAACGCATTGGCACTGGCCGTAGGGCGTTTGTTCTTTGCTCTAGCCGTACCTTTGGGAAGGAGGAACTCAGACTGTTGACTCAGATGATTATGTTGATGACGAGATTCGAAGAAGGTAGCACCACCTCCACAGGCACACCAAGGATTGTGATGAAACTGCGGGCGAATGGTATTAATTAATTCATTTTGGTGTCTGTCAGTCAGGAGGGAAGTCTATGATGGAGCTGCCACAGACGCCCAAACAAGGTGTTGTGATTGTTGGTGCCGATTTTGATACGATGGTATTATCTCCGAGGCAGATAATGTCGAAGCAGCGTAGGTGTGCAAATTGATGGATCGTTTTATGATACCGCTGGGCGGGGATTTTGCTAGCATGAAAATTCAATCCAAACAAACGCGAAACGCGACCGTAGGCATTAGCTATTAATTATGGCCGTGTGGCAGCCGTGTCTTCGGACTCGAACTTACTCACTGGTTGGTTGGTTCACTCGATCTCGAGCATCCACACCTCAATTACGGATGATGGAACGGTTGTAGAATGGTGTATCTAATTCCATTACGATAAACAAGCGCCTGGGAGTTCGGTACAGGATCAGAAGTTAGAAGCGATGTTCAAGACCATTTCCTATCTGTTCTACGAGGTGTGCTCCATCGTTTCACCGACATTAACGATCCATTAACGAGCGTATTAGTTAACCGTAACTGTCGATCCAATGGAATCGTATAAGTCACCTCAACCAACATTCCATTCTCCACCATTCTTGCGCCTGTGATGCGCTCGGTGATTCCACTGGTAGCACTTCACCACCCCATCGAATCGATAATTTATGCAACAGCTCCAATTCCATCGACGAAATACGAGCGCGAAACCTCTCCCCTTGGCAAGTCGCTGCGAACGAAGAGGAAGCTCGGTTCGAATGTCGCCACTGGACGCTGGCCACTGGAATGTGAATGCAGCAGCAAACGTTATGGCATGCTGCTTCGAGCACAACCACCACCAGTCCCGGGGACAACTGTGTACTGTCACTGCTTGGACTGTGTTGGCCGTACGACGACGTTGACGTGCCACTTTGGTTACTGGTCTGGTCTGACCGCCATGCCATATTGGATTGTTTGTTTGTAGCATTGGCCATTGGTGTGCCTCTGTGTGTTTGTTGTCGATTCCTGTGGACCGGGCACCACCATCCACCCAACGCTTCTCTCTAATTACTCTGTTTATCTCCGAGTGGTGCGTTCTGGAAGTGGCGTTTTGTTTGCTTTCTCTCGCTCTGTTGTGTCGCTGGCCGCAGAAGCCTCGTCCTAGCGTCCTACTTAGTGTGGCAGCCTGCTGCAGACCACCGATCACGTCATCAGCATCCAACGCACTCGTGCCATCACCACGATCAAGCTCTCCCGCGCCCAAAAACGGCACGGCCTGCGTAGGTCGCGATCGCGACGCGTACCAACCGTAAAATACGCAAAGCGAGGCTGCCGATTGGCGACAACTCTTCGCAGGGAGCGATCATCGAATCTCTCGATCAGAGCGAACGCGATTGTGCTCACTATAAGCGAGCCCCTCTGCTGGCTGCTCACAAACGAAGCGCGATGACGCTCACGCGGTGCGATTACACGCTTTGCCACGAAAGCCACTGCAGCGCTTTATTTATGGTTTAATGCGACGACGATCATGATGATCATCGTCGTCAACGGCGCTTGCTTGCCCTCCAACGATAGCACTAAGCCGCACGGCCTCTCTCTCTCACTCTCACACGGAGTCGGTTGTTCACAGCAGCCAGCGAGACAGCCAACCAGCCAGCCAGCCAGCCAGCCATGGCCATCGCCGTCGACAGTCAACCGGTAGGCATCCGAGAGAGCGCACGTGTTTGGCTGTTTGGGGTTTCGATTTTACTCGTGTTCCGTTCGCGAGGCTTTGTTTTGATGCATCGGCGATGCATCTGGCGGTGCATCCATTGTGAGAGTGCTCTGTCTGAGTGTATTTGTTTAAAAGATAGTGTCGTGTGTCTGCTGCAGCAGCAGCATCTTGTTCAAATCATTTGTTGTCACGTATATCATTGATCAAACATAGATCGCTCCGTGATCATCGATAGAGAGAGTGAGATTTCGGTGACAAATCGGCCACCAGAAGGTCCATTGTGCAGTGAAGTGAATGTTTCGCGTACTTTTCCATTCAATTTCGTGGTCACACTGTGCGCTGTGAGTGTTTAAAGCATTCCGGAAGTGAAGGGTGCAGCAAATCGATCGCACGCGCACGCACTAGACCCTGGGCGACAGTCTGGTCTAGGTTGGCCAGATAATTCCCGGCAAGATATAGAGAGAACGCGTGACGGGAGCGGAAAAAGGTCACTTACAGGCACTTTATCGCCGGGCGGGAGCCACCTTGGTTTTATTGCAATATTCGGTAGCCACCCACCAGCAAAAAAGGGCAAAAACAACCCCAACACAAAGGGAGAGAGAGAGAGGAAGGGTGAGGAGAGTGTATTTTTATTGGTCGCAAAATAGTGTTTACGTAAGCACGGGCGAGCGCGCGCGCGCGACTAACACCGACCCCGGGCACAAGGCAAGCGACAACCCACTCGGATACGCGTACGCGGATACCGAGGCCCCGAGGCGAGGTTCAGTGTCACCGTGCCGGGCGCGTATGCTAATAGCACCCCGCCGTTCGCCCGCTCGCTGTATGCAGGCGCAAACATCCGTCCGAGCGATAAGATAAGAGGGCGCTTCGTAGCCTTGCCGGTGCGGTGCGGGAGGTTTTTCGGGTGGATTGTCCGCCGGTGTTTGTTGCGGCTACGGGTAGCTTTCCAATCCATAGAGACTGCTGGGGTACTGTCATCGAATCCTTCTCCATTCTGTAAGTATTCAGCAGAGCCTTCTAGGTAACGTCCATTAACGCCGAGAGAAAACACGTTGGCATTCATTGGCTACAAACAGTTTGTTTGTGTTTTTGGCGCGTGCAGATCACGTCTGCGATCGAATCGGATCGGATTACACGCTCGGCACAGGCCCAGCGGTGAGCGTTTCAAATTCAATTCGATTGATTGATGAAATGTGGAAATTGAAACAGTGAAACAAATGCCACCAACTGTTTACTCCAGCTTCGTGCCGCCTGTTGTGCGAGGCCACCGCGGATCACGATCAGTGCGCGGCTCCTGCTGGAAATGAAGCCGTCAAACGGTACCGAAACCGATCAATCCCTTAAACCCTCCCCCCCTCCCCCCCCCCCCCCCCCCCCCCGCGGCCAACGATGATCGATCGTTGAGAGCGGAAAATTGAGCATTTTGTTGAAATAACGGCAGCAGCATGATGGCGACCTTGCCTTGGCACAAACCGTGCTGGTGCGCTCGCTCGCGGATACGACGAAGGACGGTCGCGGTTTTCAGCTAACGCACCGCGCATCGAAAGGGCACAACGCGCGTCAAGGCGGGGCGAACCAGAAGAGAGACCCTTGGCCACTCCCTTGGGGTCTGCCGCTGGTCGGCATTATCGTTCGCAGAAAATTCACTTTCGCTTGATCGCGTGGCGACGAGCGATCGACCGATCGATTGCAATGCGAGACGCTGAATTGGGTCAAGTTTCACCACTTTTTCCGGTACGTGCGGAGCGCGCTACCGGCTCTAGGGCGCGACCAATCCGGAGCATTGTCGATTGTTTGTTAATCCGCACACGCACCAGAGAGTGGCCACGGTGTCATTGTGTGTTCGTTGGTTATGGTGTTGTGTTGCTGTGCAATTACATTTGAATTACTAGCGATCGGTCATCGGGTTAAAACGAGAGCGAGGTCCGTGTTTATGCGTTGTATGGCAATGCCATTTGGAACTGTCCTTTGTAAAGGAGAGGATAGAAAATCAAAAAAACCAGCTGTGCAAAGATGTATACCAGGATTGTCATCGTGATCGTGAGAACAACAACCTGATGGTGATCATGTTCTGTTCTAAAGTTCCCCAAAAAGGTTACTGAATACAAACTTTGATGGAGGATTATATGGCCAAGCGAATACGCAGTACTCGTTCCAGCGTTACATCAGCATTTGGATTGTTCGAGTTCGCTAAAGCTGGCACATCAATTACTGGATCAATTCCATCTCAACGAACACATACAGCCATTAGGGCCACCATGTGCCATTTATGTGCGGCCAGTGTTCCCTCTTCCGGCGCCACAAGACGTCGCCGAACGTTTCGAAAACACTATCTTCCCATCGGTTCTGCGTGTGTAGGCAGCGTATGGCCATTTACTTGCCAAAAAACTGCTGCCACCCGGTGCCAAGATCGACACTAAACGGTTGAACAAGCCGTAAGCTCCTCTCTGGCGGCGGATACTAGCTCCTATAAATCCCCAAAAATCGTGGAGCGTGGCCTTAAAGGCTGAAGAGCGGTGCCTAGTGCCTAGTGCGCGCCCACCCGGTTGGTGAAACTGACCAGCTCCAAATTTGGCGCCCGACGCCCCCGATCGGAAGGCAGCTTCACAGGTTCACATCTCCTACGCCTCCAGACAGTTCGATGCAGGGGCGTATGTTTTGGGTTAATCCCTCGCCCCTTTCCTCACCGTAACGCGCACAGCCGTAAGCCGACAACAAACGGGCCGAGGGGTGACATTTACTGTTTGTGGTTTGTGCCCAAGTGACAAGAAAGTGAAACCGTAAATTTGGATTCGGAGTCGAGGGGATTTGTTAACCTTCGCTACTACTTCGCTGCAGGGACAACAACTCGGTTACACTCGCAAATGTAGTGGTCAGGGAAATCTCCATTCTAATCAACCTCCAAAAGATCATCAATTCGTTCCTTCGATAATGAGGGAAGTCTCCTCCGAAAGCATCATTAAAATCGCGCACAAAGTACAAGTGAAGGTACAGCTCCCGGTTACCAATAAAGTCAATAAAGTCTGGCTTTAAACGTGCGACTCATCGTTCGGCCTGGCATCAATATTGACAACCGTCAGGCGCGCGTACATGAGTGTGCGTTTGGTGTAATTTGCATGACACAATAGTCACATACGGGGTGCACACACGGGGTGGAGTTGTTGTTCGCGTCAGGTTGAAATTAAATCGAACGGACAAACACTGTTTAATGAGCCACCACACTAGCCATGAAGGTGATCATGGATTGATGACGACGACAAGGTTATAGCCAAGATCACTTGCACAGTTACACAGTCTGGCATGACTTGCGACATCTTTTCACGCGGGCGCGCGCGCCCATACATTGAGGGTCTTAGTAGCGAGCTAATGAGCTGTTAATACTATCCGTCTAATGATGGATCGCTCAATTTCAATTCGAGAGTTCACCAACTTGAGCCACCGACTACCAATCGACCTCTCAGCGCCCCCAAAAAGTGTGTTGCAGAGAATTAAAAATGCGTAGCTCTTGGTTGGTGTATTGAACAATAAATCTTTTCCCTCTGGCCCCGCTGGAGGTGCGTATACCTTGCACATGTCTCCGGGTGGGGTTCGCTAATGGCGACCTTTGAATGGCCGTCGGTCGGTAGAATGTTTGTTGTGCTGCCACGCAGCATATCTAGGGCGCATATCTAAACGACGCCTGTCGTTGAGTGTTAAAGTTCCATCAATCAAGATACGCGCACCTGCTGCCGGTGGTGGTGGGTACCTTGAGGAACAGACGACGACAACGATGATGATGGCAATGTTTGAACCCCGGAGAGCACCAGCAGTAGGGCATGGGAAAGCTCCAAGCTTCCGCTCTCTGCGCGTCGCCGTCGTCGACCGAGAGAGGTACAGTTAGGTTATCGGCGGTTGGCAAGGGTTGTTAGAAATAAATCTAATTAATCGTGCCCCCCCCCCCCCAAACCATTGCAGAGAAAGAGGCCGGAGAGGAAAGAAAGGCAGAAAGATGTCCGTTGAGTTGTGGTGTGTGATTCTTTTTCTCTCTCGCTGTCGTTCTCTGCTTCTCCTATTTTGCTTGTAGTACTTCCGGATGCAAACCAAAGAACCTCAGTACTGAATAGCTCCGAGCTAGTGCTGTCGGTCACGCAAACGATAACAAGCAGCGCCTCTTCTCGATTCTCTTCTCATCTTGACGTGCGAATCGAGCGTCCGGTCCCCTCCCCCGGGCCGGGATGGACTGATGCCGCTCATAAACGCGCATAAACATAGCGGTATCTCGGTGCGTCGCGTCTGTCACGCAGTACTGGGCTGGGCGCGGTGATGGTACTTCCGGCCATGGATGTTCCCTTTTGCCGCGTTTTTCTTCTTCCTCTTCGTCCCACAGTTATGCCGCTTCTCTAACGCTTCGGACAATGTAGTCGATGAATGCTCTGGCAGCATTCTGCTTTCGCACAGTTTTTGGCTTCTGTGCGCACAGCCAAAGAGCTGAACTCGGGCAGAAGAAGTGATGATGACCGCGGTCTAGCTGCCTGCCAGCCTTTCAGTAGCAGTAGGCGCGTTTGGCGATGAATTATTTAGCGCCACCGCTAATTTTGAATCAACGAAGGCCCCGCGCCTACAACGCGTGGAGTGTGCTCTGCAATGTGTGTCCGGAGGAGTGGAAAACCGTCAAAACTAGAGCACCACCAGCAGCGAATGGTGCGGAAAGAGAAGGAACATCCGCCAAAGAATTCATAATTGTCCCCCCGACCTGTTCTCCCACCCCCAAGGGGGTTGGGAGAACACGCAAGACCCATTTGCGAATGTGATTTGCTCGAGACACGCTCCCTCTTTCTCTCTATCTCTAGTGTTCGCTGTTCGTGATTTAAACCGTTCCCTAGGTAACAGTTCCCCAAGTTGTCATAAAAATGGCAAAGAAACGATGCCGACTGACGATGTGGCTGCTGCTGCTGCTGCTGACCGGTGGAACCGTTCGATGGAGCAGTGCTTCTTCAAACGAAAGCAACCGGCTAGTAGAGGGCGCGGTTTTGCGATTTTGCTGCCTACAGTACGTCGGTAGCAAATTGCCCTCTCGGGGTCCGTGATCCGTGGGTGGCATTAACCAGTTGAATGGCTCCATTCTCGTCATTTGCCATTTTTGGGGGTTTGCTAAAATATTTTAAATTCAATAATAAATGCAGACAAAAAGAGGGGGTGGAATAGCTTAATGTGGTTGAACGTGGTTCAGTGGATTTATATCAATTGCATTTATTCATTTTTGGGACGTATTATTTCCTATAAATAAATCGCTAATGTTTCTTTGTCTAGAATTGTCAGACTAACGGCTCCTAGACTGCCATTGAATACGGTGTTGTCTTATTTTAGAGCTACAGATTGGTTAGAAACACGAAAATTGTCCCAAAAATATCTCTACAATTGATTCTACAACAAAATACACAACGTGTCAGTCTCAAAATGTACTTCAGGGAGCGTGGAACAACAATCTCCCAAAAACACTCGAGCGAACTCACTACGAACCGGGAAGCGATTATGCTGTATTTACCGTTTGAACCAACTGTTCCCACACGATAAGTTACGTTTGTTTTGTTCCCTGTCAGCAGTACGGTCGCTAGCCGTTCCGATATCAGCGAGTGTGTTACCGGTCTCGCCCGGAAACCTGTCACGGGATGCATCCGAGCGAAAGGTGCCAATTTATGCACCGATGTGCATCCCCACGGATCGATCGTGGATCGAGTGCTCAAATGTGAGTGGTGGTGTTGGGTGCGAAACCAGCTGTATCGTGTTCCCACGGGTGTTCACGGCTTTGCTATTTGGCAGATTGAATTTCGGGTGGGGAAAGTGGGGGCCAGCAACTGTGTTCAGTTCCGTGAAAATGTTGGTAGTATCGTTTATCGGCGGTGAGGATACAATTTTGGATCGATCCTCTTCGGCTTACTGCCGGGAAACGGAATCGGATATGTAGTAGAGCAGAGGAGTATTTACTCAAATGGAATCTGGTTAGTAACTGTCGGCATTGGAGTACGTAAGAAATTCAAGTTGCATAAAATTATTGTTGAAATTGTTGAATTGAAACTCCGAAATGCTCCAACAAAATCAGCCCAATCCTTTGGAACATAACTTCATGACAGTATTTTAATTTATTGCTCCACTCACAGTGTTTCCATTGCCGGACAAAAAAATCAACTTCATTTTCCGATCAAATACACCCAAATGGAACAAAAGCATGGGTTGGCTCCACGATTCGGAAAGCATTTCCGGGCCCGGTATTGATTCAGAATTTATTATTATGTGGTTCGCGCGATGATTAAAGCCACTAAACATGCAAATGGTCTCCTTCTCCTCCTCTACATTTCCGGACATCCTTTTAAAGCCAACCATCGAGCAGGAATTGGCGAGGATTTTTCCTGGCTGCGGCCAAAGCATCAGCATGGCCACCACACACTGTCAACCCGGTTGCTGGTCTCGTCCTGTCGCAACAATACGCCGTCCACCATCGTTCCCTACGCTAAAAAAGCAGCGCACGGAACGTGTAAATAGCGTCACTGACAGGACGCGACAGGCGCGAGCGCGACATTGTGGGTTCCATCAAACCGCCTCCTCGCCCTCTTAACAGCGTGCCCCTTTTTCCCTACTGCGCCCATGGAAAAAGTATCGCTTTTCCGACCTGAAACGTGCTTAATTTGTTGGCAAAACTTTATCACCCCCTCCCATTCCTCTTTCTCCTTACCTCTTGGTGAGCTTTATTGATTGGTTTTTCACGTAAAAGAGACAGGTTGTCGAAGGGAGGTAGGAACGGTGGTCAGAAGGTCCACTCTCTTGCTCTCCCTCTCTCTCTTTCTCTCTCTCGGCTGTCCACGAAAAGCCACCTTTTTGCCGTCGTGGTCGTGGTTGCGTGTTGCGGATTTGTATGCCCAACTGACCCACCTCTTCTCTCTTCACGACGTGGACGTGGACACCGCCAGCATGTTTGTCGCGGTAAACCAAATCCCTCGTCGGTCTAGCCTTCTGGCCATTCGGTCATTCGGGCTCGGTCCAGAGCTGGTCAACGTCGACTGTCAACCAGCGTGGTGGTGTTCGCTGTTTCAAGGACACTGGCGCGAACGGGAAAATTGCATTTGCGTCGCGCGAATCCGCGGGCTACGGGCAGTCGGTTTACTGTCGACAGACCTACAACTGGAACCATCGTGCTGGTGGTGTGCTGGATGACGACAGGTGGTTTGGCGGAGGCTGTGGGTTGTTGATTAATCTCACCGCGAACCACACAGGGAGAAGGGACACACATGCCGCGGTAATGGATCGATTGATCGGCCGTTGAGCCTAAATATAGAGTGCACGGGAAATTCGCGGACCGAATTTTGTGACGGTCGTGTGCCACGTGGGGAGAGTCCCGGTGGTCCAGAATGTGAAATGCCAGTTTGTTAGGCACGTTTTATGGGTTCGCAGGAAACAATCGAATCTCGTGAACAATGGCAGCCCTTTCGTTGCTTGGCAAATGGCCGTCAATGGTTAAATGGTTTCGAGAGACTCCAGGGAGTTCCGTGGTAGCATCAACAGTGCGTTTATTGGGTTTTAGTGTCACTTCTGTGATCAGTGACGGTAGAAGGGTTTTATTTCTTTTTAATGGCAAATAACAGTTGGTTTAAATGAAGCATTGCATCACAAGTTATGATTTGAAAGTTAGCATCCGTCAATCGCACTGCACAAACTAATAACTCAGCATCAATAATAATTACCCATAAGTCATCAGACTAAATTTGAAAGCTCTATCAGTGGAACTTTAATCGTGATGGCGAAAAAAGAGAAGTACGTGCACAAAAATGTTTTCGTCTGTCATGTCGAAATTAGCGGTTCGGAATGGCCCAATTTTTTTGCTGATAAACTGATAACCTCTCTTTCCACATGCAGTTTACAGAACTCAATTATCTGTTATAGTTTATTTTTTATCACCATTCAAATTTTGTTTCTTTTTTAATGCATACTTTAGCTTATTAACCTTAATTGGCTGATTAATTAACTTAAACCAAATACCCTGTTGCGTAAATTGGTATAGATAAACATTTTCCCACAACTTATTGCAAGGAATAAGCGCCACTTAAAGAAAGCACTGTGGAATGTCCTTCCCGAAAATGCGACCGAGCTCTAACACACACCAGTCGGTACGACATTAGCAAATGAATGTTTTGAGGGAACCATGGTTTTTCTTCGTTTCATCTGAAAAGCAATTTGTCGTGATGGAGTTGAAAACGCTTTTCCCATCCATCGCGCGCGCACACCAACATTTTTGTTTATTCTCGCTCGCTTTCTTATGCTTTTCGCATCATGCACCGAGAGACGACGACTGCTACTTACCGTTTATACAGCCATTGCTCTACTGTGCTATCCGCTGCTAAGCATCACCCGTTGGTGTAATGGTTCGTTTACATTGCGAGGCCTTCTATGCTGTCAACCAATGTTGTTGTTGCTGTCGTCGCCTCCTGTTATTACACTCAAGCCAGCTACTAAGATAAACGATTCACTGAAGTGATGGCTGGCGCCGTGCGCTGTTGTGAGGAGAAGCTTTTGTTGATTGTCGATTGCTGCTCGCTCAAAGTGGGATGCGGAATGCATTCCGAGTGCGCACCCGTAGCATGATTTTCTCTCGCTCGTTGCATTTGAAGGACATTTCGCTACAATTTCACGCTTCATTCTGGAGTTACATTATTTATGGTTTTTTGAATATCCGCCGACAGTTTGGATCCTGTAAGGATACGTCTAGCGTCCTGTGGCATAAACGTCACACGACGACATTCAAGTGGTGGCAAAGGAGACATTTCTTCACCAGCAAACGATTCATAAGCGAACGAGTCTGTAGCATTGAAATAGCAAGCAACCCTTTATGAGAATTCCTTTAAAGAAGTCGTTCCCCATTTATGATTGCACTTATCTGGCGCAAGACGCTATGAAAATGTTGCACTTGCATTCATCTCCACCCTGCAAAGTGCATTCAGTGGCCCGACATCATGTCAATCCGTTTTTGTTGCGACGCGAAAATTGCAACAAATTTTCTGCCTGTCTGCACCTGAAAAGCGCATAAGCGGCAGCATAATGATAAAGGCAGCATGATGACGCGCTGGTGGTATAACCGTTCAAAACATTATGCTCTGCTCTGCACTGCTCTGAAAAGCAATCATTTCTATCCGTGTCTTTTGCTACTTTTTCATCATCTCATCTCTTCACTTCGCTCTGCCTCTTTCAAGAGTGGATCCACCACAGCGGAGTTCCGCAATCATTGCGCGGTGGCGTCGGAGTCGTGCGCAGACACCGCTGTCGTTGTTGTGGCTCAAAGTGGGCGGTTATGATTGTTTTATGATACGCGAGAGAGCATTCCCACCTAGAGCATCGTTGGCGTCGTCGTCGTCGTCGTCGTCGTTGATGTATCATCGATGTGATAATTTGTCTCTCCACCCAAGCGTGTGCACGCTCACTCTCTCTGTCTCTCTTTGCCTCTCTTCTCTCTGCACAAATCATGCTATTTCGAAAGCAATTAGAGGTGAGCTTTGTGGTGCCGCGTAGGTGGTGGAGCAGCTGGCGCGACGCCATGGCAATGACCTAACCACCGTCGCCGTCCGGACGGACTGTTCGGGGGCCAGACTCACATCAAAACAGCATAACACGACCGACCGACCGAGCGACGCGTTTATGGGTTTTGCGTGCTTTGCTGGATGGATTTTTAGCGAGCATCCAACATCCCACCTAAAGTTTGCTTTCGGAATTTTCGGAGAAACCGTCGCATCGCTGCGGGGTATGTGTTTTTTTGTTGTTGTTGACCTTTTCTGGGCGAAAACCGAACGCACCGAACGCGGATGCGCTGTCGTTGGCCGGGAATGAAGATGAGGAGAAGGTGTTTCACCGATTGTTCGTAATTAGCCCCTTCGTTTAGCTTAGTCAATCACCCCCAGCTGCTCCCACGGCTTTTTTTCTTTTCTCGGCATCGTCGTCGTCACCCTGCCCTGCGGCGGAAGTGCATTAGAGACAAGAAGCGACGAGACGAGACGATTACCCACGGGTTCGTTTACCTTCGTATTTTCGCGGTGCGGTGACTTCAATGCAATGCCCACTGTGTGCGCACTGATAAGGAGTGAAAGCATCGCAAAACTGATAAATGGTTGGTTTAGTAGATTGGTTCCGATTCCGGTTGTTTGGTTGCGCGGCAGCGTTTGGCCGCGGTTGATGAGCTGAGCAGCATTCACGCGGAATTATCGTGGCTCAATGAGGAAAGTAATTTTTCCTCCTCTAATTTAGCGATCGCGGTGAGTGGCGCGTTAACGATCCGGTGCATTAACATCTCGAAACATGCGAACTATTGATAACAATCCCCCTTTCCCGTTAATGGATTGCTGTCACTATTTATCGAGCGAATGAAACAGGAAATCAAATTTAGAAACATTAGTGTTTGTTGATGTCGATCGCCACTCACTATCGGCCCCGTTACGTCTCAGCATCCACAAAAAATGAAATGCTGATACCAATCTTTCTTTTTTTTCTCTCTCTCATCTCCATTCCAGGTAATACACCCGTTAACAGCGACATTTTTGTGTCCCACAGCGTAAGTAACAGAAAAGGAAAATTCCTCGAGCGCAGGGCATTCCGTTGTCTTTCTTTCTGGGGCTGTAATCTTATCACCGCATCAAATCACCCTCAGTAGTATCCCACTGAGTTGTCGTCGTCGCCAAATCAACGACGATAAAACGACACATCCCCGCGCACACCGCTCGACCTTTGTTATTATCTTTCCAGCTGATGTGTCGATAGTCACAGAGCAGCAACTCGCGAATTACCTTTTCGACAAGATGCTGTTCATCCGCCGCAGACCAGAACACACTCCCTTTTCGACTCCGTTTCGACTGGACTTTCACTTCGCTTTCCTCCGGGGGCTAATCTGCCCTCGAGCTAATTAGTGAGCGGTCCCGCTGGTCCCGCTGGCTCCTGCTGGCTTCCGTTCCGTTCCGGACGCATAGGACGTCCCTTTGATTGGTTGGTTGGTTGCTATTCACCACAATACGCAATCTACGCTCGCGCGCGCGCTCGCTCTTTTCGTTAATTATTTATCTACGCGGGCAAACGACGGGGCACCGGTTTCGGTCGAGACCAAGCGCGGTCCAACAAAGGTCAGAGAGGAATTCCGTTGGATTAGCCAAACCATTTCCGTTTCCGCAGCCTTTTGCGCGTCTTTCGTTTGTATTTGTTTCGTAGCTAACAAGCTCGGTCTGGCCGTGGCAAACCCCTTCTTCATCGTGTGTTCTTTATGAGAGAGTAGCAATGGACGGCAAGTAAGCCCAGTACCAATTACCCTGTCACGATGGATCGAAAGAGCAGCTACTTGTTGATCCAGTGCCGATCACCATCATCAGGTGTCAGCCGCGCCGCGGGGGATATGATGCTTTCCATGTGTGCCTGGAAGGGTCCACATGCCGGACGGAACTCAGCACTTGCTGACATTCCGTTGGGCGAGAACGAACCCCCGGTTGCTTTTGCGATGCTTTTGTGCTGCTTTCTTGCTCTTTCTTGCAGGGCAAGATGGTGGTCCTGCTGGTGGTTTGAGCATCTGGTTTCCCCGCTATTTGCTGACATAACACTCTAACCCCTTGCAGTGTTACGATTATTATCACAGTTTCCGGCGAACCGAGATTCCAGTCGGTGCCAGTCCGAGTTGGTCCAGTGGCGGATGAGGGTGTGTCGATCAATAATTCATCTCTCCGGTTCGGCGCGCCCGGTCTTGACTGTGGAGAACGGGACCGCTCGGCCCCGAGGAAAGTAATTTATTGCTTCCGATTGGGGTGCGACCGTAAGCGCATGCTGCCTGCGCGCGGCTTCATAAGGTGTCCATCATCATCATCATCATCATCATTAGCATCGGAAACCCATTACCGGTTATGCTGCGGTTGGTTGGTTCGATGTGTTGTGTTGTGTTTATGTTCATGTCACGCCACGCTGTGTTATGTTGTGATAATTATGCACTTCCCTCGATGCTTGATTGGAGCATTTTGTGGATTCTGGCTCGCTAAAATCACACAAAAAAACGCTGTGCACTTTGGGTGCAACTATTTGCATCACGCGGATTTTAACAGCGGACTCGATTCTCAAACATAAACCGGACGGCGTACCGGTCGGATCAAAGCCGGAAATTAAACATTTATGCTCGATGCCAGCAACTGCAGCAACTTGGTGGGGAACCGGAAATGCTGGCGGTGCCATGATGCACACACCAATCGGCCTTCTCTCTCGTTGCTGGTGCTGGAACGTTCTAAGATTCACCTTGTGGCCCCGGAAAGCAACTGGCCAGCTCGCAATGATCTTCATTAATTCAAGTGTACGGCGGAGACTGCCAGAGTGAGTCGAACGCTCGCACCACGAGGGGTTGATACGTAAAAGAAATGCTAGTATGTTGCTGGAATTCAATCACGCGATTCGCCGGAATGGAAAGATGATTTCTATTCTTTCTAAAACCTAAGTTCATCGCTTTCATTGTAAAATGGCTGGTTCCATGTTGCATCCGCTTCCAGATCGGCAAATTATGTCCGGAAATATCTGTTTCCTTTGTGCATTGTTCCTGGATCAGTCTCCACGCTAGAGCTAGAGTTCCTGTTCATCCAGTCCCGAGCACCTTTTCTTGCTCGAACGAACACAATCCCTAATCCACGGACCATCCTTGTCTTGGCTTGGCTAGGCTGCCTTATGGTCCCTTGGTGGTGTACCCGATGGTATGCTTGAGTTATGCACAAAGTCAGCAGCACGGCAGTAAACGGAACGGATGTGGAGCGGACGGAATGGGTTGGATTGGATGCAAGTCCACTGGCACTGTCTGGGCACTTCATCACGCTTTGACTCTACCTAACTCAACACTTGGAGTTAAAAGTAGCAGTAGAGTGAAATGGTAGGACCTCGCTGCACAGGTACGTACATTCAGTCCGAGGCCCGCTCGTTGTTGTCTGAGTTCGCTCGGCTCGGTCGTTTGCACGGATCAGATCATCGATGCACAACACATCCTTTGGCTGGCGGTTGCGTTCGTGTTTGCTTAGGCGCCCGTATGCACAAGCCAGAAGCATTCAGATGTACAATATGCAGCAGTAGCGTAATGTAAGCAGTAGATGATTTGTACTGACCGGTGTTCGGCTGACCGTTTAATCGAAACATGATGGCGAGTGCAGTCCTGCAGTGTCCGGAGCTCTCATATCCCCATTATCCCCGTGTGCTTCCGGGGGAGTGTTGTTTGTTCCCGGTTGAATTGTCAAGATTCCTGGGCACCGAAGTCCGATAGCAAATAGGAGGATTCGAGCACCGGAACCAACCATCCTTTTCCTCGTCCTCCACGGGTCTGTCAGGTACAGTGGTGGTAAACGCTTCGAGGTCAGAAGCCGTATACTCCTCCTCTATGGAACAGACAGACGGTTTGTCAAGTGCAACGCAAACTCATAATGAATGCGTCTGCTGGGAGTAATAATCTTTCGATAGAGAGATAGAGCGAGTTCATTCCGTTCTGCAATGTCACGGAGATGTAGGGATGGAAGGGAAGATCCTGATTGAAAGTCCTCATTAAAGGGAATTCCGGATTTTGACCGTATGAACACCAGAGGGTTTTCAGCAATTCTTCAGGAAGTTGGCAGAGAAAAACAGAGCTTTCGGTGAGGTCAACGATAGGAACAAGAACCTGCTGTCAATATACTTCATCCCACTGAACTTTCCACCGAAAACTAAATCCCAAAGGTCACCATGAATGACCGGAAAGGTTCGTCTACAAGAGTAATCCCTATTTTCCTAGAGAAAGCTCGTACCGGAGCAGCAATTTTGGATCATGTTTTGCGTTACTTTCACTTGCTGGTGTGCCGTTTTTTTGTCCTTCCTGTGGGCATTCGAGGCCGTGTCCGTCACCCAGGTAATCTGCTTAGATGCGTCGCCAAAACCAACACTGCCACCGCCACCCGTTCGAGGTTCAAATGGTTCGGCGAAGGCTTTACGTCAATCTATTCATTCGCTCGGTCGTGTCACCTGCCACAGCAGGAATGGCCACCCCAAAATGGAGATGTGTACAGGTGGAGAGGAGGGGACAACCCTCCCAAAAAAAGAGAGGAAAAAGCACAAACCCTCCCCATTGTTTATGCCAACCCCCCCCAAAAAAAACATAATACATCTATTATGATCGGATAAATGATACGCCATGCTTTGATAGGATCGAAAGGATGCTGTCTTTACGGTGTTATTACCGCATGACGGTTTGTACGCTGGATGACCAGTTCTGTGGTTAGCATGGGTGGGAGTTCTCTCTTCGCTCTTTTTGTTTGTCGTCTGCGATCGATGCTCCGGCGTACGCGAAGGATGATGAAGCACAAAAAGGTATGGGATGTCCCGGGGGGTGACAGCGTTGTGGTGTCGTTGTCATCTTGTTTTGACAAATTTGCTGCCCGCCCGGGGGACGGGAGAGCATGAATAGCAGATAAGTATGACTCATGTCGATTATCTGCCCTGCCACAGGCCACATAATCATGTTCGTGTGGGATCATGGACCCGTTTGCAGACTCGTGCAGCCCAATCCGGTTTGTGCTGGCTTTCAATTTTCGTTCGTTCGCACCAATCTGTCCGTCGGCCCGTCACCGTGGTGTGCTTCCTCATGAATAATGGATAATTAAGTATTCGCGCACAGAGCGAGTTGCGCATTCCAGCGATGCGATTATGCATTCACGTTCGGTGTTTTGTCGAACCGAAACGTTGGTCCCCGAAATTCGGTCCGCCATTGTGTGTCACGTTGTCACGGTGCATATCCAGAGCTTTTGTCGCTCTTTCGACGCAATTCCGGTTACGGTGTATGCGGGTGAGATGTCGTGCTAATTAGTATGTTACTCGTGGGCCTTTATGAAACTGGATGCTCAATGTTGGTTGGATGGTGAATTTTGCGTTTGTAACGTAAGTAGCAGCTTGTTAACGACGACCGATCGTTAATCGTTGAAGGGGATGTTCACCTTACGTGTTATGCAATACAAAAATTGAATTAAACCCGAGGCCCCATTATCAATGGGACAGAAATCCGACAAATCGTTACAGCACCTGAAAAAATGCATTTATTCCATGGCGCATTCTTCACGCTGGCGATGCGTTAAGCGAAGCGCATCTCCACGCACTCACCCCGCATCGTAACACAGACTAGCGTAACATTCAATTATTAAATGCGAAAGACGCCTTTCGAATTATAAATCCCGTCGATCTAGATGCCATAAGCCGACGCGTTATCGCGCTGCTCCTGCATAACGTGCCCTAATCTGTATCGTATCGCTTATCACGCGGTTTCAATCAAACCTCTCGACCAACGACGCTCGCGACCGATGGATGGCGCCACGCGAAACCTGGCAGGCATTATGACAACACCTCTTCACGGGGTTCGCTTTTACGCGGACTCCAAACGCGTGCTAGTGTCACCTAGGGGCCGGCATGGCAGCTGTTGGAAAAGACGAAACGATTGATAACACGATGCCATCGAGAGGCTACGAGTCAGTCACTGTGTCAACCGCGTCTCGTTCGGCCAGGCTGCAGCAGCTGTTATGCTGTTGCTCTCTCTCTCGCTCTCGCTCTCTCTCTCGGTATCTTTTGTGTGCGCGCGTTTATCATTCCTCTAGCAAAAAAAGTATGTGTCGTAGTGAATGTGGATACTTTCGTTTCGCTAGCATAATTGCTCCATGACAGCATCTGCTCCCGTTGCTGCTCCTGTTGCTGTGATGGATGGTTTAAGTGTCAAACCGAGAGAAACGGTGATGGCTCACTTTGGTGTGCGTTTTTTTCCTACTCCTCGGCTTTCGCTGTGCGATCCAAGTGACCTTTGGTGATTTGCTGGCGCACCACTCGCGACTACAAAAAGAAGAAAATAGTCAGAAGGTTAAGGGCGGAATTGGTCCCGGGTGACACGCCATTTGCATTCCACTATCACCGTTTGTGTGACAGCCGGCCGGGCTCAGAATCTGGTTCGTTTTTGTTCCATCTCCGGATGTGTTGTTGATCCGCGGCTCGCTGCTGCTGTGTTGCGCTGATGCTGGCGTGTGTCAAAAGGTAGCAAAGCCTACTACGTGCTGGTGGGGGTTGTTCGGCGACAAACGCGTTTATCACATACACACGCACGTGCGCCCGAGGTGTGTCGCTGTGTGTTGCAAAGTGGTGCGACGCGTTTACGTGAGCCAACAACGAATGGTGCTAATTACTCGCTCGGTCGCGACAAAGGCTTGAGGGGGTGGTGTTTCAGCTCCGGTTGAAGTTAGTGCGCCCGCGGTCTGTTGAGCCATGTGCTGCGGCCGGATGCGTGCCATGGCACCGGTATATTAGCGCTGGCGGTGGCGGATGGTTAATGAAGGTCGCGCACCATACCTTGCACACTGCGACAGGTTGAAAGCAGTATGAAGAGATGTTTTAAAAAAAACACACCCTCCAGCGATTGCTTTGTCTGGGGTTGTCTGTATGAAAGGTTGAATGTTGTAGAAGTTACACGGCAGTCCTTTATCCTCAATTTGCTCGATATGAAGTTATGCACGAAAATCGCCTTAAAATTGACAGTAGAGTATCATTAGCTCAATGATTGTCCCGAATTTTAATAACTTTTCACTGAAAGAAAGCACCTTACCTATGGAACAAATACTGTACTTTACGATGGGGCAATGGAAGCTTCCACTATTCGATCTACAACGCCATATATGCCATAAATTGCGTTATTGCTTCTACCACAAAAAGGATCATCGTCAGGGAGGCGAAGAAAATACGAGTAAAGCTGAAGCGTTCCCGTTCGATGGAGTTAAATTTTCAATTTCACGATCCACCGGGAGCGCCCACGGCGCATATCTGGCGAGTGTTTTATGGATAGGACCTGTGTGCGCCTGCTATCACTTCCGCTCCAGCACGGCACCGGACCGAAACCGATGAAACAATTTTCCTGCCGCTGCTGCTGCTCAGGAATTTGATGATGAGCTTCACGGGCATTCCCCCTGGATGAGTTCCCCGGAGATAACCGCAAGCTGTGCCGACCTCGGGCTGTCGTACTGTTGGACGAGCTTCATGGACTGGAAACTTTTTCCACGAATTGTGCTTCCCCTGCCCCCATATGGCCACCGCCGGTGTAGTAGCACCGGCTGTTGCTTGTGTTGTTTTATGGTTTCCCGTAGAACTAGTTGTCTCGGTGGGTCCGTACCCTCGGGGAGTCCTGGCTGACCAGACGAGACCGGGCCAGAGTCCTGACCAGGCCTCCCATAAAGGTAATGAATGGTTGACCATTATGATGGCCATCAATTTTGTCCTTTACGCCACAGGGACAGAGAGAGAGAGAGAAAGAGAGAAAGAGATCCTGTTCCCTGGATCCTGCTGTTCTTCAAAACGGGGAAAGGTTCACCAGGTACATTCCATACCACCATCGCGTTGTACCAGTACTGTGAGGTCAACTTGATCTAGTTCTTGAATTTTCCTCGAAAACAAATCCCCCACAGGGATCTTATCGCTTCAGGTGCAGCAGAAGCTTTCACCTGACAAGCAGCTGCACCATCGTAAGCTAGAATCCAGGTTTTTGCTCCAGAAGTGCATGACGCGAATCACGTAAAGAGGAAACTCGATCCCGCTCAAAGTGTTTGGCATGTAAATTGAGGATGTACCGGATGCTGTTCCGGTTTGCTAGACTCTGGTGGAGCTATGTAACAGTTAGACAGCATCTGACCACAAGCTTGATGACGTTTCCTGGGGCTTCTTCCATTCGGACAGCTCACATCACACCGTTGCAGAAGGGCTTAAGGTCCGTGGAATAACTCTGGCTAACATGACACCACCGATGTGAATCTATGGTACAGATTGGCCGCTGGCTACCGGTTTGGTCTCCCGGTGTCGTCGAGATTGATTTTCGGCCAAGCGGCGCTCTGGCGCTTTGATTCCATATCAAGCGGAGCAAGTTCATGGAACTGGCTGGATGCTTCATGTGCTCGGATTACACCAGTTGATTGAAAACTGCGGCCCTCACTGCTCGCTTGCCGGGAACGGGGCCATAATCTTGGATCTTGAAGTGCTCGCGACTTGAAGTGTTGCTTGGTCGCTTTGGTTCGTTGGACCACGTTTCGAGCAAACCTAGAGTGCCGACGGTGTCGAATCTGCAGAAAGAGATAGAGACCAGCAACGATAGATAGAGAGAGAGAGAGACAGAGAACTGAAGACGAGGAGCATAACATCAATATAATACCTACCTTCTGACGCCCTGTCGACGCTTGACGGTGACATAATGCCGTTTTATGTAGATCTTCACGTTTTATGGTTCCATTTGGAGCTAAGTGACTCCCACCATAGGTCACTTTCGCTTCTTCACTCTTCGCTCCGTTGTCCTTGTAAGCGCTCTGCTGTCGCTTTCAGATTCAGATGCGGCGAGCGAGAGAAAGAGAGCGTGAAACTCTCCTTCTTGAGCCGCCACGGATGGACGTCACGGACGTAAGCGTTCATTACATTGACGTTGGAAATGGCCACCGAGTACTTCCTTCTGGAGCATCTCCGTCGTTCTTTATGACGAGGAAGCGTGAGTCCGGTGTCTCAGGGACTCGCACACCGGCCACCGAATGTCATCCATCCTTATTTTCCACCAAGAGACACCGGTAGACGAGTGCAAATTAATCAGAGACTCTTCGCTCCACGCGCCCCCCGCATCTGCTACTCTCACGGGTATTAGCACCTCCAGCTTCTTCCTCCACAGTACCAGGGAGAGGGAATTAATGCTGCGTTCCGTTGCGAATTCACCGATCCATTGAGTCCGCTCCTTTCAATCCATCACTGCACTGCAGTGCGCAATGCGACGCTATTATGCGATGTTTCGCCGGCTTGTCTTCACCGCTCTGCTGGGGAACCGGTCACATCATGATACTTACCGGAAAGGCCTTTTGAGTGACACTCGTGCAACCAGCAACAGGCAACAATAGACGAGCATAACAAATGGCTACACCCGGGGAGGGATTAACAGTTCGCGAGACTGCACCCCAGAGGATGCTTATCAATGCGCTTAAGACTGCTGCTGCTTAATTCCCCACAGCGCTAAGGACTTTGAGGAATCTGGTAATCCTCCCGACCCGAACAACAACTGTGCTGGCAGCATTCCACATAACTCATCAGCACACAAAGTACAAAATGTTTTTGTCATTCCGTGGTATTTCATGCTTCTCCGGGTGCAGTTGCAACATTATCGTTATCGCAAGTGATACAGATTCACGGCAGATGGAAGGAATGTGCCAGTGAGGCGGTGATGAACTCACTGATGGCCTTTCCCTTTGTGCCAGTTGGTAAATTAACATTCCGGGCTTTGAATTCCCGGCACCGGGGAAACTGAAGAACATTACAACTTTTTTCTAGACGCACGCTTGGCTGCACTCGGTCGGTGGAAACAACAGCCAGCGGTAGGGGGCAAAGGTTAAACTGGGAAACTCTCAACTTTGCGAGGGTCAACTCCTTTTACTGGCTTCTTCACTTTTTCGCCTTTCAAACCAAGACGTTAACAACAATCTCCGCTCGCTCGAATAAAAAAAAGGCAGATAATCACAAAAAACAGGAAAAAAGCACTGAACTGAAAGAGGAAGCTGTAGCTGTTGTTACTTTTAATGAAGAAAACAGTCAGAAAGTTGGAGCAATTTTGTTCGTTACGGCCCCGATCACTATCTACTGTCGATCTTTTTCGATACTCGTTCAAACTGCCATTTACCTCATCGAAACGTACCGGAACGTCTTATCCCCCCTTGTACTTAATTTGAAGTGCCATTGGAACCGGCTCGCGCGTCTTAATTCCTCGGTGACAACTCGCTGTAACCTTCGAACGATGACATCCCACACCTCTGCTTGTCTTATCTTACCGTCATCTCGCTACTTGTTCCTCTTCCAAAAAGTCACGTTGAAAACTTCCATCTCACAGATCCTTCCAGCAGCACCCCCAGGGCGTTGGGTGTCGAGAGTTTTTTGTTGCGAAAATGAGAGAAACTCTCCCTTGGTGGGGCCAAGTCTCGTTTCCATCGCACCACGGTTCCTGTTTGCTGGAACCGTTTAAAAACGGTGCAAGTGTGTGAAAGTGCGGTGTGGTGTGGTGTGGTGCACTGGCCCCTCATTTACGCCCGCCGAAAGGAAATCCAAAGAAAAGCGCGGGAAAATAACAAATATTTCAACTTTTGATAACATTTGGGGGAAGAAGAGGAGGAGGAGGAGGAGGAGCAGGGTTGGGTGGGCTTGCCAAATGTTGCTTCTTTTGCTCGTTGGCTTTCAACAAGATTAACGACCTGCCGCACTCCGCGAACGGCTGCGTATACGGGCACGTGTATATGAGAAAGAAGGCTCACGTCATCGGCCGTAGACGTAGGCTGGCCAAAAAACAAAAACAACAACAGAAAAAAGCGGAAGAAAATTATACAAAAAGAACGAAAGAGCGGAAGACTCTGAAACAAAATGGTGCCCCCGGTGGTTTGAAAGCAAAGAAGTCGCTGCAGAAGAGCTCATCCTGTGCTATCCTTTGGCGCAATGGCGGAAGGATAGGTTGCTTCCCGTGCACCTTAGAGGCAGGATGATGATGAGCAGCGTCGGCAGGCAAGGTGTACCCGCCGTCTTCCGTCTCCCGTAGATGGCCCCGGGGGGGGGTCGTTGAAGTTTTTAACTGATCGACAGCTCCAGCGGCCAACGGATCCGCAACTTTGGCATTAACGATAATTTTGCGATTTTGCCTCCTTTTTCTGTCTTTTGCTTTTTCTTATCCACGATAACCGTTTCTTGGGATCGTGTGGACCGCGGAGTGCTGAGAACTGAGAAGTTTCGAGCACCTTTTGGGCACCTCGGGGACAAGGGCACCCCCGCAGGGGGCCATCGCAAGATCGAGATGGTGAGTGACTGACACTTTTGATGTTCCCGAGAAGTTGAAAAGAGCTGAGCTGATTCGGGAAGAATGCTCCTACTTCCTGGGAATGTCGGTAAGAAGAACTTGTTGATTCCGCGGATCGTCGTCGCCGCGGATTCTGCGACACTCTTCATTTGACTGGGACTGGACTACCCTCTGGAGAGCTCTGGAGACCATTTGGACGTTGAAAAAGTTTTAAAATTTGTCGACTTGAAACTTGCAAAATGACTGGTTCATCGTAGCGGACCGCAGTTGATCCTTGTTGGTTCCGGAAAATCCTTAAAAGCACCCTATCCCTAGCCATCCCGGGATGCTTATCATGGTGACAACATCTTCTTCTAAGAATACTCTACGCAACCATAACAATTGGGTAAGGACACCACCAGCAGCCAACATATTCTCACCGGTCGTCGGTGCGTCAGAACAGTACAGCGGAACACGTGGCGGAAGACATTCCTTCACCAGACTGCCACTGGTATTGTGGTGTACGATAACCACATTGTGCCACATCAATGATGTGCCTTCCGCTTCGATCGTTATCTCGCGCTACAGACATCGATTCACCACCAGTGCCGTGAGGTGTCGTGAGCGTCCTCTATACCAACCGTGGCAGTACGTGACAATGGAGCGCGCACAATCCACCACCATCCCCCCCCTTTTTACGGCCAATTCGCATCCGTTTGTGCATGGTTGGCTCACCGGGGGTTTTACTGAGAACGAAGCAGCTGGTCTGTTGGGGTAGACATCAGGGAATAACCACCAGCTGCTGCTGGGCTAGAGGTACTTTGGAGGGTGATAGTAACACCGATCCGGACGCCAATGGTGTGAACGCTCCACTGTTGGTCTGCTCAGGACATTCAAATAATCATGGAAATTCGGTGGATCCGATATACCACTCGCGATACCTTGGCCACGGCTTGAAGCATTTCAATTTGTCTCCCAAAACACCTCTTACACCAGCATCAACACCGGTCGGTTACCTTGAAGACGATACGATGTTTTCTATCCGCGATCGAGTACGAACCTGAAGCACCGAAGAGCACCAAGCAATTTTGTGCGTAAATTACGGAAAATGAGTGACACCTAATGAAAGTATATTGGACATTTTGGCACACCGAGAGCGCCAACAAAGGCAAGGAGACGTGAAGAAAGTGAAGCAATTGAAGCACACGAAAGGCCGCCCCAAGGCTTGGCACCGCGTACCGACTGTCACATCACAATATCCGCCACCGTTACCGTTGGCGTTGTGTCCCCTCAGGCGGTGGTGTAGGAAAGAAAATCATTTCTCATCGTGTCGTGAAGGATGTGGAACCGGCGACACCGACGGTACAGCGTCACATCGAGCCGGCGTCGGCGTAATAAGGTAAATTCCATTCCCTACTGTCCACGGATCCGCGAATCTGTCGGTCGGTTTTCGTTGGGGAACCATTTTAGCAGGACCGGGACCAAACTCCAAGGAATTGTGATTGATTCTTGGCCATCTTTTTCTCGCTGCGTGGTTCTGGGCACCATTACTGGGCGTAGCGGAACGAAAAGCATTTGTGTAGGGCTGCGGTGCGAACTGAACGGAAATGGAAATTGTTTTACAGTTGAATGAAACAAATTGCACCAAAGGCTGGCTGTGGGGGTCTGAGTGTGGGCGGCTGTGTGGTTGTGTTTGGAACTTTCGGAACCATCTCGACTGCCCCGAACGAATGCAGTTTGCAACAGTTTCGCAAGCTCGAGAATTCTCCCATCTGGATTCTGGAATGGTATGCAGAAAGGGAAGAGTTCAGTTCGAAGCCGAAATCGAAGGTAAATGGACGATTCCTGCCAGCAAACTGACTTCGGCCGTTCCTTTTACGGGAAGGATCGGGAGTTTGCAGTAGAGGAAGCAAAAGTTATCGCCACTGGGATCTCGATCAGAGATTGGCTGCCACTGGTACGGTACGTGTGTGTATGTGTGTGCAATTACTTTATCAATTGCATTTCTCCCATTTTCAATTTCCCACTTCAAGGGTGCTCTTCGGGTTGGGTTTGGTTAAGGTTTGGCATGGTTGACTTGATTACATGTTGCATGATTGCAGTGGGGTTGTTGTTGTTGTTGGGGGATTGTGAAGCGGAGTTCTTGGTTGGAAGCCGAATGTCAATCAATCACCGGTCGATGGTTCTGATTGAAACAAAGTGTTCGATTGGGAAACGCGCGATTCTCGTGACAAATGCATGACGGTGACTCACCAGATCGGTGAAATAGTTCCATCCAGTCTGGAGGTACTTGATATCAATCGAAACAATTCAATTCTAAATTCCCTTTTTTCCTGACTGAGAGCTTCTGCTGTACTTTTTACAAAATAATCTGAAAACCGTATTAGAATGTTATGGTATGAAAGAAGAAATGAATTTCTCTTTTAATAAACTGAAATTTTAGAGACGAAAAGATGAAAGCTAAATGTGTGAGAACTGCGATAACTTTCCTCACAAATTCTATCTGAAGTGCTCTGTCTGTAAACACGATGATGAATAGATTTTTCAGAAGACGCCGCTTGCTATTCTTGTCAAAATAATTGCCCTGATTTAATTGACAGCACACTTTACCTTTAATTGTATTCAATATTTTAATCGAAAATCATTCAATATAATTCTTATAAATTATGCAACTCGATTGTTTAAACAAAATCATAGAAAAGATTCAAATTTATTCAAGTTCACGATCACGATAACTAGGAACGGGGAAATGATAAAATAAGTCTTTTACTTACTCTACTAAATTGATAAATTCCCTCGGTGTAAGCCACAGGTAAATTTCTAGCCTCGAAACAAGTGAATGAAGTGCAAGTTATACAGCATAAAATATGATAATTACAGACATTTATGTGTGCAGAAACCGTTTCGTGTTCATGCACCGCGAATCATGGAATGGTAATCATTCCACCAGGGTGGTCATATTGTTGGTCAAATTACGCCACGATCCATATCGCATACTGTGTCTACTTCACGCTTCCGTGGAAGATAGCAGTGCGCTCCTTCAGCAGCTAAACACTGCAGCGAAGGCTCCAAGGACCACGCCAAGGACCGGGCACAAGTGAAACGCAAACTTCCGCTTCCCCGGAAGTGTATTGGGTGCATCCGCACGAGGAAGGAATTCGTTTTCAAAAGCACGCAGCGATGCACCACCCCACACCACCTTCCAGCGCTGTCTTGTTTGAAACTATGGTGCCGCAACTTTCACGCGGCACCACCCATTCGCGTACAATGAATTTGATGAACTTTGAGCTACGAGCAGCCAACGTCGACGAGCGTAGTACTTGATAATCAACTCGCCGTGTGTGCTCGTGCTTGCTTCGAGTCTATTGTTATCATCTTCTGCTGCTGGTAGAGAAAGCGATTTCTCATCGTCCGCCTTTTGGAGGCGAAGAAGAGCGCGACCGCTATGCAATGCTGTTCACTCTGACGTGAAGCTCGTGCTTGCATCTGTTTTTCAACATAATTTTTCGCTTGATGAACTTCCTCATTTATGATGCTGTTGCTGCTGCTTATCCTGCTGTTTCTGAAGCATAGTTTCCACTTTGGGGATGAGAAAAATCTTTTCTGCGAAAGATATATTATGTTGCAATGTTGGTGATGGTGTTTGTGGCATTATTAGCACTCGTTTGAATAAACACATAAACAGGAACCAACGTTATACTTAAATGATTTCATACCAGAAACATACCATATGTTGTCCTTTTTTATCCCAACTTCTCTGTTCTGTTGCAGCTGTCGGTGACACTATGTAATTTGGGCGTCGGGGCCACCTTCGGTGAGTCCATTCTGCACGATCTACCCCGGGACAGTACGGTGGTGACCAAGACGACCTGCGAGTTGCTGCGAGTGGAGCAGCAAGATTTCAGACTGATTTTCGAGGTAAGTACCCGACGTTCAGACAGTAGACAACTCGACATTTCCAGGTTGGATGAGCTGTTCCTGAAGGTCTGCGAGAAGGAGCATCATTTCGTTTCTAACTTGCGCGTTCAGTTTTCTGTTCTGAAGGGATACGACCCCAAAAATGGGTCAAAGATGGTGTTGTTGTTCAGCCAGAAATAGGAAGGCTATCAACGGATATCCAACTATAGCGATGGAGCAGCATCCGCGTCCGAAACACGTACGTCACCCACACCGCAATCATAACTTCCGTCCTAAACTCACAGTCTGCCAATCACCGAACATAAACACCCACACGGAAGTAAGGACCATTCCACGAAAACGGTGTTTGCTTCCGTCGGAAGCCAGGGTCGACGACGAATCATGCAACTGTGATGATGTTTGACGTTGCCATCCATCTGCTGCGCTGCGGAATCTATTCTGGAATTTCCTTGGCCCAAAAATGGAACGGAATGTGTTTCGACAGAGCCGGTCACTAGTTGGTCCCACGTCATTCGCGTACGTCACTCGTTTCTGAGACACACATTTGGTCGGTGACAGGGGAAGTCCAAGCATCGCGCGACTGATTAAACTAAACTGAGCCCTGGATTAATTGGCTTGCAGTCGAAGATGTCATCCAGAAATAGATCCTCGGTACCGGAAATACTGCCTCTATCTTTCTTTTTGCCATGATAAAGCGCGATTCGATGGTGTCTGAAGAAGCTCATTGGCTCGTTGATGGCAATTGATCCCGATATAGTTTGTTATTGAACGAGAACGTGAACGTGAACGTGAACAAAGCGATGCTTCCTGGTTCTGTTACTGACGTATGCACTAAAAAAAGAGACAAAATTTACGGGATTTTTCATGAACAAACCGTCAATCGCACTGCAGCAACTAAAAATGTAGCATCAACAGTAGTTACCCATGACTTAAAGACGTTCAGACAAAATTTGAAAGCTCCATCAGTCGAACTCTAATCGTGATGGCGAAAAAAGTGAAGCAATTTTGTTTCGAGGTTTGCGAATTTCAAAAACGGGTATCCAAAAAGGACATCGTGTGTCACTTTGTGAGTTTTTAATGCATACGTTACCACACACGGTATCATATGAACCTCCAGAACTCTTCCTGTACCTCACGAGTTGCTTTGAAATTTACTGGAGAAGCATAAATGCCGCTCAACCCTCCGGGCGGTAGGAAAAGCATTATAATTTATTACCATCTGGTACCAACACAAAGAAGCCTACCCACTATCCCTTACCGAACGGTGGATCTGGCGGATTTAAATCGTAATTTGAGAACCCCCGGGAACCCGGAGCGGTGCCTGGTGCGGTCTGCTATTCAGCAAAATGAGAGGCTTTAGGATGATGGTGGTGGTTTGACTTCGGGACCAAAACACCAAACCAACCGCTTGATGAGGGAACGAAACCGCACGAAGCATCCTCTCACCACTTCCGGTAGACCCCCGCGTGTCAAGGACGTTTACTGTGATGGACCTATGAGCTACCACCACCACCACCAGCACCACCATCTGGTCTGTGGCTCAGCCGTGTGCCGGTCAACAATGCGGAAAGACAAATTGTTTGCGGTCCCCGTGGTGCCATCGCACAGCAGCACGGCTTTCACTTGCAATGCGCAAATTGACGTCAACGGCAGCAGCAGCAACAGGAATAGCAGGAGAAAGACATGACCGCAATGGTGCGAAATCTTGACCGTTCGACCGGCTCGTTTGGTCGGCTTTCGGTTGGCCTTTAACCCCTCACCTCCATCATCGCCATCAACATCGGTGCCAGGTAAACTGTCCCCTGGTTTGTGGCTTTGTGAAGGTTGTTTCAATCTCGAAGCCTCTGGGCTGCTGATGACAAGTTCCTGGCAAAGGCAGGGCAGGCAACGTCTGCCACTCGCTAGCCAAAGGGCCTCTGGCACTGGGCACCGTGAGCAGGATGTTCTGTTGCACGACAGGTGGGCTGTCATGTCGTTTGTTGATCCTGCTGCTGCTGCTGCTGCTGCTGCTGCTGCTGCTGCTGCTGCTGGTTGGTTCCTGTAAAACCCGTTCCGCAATGTCTGCTTATTAGTAGCATCTCGAAGGATTAAAGTTGTATATCGCCGGCTTGAACTGCGTTACTTATTGAATTTGCTCATGATTTGAGCAAATACATCGAAATAGCAAAAGCACGGGAAGCAAACAATCAATAATCAGTCCACTAAACACTCTTGCTTGATAGCAGCCCACCCACGATAATGTTTTCCTTCAGCCAGCTGAAGTACTTCAATATTTACTGTTTCGCGCAGTGTTATCTGTTCCTTCTCTTTCAAAATTTTCTCGTCAAATCCAAATCAACCTCGCAGTTGGCTTCATTTGACGACAATCCTTATCACGCGCACATGGTGCATGCTGTGGCAGCATCTTTTGCGCCTTCAATTGTCTTCGAGAGTAGCACCATCGAGGAGCTAAGGAATGGAGCTAGATTTCGTGTTTGCTCGTCTCAAACACACGCTATTCGTGCCGCGAGCACGATCGAACGCACGAACGCACCTACTCCTAGTAGATGGATCATTTTACAGCATCCTTCAGCACTTCACCAGCGAACCATGACTCTCACTGGGTGGAGGGGGAGCCCTGGAGATGAAGGAATGGTTTATTTTATGATCTTCTCCGGGCGCCCTCCGCCAGCAGCAAGCAAGCACACCGAGAGTTCCAGCAGCGCAAAAGTAATCCAACGAGCAAATAGTGGCTCAAGTTTCGCAGAACTGAAGTGTGTGGCTCCGTTGGCGATGGTTTTCCATTTCCAATTGTACGTGAAAGTAAACACTTAGCTCTCTGGGCGGTTGCTAGGGCAGGGAAATGTGTGATTAACGGAACGGAAAACCGAGAATACCGCGTAGCAGATTATTACCGATTCCTCCATGCACTTTCGAGAAATCGTTTAAGATAACAGCTGCTGCGAGAGTTGATTTGAATGGAAAAGCTTACAGGGTTCTAGCTTCTAGCAGTGGCTAGCACCGGTCTGGATGACATCAGAGGCAGATCGACGACATGGTTGTTCTGTTATGCTCTCTCTCCACAGTCCGCAGTCAGTCGAGACATCATCCAATCCAATGTTCTATCTACAGATAGAAAAGGGAGGTCCTTCATTGATTTATTCATGATCATGTACGTACAGCAGCCCCTGCTCGCCCCCCTTGGCTAGAGCAACAAGCTCCCCGCTGGTGCATGTAACGTGTTTGACATCGAGTGATCGAATTAGAACACGATTTATGGACAACCATGAACTAGAGCATTCTCCTGAACCACCACCAGCCAGATAGCAAGTACCGATTGTGCATTGGTTGGCCATTAATTCTGGACTGCTTGTTTACAAACCGGTGCACCGGGCTCGTGTTGTACAATCCGACGAACGATTGACATTCGGGATGGCAATCAGCGTCGCACAATCCAGCGAGCGACTGTCAATCAATCGCCTCTTCTCTGGGTCGCTATTCAGCATCGAATGATTCAATCATTCCATTACTCGCTTCACACTCACTCTCATGGCTGACTGATAATGTAGCATAGCTTTTTTATGTGCTGTTGATGAGTTAAAAATAATGTTCGCGAAAAAAGGACGCTCGGGTTCGAATGCTCGAGCCGAAATTGAGTTTCGTCTGGTGAATGATATTGATAATCAAGATTGACGAACATTTGCTCGAGCTGCTTTGAACACTGCAGCTCATGTCAATGACGTATATGGAACATGGCTTGCTATGTACGTCGTTAGTAGCTTATTATTATACACATACAGAAAAGCATAGAGACCTGTTGCTAAAGTCTCGTCTAATGTCAGTCTGCTAGGCTAACTAGATTTGCAGATATTTTTAGCGTTTTGCTCGAATTTTGTCTCATTTTTTTTCCTTTCATCACAGTCGCCATTGCTAGAAGAAGATATCCTTCCATTTGATTGCCATTTTCATCTTAATCATGATGCATTTTGTTTTGTACTTTCGTTGCAGAAAAATAAAGAATTAATGAACGACATAATCACAAACTGTAGGCTAAAAAATGGTAAGTAGCATTCACTGTTTCCCTTCAAGTCCTGAACTCCACATCACATTCTCCCGTTTTAATTAAACTCATCACCATTGTTCCTACCAACCAGAGTTTGATCTCCAGTATCTGTTTGCTCATTTGTAGCGAAATTGCGAAACAAATTTTCATTAAATCGCTCCCTAAAATTCCTTACAGCAAATACTCCCTGACCATCAATCTAATGCCGCTTTTGCTCGATTTCTCGATCATTCAATCGCTCACGCATCCTGCATGATAATTAAGATTCAGTGGCTCACTTATGTCACTCGCCACGCTACGCACCAATTCCTCTCATTTCACCCATCGACCAACGGAGATCGATCTCCGCTTGGCATAATTGCATTTTCCTCGAATAATGGCGAATCGGTACTTGAGTTGCTGCTGGAGCTGCTGCAATCTGTGCTCTGCTCGATGCGCCGCTTAATGATGCGGTTTTGGAGCATTTCGGTAACCGGTTCGCGATGGCGCGTTTTCGAAGGAAGGAAAACTCATTTCCCTTAACTGCCTGGTGGTTTCATTAGCGGGCGAGCGTGACATTAGTTTGCACGCGACGGAAATTGAATCACCACCACCCCTCGGTCCTGGTCGAACGATCGATCGAGCAAATCATTCAATCGTGCAATATTGAGGGAGGAATGAAAGCCGTCCCTTTGGGCTCCTCCAGCTCACAAACACCATCACCGTCGATATCAACTGCATAAAACGTGCCTTTTTACATAAATGCCCTCTCCCCTTTTCCGACGAACAGGATTTGGCCAGAGCATGCAGACGACCAGCACGGTGCAGACGAACGTGCAGCAGCAACCGTCGCCAACGAAAAAGCAGCTCAGTCCGGATCATCCAAATCCTGCCGCACCAATCACGGAGGTAAGTGCGTCATGCATCATGCGTCATGCGAACTCATCCATGTGTCCTCGTGTTCCGCTCGCCCGGAGTGCCCATTAGCAGCATGCAATAGTAGCCTTTTCACAGAAAAAAAGGCGAGAGAAACAAATATCTAAATTCATCTGAAGTGCATCACAGCTACCGGCGCTCTAATGGCCAACCCGGACAGTGGACAATGGCCAAAGCAAACATCAGCACTATGCAGAGTGCATTCTCACTCATCCGATCGAGTATGTCATCGGAGTATGCGTTCGGGTCCTCGGTGTCTGTTATGCCCTTAGTTGTGGTTTTGCGGGATTATCAGGTTGAACATCGACAGTCCTGGTGTGGTGTTGTTTCCAGGATCTCTTAACTGCACCACAAGCTTCTCTGTTTGTTGTCGGTTTAGTGGAAAAAAGGATTTTCCTTCCTAAGCCACTGTTTAAAACATTTCGATCTACATCTGAAATGCCATCATTGTACCAACGGTTTATCCGGAACATTCCACACTGTTCATATCCTCGCATTTACCGGTCTTCGGTCTCTTATCGAACCGCCAGTGCTCATCATCATCATCATCAGCGGCATCTGGCGAGGATTATGGTTGTACCTGAATCCTGTAACCCATAAAATCGAAATCATGCTCAATTCGGAAAAGTTTTCGCCAACCCCCAGCCCTCAAAAGCACCATAAAACCCCCACGGGGATGGAAAGTGTCTGGCGGTCGCGATAAGCAGGTGTTTTTGGAACTGAGTGGCCACCCAGGGGGGCTGTCGCTCTTATCCTTGGTCTCGACATCTCATAAAAGGGCTTCATAAATGCTATCTCTGCGACGCCACACCGATTATCTGGCTCGTTGGCCCTCTCGTGCGGCTGACGGATGCGTCTTTTGAATTTAGGAGGCCAATGCTTTGTTCGGAATTGAGAATCTACCAAACAGTCTAACCAGATGATAAAGCCGTGGTGCTCTGCCGTGGTGCTCTTCCAGCAATCAAACCGTCATCTGGACGCTCCATCGTGCAAGCTACGAGACAAGAGTCCACGACTCTGATTGCTCACTTGTTCCGTCTGTTTCGACCAACGAGACGGAACAGTGAGCATAAAAGTGGAGGAGGGAGATTGAACCAGCCCTTAGCATGCCAACAGACAGCGAGGACACTAGCGAAAACCCACTTCATCGCTTCATGGCTCTGTTATCCGTTTATCTTCATTCTTCCAAACCGCCGGAAGCGGTGTCTAACACCCCCTCTAGCGAAACCAAAGGACCAAACCACCCGCTGGCTCCCCCCTGGTGGTGGGTGGACACCGAGGCAAATAGACCATAAAACAATAAAACGCCTCCCTCGTCCGACCACCAACGGACCACTCATCCAATACCAATGCTAATTATGGCTCCATCGTCGTCCTTCCCGTTATCATCTCGTGCACGGATTGTTTTATTAAGTTTCCACCGTCCACGGTAGCAGGGGCGCGACACCAAGATGGTGGTCGGTCGTACCCTCCAACAACTAAGCCCGGCCACGGCCATTGCGCGGCCATTTTGTGGTTTCGATTTTCCACTTTTACAATTCGTGACCGTGTGGCACGCAGTGGAACCGGAGTCACGTTTCGGTCATTCCCGGGGCTTTGTTGGGGGTGTGCGCCCGTAATTATCACTTGTCCGGTTCGTCGCACTTCCCGGTGGTGGCGGCGGCGGCGGACACAAATGCACTCCCGGCGGTTGTGGTTTGTGCTACGGTTTAATCTGATTCGGATCTGGGCGCACGGCAGCATAGGAATCACCGGAGCCATCCGGTGAAGGGGATTTAAAAATCGTAAAAAACGTTAAGATTATCATAAAACAAAGCGGCCACGATTAAGCGATGCGACGTGGTTTGGTTTCGGAAGAGAAGGAGAGAAATCGAGAGAGAGAGAGAGAGAGAGAGAGAGAGAGAGGGGTCCATATTTCGTTTAAGAGCTTTTAACGGTCATTTGATGGTGTGTGCCCAATCGCTCCCATCGTGCGTTAATTAAATTTTTATTCAAAAGCTGCGAAATGGTGAAGTGAAGCGTTTAATTGGAGCTAGAATTCAATTTAACGATTCATTCCCTCGGGGCCTCAGCATAATGGTTGTCATAGCTAGAGGTGACACAATTTTTATGCAATTTAGAGTAGAGATTAGTAAGAGTGTATGTATTGTCGCAGGTCTTTAATTATTTTGTGCTTCACACCACGGGCTATATGTATATTGTGTTTGGTTCTTACTTGTATGTTCTATGTAATTTTATGCTATGCGTATGTTAGAATCGAAAATTAGTAGGTTATTTGCCTATTTAAATTGCTATTATAAACCTCTGAAACTGAGTAAATTTTACCAGATACCTGGCGCCTCCATTTCGATGGGCGCCTCCATCATCGGGTTTCTGCAACGGAGCTGCATCATTTCGTATTTCAGGCGCGGCGAGCAGACCCTTTAGGGCATTTTATCCATCAATGCAGCACTTTAATTCATAAAAAAAATCTGATGAGATTGAGGAAAGAGATTCTGTTGATTGTTTCTTGTGGTGCTTGTTATGCGCCCCATCTACCAATTGTTATGCTCCATCAGAGTGCTCCCTATCTTGTACGTTTAATTTGTCAAAAACAAGCTCTACACACGTTCTCATAATCAATGGAGTGTGTTCACCATCTATTTCTATCGGCAAACGATGCCTTGGCAGCGTCATTGCTCGGTGTAATATCGAGATAAGACCCATTGCTCGGTTGCAATTTATTAATCGAACAACTCACGGTACCACAATCGCACTTTCTGCAATCCTGGTAACCTGGTCTGGCACGTACCATGGACCACGTCGTCACATCCAGCACATGACACGACATTCGAACCATTCGAAACTCAATTAGCTTCACACAAAGAACATCATGTTTGGGATCGTTCGGTGGTGGTACAGGAAGCATAGAGGCGTTCCACATAAACACACCTTACACGGCGTACGATTCCAGACACCGGAACCCCGGCCAAACGAACCGATGCGCCTGCAACGGCCATTGAATCCTTTCTTCTTCTCTCCTTACGATGCCCTCCCGGAACGCTATCGATTGAATTGCAATCGAAAACCAATTAAAATGATAAAATCATTTCATCCAACCAACACAATCGGCTAGCAGAGGGGGGCTTGTTGGTCTCTGCGGTCAGGTCTGGAAGTGTCTGGGAGAAAAGTTTTCCTTCACCAGGTTTTTCCCTCCAGAGAACGTTCACCCAAGAAAAGCGAGGAGCCATCGAGGGCTACACCTGCCCTCCGGGCTGCTGTCGGTGACATTCCTTGGGTTGAAGTGCGGAGCGATTACAAATCGATCGGAACCAGGACCACAAACCATTAGTTTACCGCAAATCCGACTATCAGCTATCGATAGGGAAAGAGCGACGAAGGTGAAGGTGACTAACAATGCCGATCGCTCGACTCGCGACTCGCTACTCACGGTCCTTGGGAGATTAAGAAACTTTTGACCAGTTGCAGGAGCCAAGCGCCAGAAACTCCAGAAACACTAGCTGACCGCGCTGATGGATTTGAATCAATATTTAATCGACCAATATTTGCATGCTCTCTCTGCCAGTTCTCTGCTTCGGTGCGCTACTTCTCATTGCGCCTTTGCAGACCGAGGATGAATGCCGAAATGGTCGCAAGAAAACTTTGTCTTTTGGCGCATTGGACTGGCGAGAGAGTTCGAGGAACGGACTAAACGCTCACTTGACTGCATTCAATTAATCCACTAGCATGTGTCCGTCCTTCGTGATAATCGCTGTGCGTGTTGAGAGTGGAGAGCGAGTCGACGGAGAAACTTTGTCGGAAAACTTATCGATGAAAAATGGCGGCGATGACGACGAAGAACAACGACGATGTCATTGTCATTGGCTCTTGCTGGCTGGCCTTATCATGCTTCAGGTTACCTGCCGCAGAGCACGACACTGTCACCGCGTAACATGACAGCTACGTGATGGCGGAAACACTTTCTAAAACCCTAAACTCAGCGAAACCAGACGAAACAGCGACGCCAGCTTTAAGGCGTCAATCCGTGACAGTGGGGGCTATCATCTCATTAGCGAATATTGTAATTTAATTTCGATCAACTTTTGCTTCAACACACACAACCACACAAAATGACATGGCCGGTGAACGGGAATTGGCTTCCGCTAGGGGCACAGGGAGAGCGATTAGAATTTGTGCGATCCGCTGTCTTTCAACTCGCTTTGGAGCCAAACGCTTTAATGAAATGCAAAATTTAATTTCGAGTTTCCGTAGCTCGGTTCCTGTTTAATCTGTGTGTTATGGCGCGTTAACAACGAACATTTACAACGCCGACTTCACGTCAGATCACAGCATAATGTCGGGGTGGATCTGCATTGTTTTTATTTCCACATTTTTTTTGTCTTTAATTAAATCCCTCCACAGGTTTGGATCTTTAATTTTAAAGTCTTCATCGAAAGCTCACCTTAAAACCTGTTATGTTTTGATGGTAGCTACGGCGGTGGTAGTGTTGCCTGATGTGCTTTTGTGCGAAACGATTTGTGGTGGATAATTTACTCATAAATTCGTCAGTCAACCACCATCGACATCAACGACTTGCAGCCCTGTTCCTCGGGTTCCTTGTGGGCCTTTTAAACACCCACACATACGGTCGAGATCTCCTCTCCTCCTCCCCTGGGAAGGTGGTAAAACTTTTGGCACACCACATTAAACACAATTAACGTTGTAGCCCCCAACCTTCCAAATACCGGGTCCGGGTTGGGGGGAGGTTGTTTTACCCTTTATGAGTCCCTCGTAAAAGCGAAACACATCCAGATGGGGAGCCCCATTTTTTGGTCGAGACAGGGATGAGTTTTTGAGGTTAGAGTGACTCCTCGGTCGACGGGGACCGCACACCCTTTGACCCTTCTCTCTTTGCGCAACATACAATCAACAAAGTTTCCGCTTTATTCAAACCATATGCGTTGATGGCTCTATCATTGAGCTTCCCCTAACCTTACCGTAAAAAAAAAGTATGCAAATATGTTGTGCTTTACTCGCATCCTTTTTTCCCGTTTTTTGTTTTGTTTTTCGATGGTCGGTGAAGACCGGGATCAGAAAAAAAAACCGAGAGATGCGGTCACCTGAACTGAACCCCATTTTTCAGTTCACAAAAGGGGTCTCCTATGCGGAGGGATATTGTTATCTGTGTTGTGTGTACGGTGCTGTGGTTTGGCATGCTAGGATCAGCGCAGGTTAACGAGTGACAGAGATCCTTTTTAAATCCCATTGTTTTTATGGTGCTAGTAGGCCATGGATCCACAGAACCACTTGCGACGTTCGTAACCAAGTGCTCCGTAGAGACCCGTTTAAAATGGTGATCCGATGCGGCGTGGCCGAGTTTAATGGTGTTGGCGTGGCTCAGTATCGTTGAGTGAATTTATTTATTGAAACGCTTGTGTGCGTGCGTGTTTGTGTTCTGATTCCATTTCCGGCACAATGATGGCGATGATGACGATGCTCACCTAGGTCCAGGTGTAATTAGATTAAATGAATGTATAAAGTGCACGAACACCGTGGGCCAACGGTCGTAGGTTAAGCGGTACAAGCGGACTAATAGTTTTATGCTCTATGCTTCCTGTGTTTCTCATCCTCTCTTCCTTTTCTTTTATGCTCTCCAATACACACAGATACCGAGCCCCGCAATGTCGCGCATGGGATGGGCCCTCCGGACGCTCCTAGTGTCAGACAATACCAGCTGTTTAAAGGACCGAAAGGTAAGGTAGAAAACGTTGCGATGTTCCCGGGCGATGGGTTCGTGAAAACATGGCACCGAAGCACAAAACATTGGACAACCTCCCGGGACCGATCCATAACAAGCGGTGTGCGCGTCCTCCGCCCCGCGGCCGCTGTCCAGTTTCCGGGAACACACCATTACAGCATTTTTTGTCTCTTTTTTCTCATCTCTCTCTTTCTCATTTCCTCTCAACGCAGGTCGGTGGCAAATTTATCCGGAAGTGTGCACCGGGCACGGAGCTGGTCGAGTGGTTGCTCAACCTGTCGCCGATCGTGCACACGCGAACGCAGGCGGCCGGCATGTGGCAAGCGCTGCTCGAGGAAGGTGTCCTGTGTCACGGTAAGCTCTCCGGTTCCCGGGAATCGAAGCCAACGCCGGCACCATTACCGGGAGTTACGCCGGGTCCAGTTCGTCGCAAATGAAATGCTCATTAATCGGCCTTTCGTTTTGCGTCGAGCTTTGTTCCGGGATTATCTCGCGCATGCTGTGAACCCATCGCACCTTGGTTTAACGCTGGTTTGTTTTGTCTTTCATGTTCACACGCACACACAGTGGCTAAGGAGCAACCGTTCAAAGACAAGTGCTTTCTGTATCGCTTCAAATCGGACGAGGACGGTACAGCGGGCGGTGCACCGACCTCGGACGACGTCAGCCACGCGAACGACCACATCCGGGAGGCCCTACCGGCCCTGCTACACCGCGGACCGGACGCGACGCTTCGCATGATCCTGAGAAAACCGTGAGTTTACCAACAGCCCACATTTTTGTCGTCGGACGCTCACCGAACCGCTCGGACGGGAAGTGGTTTAATATTGAATTTTAAATTATAATTTACCACCCCTGGGTCGTTTCTCCTCCGGTTCTACTGACCAGCGAACGGTGCGATAGTGATAGTTTACACAAAATGATTGTCCGCTCGTGGATCGCTTCGTTACTTCGTCGATGGTTTAAAAAGAAGAAAATGGAACCTAACAGCACCAGTAACTGCTTTGGCCCGTTACTCATTTATTCATTTTATGCAGCCCGCGCGCTCGCTTTTATGCTCGCTGCAACTTGCTTGCTTGACTCCCATTCTGTCGGTCGGGCAAAACGGAAATGGCAAACCCGGAACACTATAGGGCCGAGTACACAGAGGACGTTTATGATAGCGCGGGTGCTTTATTGCACTTATTCCTCCTTCCTTTCCTCCTGCTTCTCGGTTAGAGATGTCCTCCGAGGGCACAAACCAGGAGCGCTGGCTGCACTTTATGTTTATGTTTCAATTTTCGATCGTACCGGTCTTCGGTCCTTCGCGAAGTCTTTTCTAACGATGGCCGCTACATTGGCTGCGCTGCGCGGTTCGTTGTGCTAGTGAAACCATCGAGAGCATTATTTATGAGAGCAGCGCGCCCTGAACCGGCCTGGACTAGCTAGCCCAGGCGCTTTGCAACATGTTTTCGGCAGTGAATGTCGTTGATGGTCGTCCATTAGATTCATTTGATGGCATTTCCAGTGTGCCTGGCCTGGAAAATGTTTGGCGGAAGTCAATTATCTTGTTGTGGAACCGAGTGGATGGTGTCTTGTTGGACCGAAAATGATGGACTTCAGTTCAACAGAAGCAACTGAACACCACCACCGAAAAGGAACGAAACGCAAGTGATCTACCGCGAATCCTGGAACTGTGTGAAAATTATGCGGCAATTATGTGGCACAAAGTTCGCCTAATTGAACGCACTCGAGCACGCGATCGACAGAGTGGAGTCTGTAATAGTATTGCGCGTGTCTTGTGACCATGCTGCTGGCAGCCTCCCCTTCCCCGGGATGCTTTGATGTTCCATCTGAAGAAAGTGAACGACTTGATTGATGGCGAATAGTAGGCGAACAACCGAAGCGTGTTTGTCGAAGATCTCTCGAAGCTTCAAAGTGCAAATATTGTCAAATGAAAAGGGGGGTGGCACACAAACTTCCTTCCTTCGGTGTTAGTTTTAGTGCCGGCGAGCCCGGAGGGCTGGG
>NC_064878.1:61713548-61738548 GCF_943734665.1 Anopheles aquasalis | reverse complement strand
GCCAAGCTTCCAGTTTCTACAAGCTAGAGTGTGAAAAGGAAGCGATTCTTGTAGCACTGGCCCACAATCAAATGCAGAGTCCTTCACGTCTGCACATTGCTACATTCCGTCCGTGCAGTCGCTGGCCTGTACTAATGTGCTCCAGAAGGGGATCCCAGATGGGGCAATTTCTGGAGAAAATTCTAATAAATGGTTAGTGAAAGTTGCCGAGCCAGCAATTTTATCCTATTAAGCAATTATACAACGCTGGCTGCGCTAACGAACCATTCCAATCGGTCGCTTCATTTGCAACTTTTTCCGTGACCCAACGAAATTGTCCGATGGTTTGCTTCCTTTCCTTCCTCTTTTTTGATGACTATGCGCACAACCCTTCTGACGCCAGTTCCTGCCGCAGCAACAGCAGGAGCAGCTCGGCTAAAGCTATTACGCTAATGAAAGAGAACAAGCTCGGCACATGGCGTCAGGTCAAAGAGTGTTGAGAATCGCTAATTATAACGGGACGTTAAGCTGAGTTGCAGCGACCAAGGCGGCAAACTGTACCTTTTGGAGTAGAAATAGGGTGCAGCTATCATTACAAAAGGGGTCAGTATTAACGAAGCTAGTGGTGTTCAGGAGTAGTTGTTGCCTTAAGGGTGGACTAAGCTTAATTCGGGTCCCAAATAGACGCATTTTTGAAGATTTTTTGTGAATAAACCATTCAACCTAATTTTTTCATGTGAATGTCATATTAAACTACAACCTTTCAAGAATATTTTAATGAATTTTGGGGAAGATTTGATTAAAACTTCATACATGGCATCAATTTTAGTAAAGGCGTGTCTGCAAAAATGTATTTTTACGGTGCCCATGATGGATGATGGATCATCCGAACTACGCAAAACAAAATTCTTTTCATAGATTATCAGTTTATAAAGGCAACTCGTCCGAATTTTTGTTGAATTTTCAATTTTTCGATTTTTGGTAGATTTTTTAAGTTGAAAAATTGATCACACTATGATCAAACCGGGTTCGTCGCTTGAAAGGGCAAGTCTTTTGATTCGGACCCAAAAGTGACGAAGAACTTTGACGATTTGTTTGTAGAAAACTATCCACCTGTATATGTTTTTGCAAATGACATAAAACTACTACTTTTCATGAATATTTCATCGTATTTTGGAGACGATTTGTTAAAAATTTCATACAAAAATGATTGGATTGATTTTTTGCGAATTCTCTAACGCATTCAACCATAAAACACATTTTGGACAATCTTCTAAGCTATTCCTTGAGAAAATCGCTTTATACTGCACACTATTGTCCTTTGGAGGTCTTTGTTTGATCTGCAATTCTCATTGAAACATGTTTTTTATCTGCTCAGCATGATCCTTACCTGTTCAGCTTCGACAAAACAAAACGCCTCAAGTAGTTGTACAAAACATTTATTTGTTGCTGCCTTAAGTGACGTACCCAACTGTGTTATACAAAAACAAAAAGAAGAAACGGAGAAACAGAAACACTAACGCAACATAAAAACAACCTAAGTTAAAACAAAACTAAGTAAAGCAAGAATCAAGGGAATGCGTGGAGAGGGGCGACCAAATGAGACTCGATAAATAAATCGCTGCGCCGTCGTCGTCGTTGTCGTGAGATTCGTCCCATTAACCTGCCGCGGCGGTGTCACGGTGCTAAAGTACATCGTACCGTAGCTCCATGGTTCCGAAAATAAGGGGAAACATTAAACCGAATTGCCTTCGTTTTTATCATAAACCCAAACGGGACGAAAGGCACGGCCACGGCACTGGAACCGTAGGGAATGTTTGCTAAAAAACACCGTCAAACCGGTCACACCGGTGCGTTTCGTGCCTCGTGCCTCCGTTACTGCAGTGTAGCCGGTGTTTTGTTGTGATTGGGAATCGTGGTATCCCTCCCCGGGGGTAACGGGGAAGGGTATCTAGCTGCTTAAACACAAGTAAAACCATATGCCCTAGTCCCGGGCGCCAAGCTGCCAGGGTGCGTACGTGTGCCCTGTGCCAAAGGTAGCCAAAACAATCATTCTAATAAAGCGCATTAACTGTTAACGATGCGATGATTCTCCTCGTCCCGATGAATGCTCGTTTCTGCCTTCGATCGTGACGTTCCTAAGCGTCTTAACCTTAACATTACATAAAACTGGCAATGTGCTTCCGAGAACGGTTCGGTTCGGTTCGGTTCGGTTACTTTGGGAAATAAGAAAAACCGATTCGATTGTTCGCGCGCGGTACAATTCGGTGGGGTGTAAGGGAGGGTAACGGGACTCAAAGTCAAAACGGTCTTTGACTCTTCGTCTCCAACGTCTTGCTACTTATAACCTTTTTCGACTTCTTAAGGGACCGTGAACCTATTGGACTTATGCCAAACTTTTGTCCATTGTCCGCAACGGAATGATTGCGATTCTCTCTAAAGCCTCTACGGTAATATTGCGTGTCTTTACGAGCCATTTGTTCTCCTTCGGTCAAAGGACTCTCTCTCTCTCTCTCTGGATCTAGATCGCAGATCACTGCTGCTCGTGCTACTTGTCCGTGATTTGCATCAGCGCCATGTACTTGTTGTACTTCGTGTAGTTCCGACGGCCCGTCTCATCGTTCATCAGGACGCCCGCATTCTTGTGGCTCGGATCGCGGATCGTCTTCAGCCGGATGTGCTTCGTGATGTCCCAGCGCCAGTTGGACCGGTACGCGCACAGGGAACACTCGAACGGTTTCTTGTTGAGATGGCCCACGATGTGCACGTGAAAACGGGACGCGGTCGAAGCCCAGAACGAACAGTGCGGACACTTGAACACTTTCTTCATCAGCGTGTTCGAAGTGCCGGGGTCAACCGGTACCCTGCTGATGACCTCACCGTACCCGGGCGCCGTTTCGATACCGCAGTACGTCTGTTGTGTATGCTGCTGCTGCTGCTGCTGCTGGTCTTGGTGCTGCTGATGCTCATCTCCTTCTCGCCCACTATCATCATCGAGTCCTTCCTCTGCTATCGTCACCGATGCACGAACTCTTCCGCTCTGGCCGGTCCTGGTGCTGCCGGTGCCACTACGCTCCAGTTCCGCTCGGCGCACCTCAGCACTGCAGTCCAGTAAACGTTGCCACATGTTGACCGCCGCCACCGTCGTCGTCGTCGTCGTTGTCGGTGTGCTATTGCCATCCGCCGTGCGAGCTGCCGTTGGCTCGGTCTCCTCGAACGAACTCTGTAGTAGCGCCGCTATCAGGTCCTCCTTGTGGGCCAGCTTAATATGGTTCGCCAACGATTCGACCGTTTTGAACGACAGCTCACAGTACACGCAACGCGTCAGTACAATCTGGGTGCCGGTGGGTTCCTCGGCCGTGTCAGCGGTCAGCGCCGATAAGGGCAGTGGCTTTACGAACCTCCGCGAAGCATTTTCCGTGCCCTTGGCACCGCTGGTGACAGGTGAAGTGGAAGCACTGAGCGGAATAAGGTTCGGTATAGGCCGTGGGCGCTTTTTGGGCTTTGTGTCCGCCTCTTCCTCTTCCGTTGAGGCATTGGCATTATCCAGCAGCCTTCCATCATCCTCCTCACCATCGTCGTCGTCATCTGCGTCATTATCGTTGTCCTCATTGGTGGTTCGCCGCCGTGCTGCCTCCTGGATCGTCTGCAAATGGAAGCATTCGGTGTTTGAAAACTTTGAAGCCACTTTCTGAGATACTAGCTTACCTCGCTGGAGTATGGCATGATCTGGTTAAGCTGGTGCAACTCCTCTGCATCACTGGAACCTCCACCCCGGATGAATCCTTTGCTCGCTGGATAGACAAGAGAAGAATAAGGAATAAGTTGTAATACTCGCAAAGGTCGAAGAAGTTCTGGAGCTGAAGCTCACCTGCAATCGACGTACTGGCCACGGATCGTTCCATCTCTTCCAGCAGTTTCGGCAGCCCCGAAGCTGCCACCAGTTGCTGCACATAAGCGGTAGCCAGCTCCCGGTCGGCATCGTTCGCCCGCATTAAAAACCGAGCATTACCACTACCACTGCTTCCCCCCTGATGATGATGATGATGATGATGATGAAGCACCTCATTCGCCCCCAGATAGCCTGTGCTCCGGCCCTGGATACGATTCCGTCGTCCACCGAACGACGAGCCGGATGATGTGGACGAGAAAGACGATCCGGACTTTTTGATACCATCCACCGAACCATGCACCATCTTCATATGCCGCACAAGCTTCTGGTAGTGGCGTGAAGCGTACAGACAACGTTTGCACTCATTGATCACGATCTTCTCCCCATGTGTATCCCGCAGATGGGTTAAATATTTGCGTGGATTCTGCGTAAAGTACGTACAGCGACCGCAGGAGTAGTTGCGCTTGATCTTGCACTGTGGTAGATGCTGTTCATCTTGCTGTGGACCATCACGTGCCGCCGGTTGCTGATGATCACGATCCATCTCGGCGTCCGGGCGCGATGATGGCGGTGGTGGTGAAGACGACGAACCCCCGGCACCGAACGGTGTATCCTCGAGCGTTTGGCGCCAACCGGGCTCCAGGAGCACCTGTTGCTGATGCTGATGGAGAGCGATCGGTTCGTCCGGTTCACCGAGATGTACCCGCTCACCACTGACCACACGGCGCACGATCAACTTATCACCGGAACGTTGCACCATCGATGGTGCCACATCCATCCTGGAACACACTCGCACTCGCACGCACACAGATCACTGATCCTGAAGAGGGAACTGAGCTACAGAAGGGCAGAAAACAGAACAGAACACAGCGTGGCCACGGTGGCCACGGTTTGTCACTTGCAAAACTCGCCAAAGATGAATTAGTATTCCTCTCTAGTGTCCGCGTGCGCTCACACTGCGCTACCATAATAGCTGGCCTCTTGGCTTAGAGATCGGGGTGACACACTATCTTCGACCGTCGATCGGACGGAGTCGACATTCGTGGTGCGACCGCGTGCACATGCTGCGTATGGGAGAGTTCGGAACACCATTTGCGGCAAAAGAATGCCTTGACATAGTTCTTGGAGAGCAGAGGCAGAGTAGCGCGCGCCGCGAATGCACCAAACACACATACACGCGCGTGCATCGAGAGAAGAAGAAAGAGAGCGAACGTGTGCGATCGCATGCGAGTGAGAGTGAGAAACGTTCAAGAACGTCGTCGTCGTCGTCGCCGTCTGCGATCCATCGTTAGAACAAGAACTTGATCTTACACACGCGGCGCGACTTGCCGAGACGGTGCCAGCAAGCGAGCAGAGGCGAGCGAGCAAGCGAGCGAACGAGAACCCCCCATTGGGTCTGGTCTTGTCTTGACCATGAAGCGTCGTCGACGTCGTCGTCGGCTCAGCGTCGTTATGTAATGACGCGCGGTGGTCCCGTGGCCACCACAACTCCCTCTCCCTCCCCTTTTTGCACTGCACCACGCAGCGAATGCACTGTAACGTGAGCTAAGTGTACACGGCCGGTCCTCCGCAGCCCTCCGCCTTCCTTCTGTTGCTCTCTCTTGCGCTCTCACTCGTTCTCCCTCGCTCTCTCTCTCTCTCCCTTTCTTCTATTACTATTTGTGCTTCAATAGTTTTTGCAACAACAAAAAAACAACGAAGCAATGGTAAGACGAAGAAAACCTTCTTATCTCGCATGTGGACGCATCACAGAACGCAGGAACGGGCGCGCGATGGCGCCATCACTGCACTCGAGATCACTGGTTGGTGTTCCGTGTTCCGATCCAAGCAACACACCATACCATTGCCATCGCTCCAAACGCAATGGCTACTACTGCTGCTGCTGCTGCAGCATCATCATCATCGCGGCTGATAGCTGGTGGCTACTGGGAACCATTCTGGTGGCCCGGGGAACGGTGGCTAGATAGTCACGTGTTTGACGAAGCCTCCCCCCGCGGGGGGGGGGGGGGACGGTACACACCGACTGACACGCATACACACCGCGGACACCGCGGAGAACCATCCACTGAGAACCTGTCGACACGTGCCATTTTTACCTTCGCCATCTTGCCGAGCCCGAAGGAGCGAGCGAGTGAGAGGGAACGGGACGGAGGGAGAAGGTATGGTTCGATCGTCGTAGTAACCCTCGGCACTGGCTTGCTGGCTAATTACTACGCGAGAGATTAGCTTCCTCTCCCGGTTGCTTTGTGCTGCTGATGGCAGCGGTTTTCGAATTGAATTTCAACGAGATGAGAAGCCACCAGAAGATGAGCTCCGCATCGTTGTCTCTTGTCTTGTCTACAACCTTCAGCAACAACAACAACAACAAGAACAGCGGCAATGCACTAAACAATCACGAGTGGAAGTGGATGGGGAGGAAAGGCGGTGGTCTGTTTGGATTGGGTGCAAGGCACGCGGGACACAAAACGCACTGATAACACACCACTGACCAGGAGCGACCAAACACTTGTATTAGAACAATCTGATCTGCGCCTACTATTCGTCGCGATGGTGCGGTGCGTTGACAAGAATGCAACCTTGGCAGCTGGTGATGACGTATGTTTTAGTACACGCATACTAAGATCAAATAGGCCGCCCAGATGGGTGCTGTGATCGATTGCAGTTCGTGATTATCGTGAATTTTCTTGGCTGTACATTTGATTGGAGTCCGCACGACACTCACGGTGACACCACGACGGATCTAACCGTAACCGATCGGGCCCTTGGGCGGATGGCGCGACTCACTCCGTCTAACGCTGATCACTAACTCACTGGCGGATCGCGAGTTGCACTTGCGCTTCGCCGTTGGTTCACTGGAGGAACGAATCTCATCTCATTCGACGTCGCGCGACAAACACAACCCCATCCGCCCATCCGCCCATCCGCCTCATCTGTCCATCCGCCGTTGGACGTTCTAATGCCGCTTAGTGCGCTTCCCTTTTGCCCCCCCCTCTAGTACCCATCATCTGTACCCAGACACACATACAGGCGTTCCGTGGCGTTGATGATGATGCATTAGGAAAAACGCATCGCATTGCGCGCCGAACCACTACAGATGGTGATCAGTACTAGCGGGCACCCTTCCTCCACTTCTCCCTGCCCACAATGAGCCGCGTAGTCCAACACACATCCACACCGTCGCTGACCTTGGTGAAGTGCAGCCGCCAAGTGCATCGCGTTCGCCCTCGTGTGCTCGCACCACTGATCTGTGTATGAGTGTGTGTCTGTTTGAGTGCTTCTAAGGCATCTCCCCTTGGACATGGCACACAAGAAACGTGTTCTGGGTACCCACTACCCTCTATCTATCGGGCTAGATGCACATCTCGTCTACTGCATCTACTGCATCGGCGCCGTGCGCTGAGTCACCGAGGTGCACCGCACCACCGGGTGCCCTCCAAACTTCCACCTTGGGCATCCGAACATCTCCCTCGGCTCCAGCTACTACTAAGCTTTTGCGGTGATGCACTCAACTGCACCGAACGGTGCAGTAGTGTGAGCGCGATTCTTCTCGCTCGTGAGTACATCCGAGGAAAGCTCACCGGAAAGCTTCCTCCAGCAATGCATGCAGCTCCATTCAGGTTTCGGGGATTTTTTTTTCGATTCCTATTTTCCTAGAAATTGTGTGGCGATGTTCGTTGTTGGCAAGCACGATAAAAACGTGACGCTGTTATGTTCTGCCATGGCAGTTTGTTGCATTTAGGCGGACGATTAATCTTTTTATTTTTATTTGAATCAGCGTTTTATGCTATCTGATGCTAATGCGTTTTGGTGCAGCAGGAGCTCTCTTCAATGTTTTCTCTTGTGCATTTTTATCTCGTGCTTTGATTGACATTAAATGTTTCATCTGGGACTTTTTTCTGATATTCGCATGAAATGTACACGCGAAAAATTCTCGTTAATCGAAATTGTCAGTCAAGGAAAAAACGATGAATGCTGAAACTAGTCAATTCTTAGTAGGCAATGTAAATCCTTTGATTGCTTCGATTGCTGATGATTGATTTGTCGTAGCCTACTACGAATTCACTTGTTTCAAAAAACTTTATTCACTGGACAGACAATTTTGAGAGCCCAATTAACCTGAATGTAAAAAGATGTCCTTCAAAGTAAAAAAAAACAAAATTTATAAGGATATTTAATAAGTCATTCGCTAAACAGTAGATTTATTGATGAAATTTTAATGAAATACCAGAGCGTTCATTCGTTTATTGTTAGCTAATGTGTTCCGTGATCGCGGCATCGCTGAAAGCAATTGTATTCACCATGTCATTAGCATCTATTTGCAAATAACAAACAACCCCACTCCAGCATACAAGCACATACCACAACACTTTCCTCCTTTGGCACACGAGAGAGGGTTTGCAGCAGATCAAAAAGTTTCTGTTTCGTTCCGCTTGCGAAAAGCTACTCGGGAAAACTTTTTTTCCCAGCATCCCGTGAACTCTCTCACAATACCTCTGGGTTCGTATTAGTAATGTGTCTGTACCGACGGCCTCTTCCTTCCTTCGTGGTAAGGTGTCGAGTGGAATTCAATTCACCGCGAGTTCGTCGGCCGCGGGAACGCGCGTCTCCTGGCGCGTTAATATTTCACGGCGCGTGTGAAATTGTTTTCCCAACCCACGAAAGAAAAAGAAGCGTGGCGAAGGAGCCACAAGGACTTTCGCATGTGTGGTCCTCCGTTTGGCACAAAAAGAAAGACAAAAGCAGGAACTTCACTTTTGGAACGATTTTCTTTTTTGGCTTAAAAAGTTTCTGGCTTCTAAATCCCAATGATGTGTTTGTCGGAGAAAACTGTCACCTGAGAGCATGCAGGAGCCCACTTTGATTTGTTAGCTAACTCGCTAGCAAAGGCTACTGCATCCAATGGCCGCCGTTTAACATTTCTCCAATATTATTGCCAACATTTGGCCGAAAATTCGCCCACATTAGGCATTACCAGAGTTTCATCACCCTGATCGTGGTCAATTTCAGACGAAAGAAACCGCCAAACCGTTTGGCATAAGCTGCCCTTTCGGCCCAAAATTAGTGGGCTTCACTTCCGGCACTTTTCGGAACAGCAGACGCCAACGTCGAGTGCGCCATTCCTGTTTACGCTTCGCTCGTTATTCGTACCACCTCAAGTACCACCGTCGTGGCCAACGGCACGCGGCAGCTTCCACAGTAACGAAGGCAATAAATTGATATTGCAATCATCGTCAATTTCCGCCAGTTGCGCCATGTGCTGGTGCCATCGCCGGAAGTCTTGGGCCTCGACTGCCTCACTCTCTCTTTTCTTATCGTTTGCTATTTGCTTTCTTGTTTTGCTGCTGGTTTAGCCTGCAAGGATCTATCGTTTACCGAAACCGAAAGGACCAACCAAACGCAAAGAAGCCAGAGGCCAGAGTGAAAGACCAAAAATGTGCTTCTTTTGTCGTCGAACACGATGGCGACGGCATGGTTTAATTGGACTCGCAGCCCCAACAGAGGAGCTCCGTGGCCAGGCGGCGAATAATGAAAGGAAGAGAGGGGTTGGGGAGTCTTTTAGAGTTTTCCTCCTTCGTCTGGCCTCGGCAGGTATCGCCACAAGTCATCCCGTACACCGCAAAGACCACGAATCATTATGATTTTTGAGATTGGTTCAGCGAGGAGGTCCTTCGCCAACAATCGGTGCAAACTGGGAGAATTCGGGGTGCTGTGGACCCGGTTTCGGGTTTCTGGAACCGCACAAAGGCGCCCATAGCGAAGGGTCGCCTCAAATGCTCGTCGTCTAGATTGCAAAATTGGTTTTTCCATCCAAATTGATCTGATTTACGTCCCCTCTCTCTTTTTCTCTCGCTCTCCACTTCATCACGTGGTTCCCGATGGATCTATTCAAAGTTTGTGTCCTAATTTCTGGCTCTCCTTGTCCTCGTCTTCTTCTTCTTCCCCGGGCAGATCACTTCGAATTTGGATGTCTTCATCAGACGGTTCAACGAGATACAGTACTGGGTGGTGACGGAGATCGTGTCGACGACCAACCTGACCAAGCGCATGTCGCTAGTGAAGAAGTTCATCAAGCTGGCCGCATTGTAAGTATCTAGCATCCCTTTGCGACTGCCTCAGTGTGTATTTACATTTCATTTCTTTTGTTGCCTCTTTCCTCCTTCTTGCAGCTGCAAGGAGTACCAGAATCTGAACGCATTCTTCGCCATCGTCATGGGACTCTCGAATACGGCCGTCTCCCGGTTGTCGCTGACGTGGGACAAGCTGCCGTCCAAGTTCCGGAAGCTGTTCACCGAGTACGAGGCCCTGATTGATCCGAGCCGGAACCATCGTGCTTACCGGTAAGGCCTGGGCCCCCGCAGGATTCATTCGTGATGGGCGTGACACGTAGCATCCCCATTAGCAGGGTGGACATCATCGCCCACGTTCTCTTCCGTGTACGAGTGGCACAAATCAAATCTTTTTTTTTCCTAACTTTTTCGGCACTATCAGCACTCCTATCCTCGCCAAATGCATTTTTTTTTCAGTAAATCAATTCCGATCAATCTTGCTCTCCCTGCTCGACGCGAGAACCGTGTTTTCTGCTTCACAGCAAATCCACAAAACACCTACGGTGGCCTCGGCCCGGAAATGAGTTTGATCCCTCCCTTCGAGGTCTCGCACGCCGCATGTTAACACGCCGGCGACAGGGGGCCGGTTGTCAGTTTGATGAATTGAGATGCTGGTGCTGCTGTTGCTGATGGCGCAACAGTTGGCAGCCGGTGACAGCAATGTCTTGCCCGGGAGTGTTATGGTGTCCGGAATAACAGAGCAGAACGCTTCCATCAGGATCAGAGCAGGACAGCGCAGCAGCACTCTAGGACGTGGGATGCCGATGAGTTGCTCCGTAATGCGAACGATGTTCGAGCTTCTCCGGTCCATTCGTACGAGGTCCCCCTCTGTGTGAAAGTAGGTCACCAGAAGATGGGTTCTATCCCTATCGTGTGACGCCTAGATCACAGATTGGATCTTTATTTCGAGAATCCTCAGGCTAGGCAGACGGCATTTAAATACCTGAACGAGGTGACTGTCACCTTTCTCCCACAACGGTCTAGACTAGATAACTCATCCATGGAGTGCTTCCTGGAATCAACTTCTCGCTAGGGCCATCCTGGCCCCCCTCCCGGCACATGTGTGGAGATTAAAGATTGAAAATCAAATTAAATCTCTACCCGCCCGGGGGAGTCGACTTTGGTTTCGGGTGTAAGCTACACACTGGCTGGTTCGTTCGTCGTCTCCTGCATGAAGGGCACGCAGATTACGTGATAATAGCCTAATCTTTTCGACCGAGCAAAGCCTCCATTTCCATCAGCCACCAGCGCGTGTGGTCGGTCTCTCAGTTCAGCAGCAAGTTTAAATAAACACTTTCGCATCGTGCCCTTCGATGGCACGCAGGCTCTGGCAGGGCTCGCCACTAGACTGATGGAGTGTTGCTCCTACTCGTCGTCATGTGAGACACGTTCGACCGGCGAACGAGCGACATGAGGAGTAGAGTGGCGTTGGCAGAACTTTATCACCAACAAGAAAAGGACATATATCCCCACGAAAATTGATCATCATCTGCCCTGGGACACCTACCAACGGGATGTTGGCAAAAGGAATGTCAAAAAAAAACCCCGATAGCTTCTCGTCTTGCTCTCGCCCTGGTGGCGCATCCGACAGGAAGGAAGTGAACGTCGCTATCAAAATGGTCTAGAAAAAAGGAAGAAGAGCTGAGAAGAAGGTACAGAGGGAGAGAGAATGAGGGAGTGGAAGCAAAGATATGTGGCAAGCAATGATTATTATACCTTCACTCAGCCGGCCTCAGCATAATAGAGCCGATGCTGGGAAATCGATACACTCCTCCTCCTTCCGAGTGGGCGCCAACTGCCAGGTGATGGTGCTGTATGCTACTAGACTACTAGACATCGCAAGTAACGGTGAGCTGCTGAGGTGTATTGTGAGGTTGAAAATTGGAAAAAGTTCGTTAGAAAAGTTCTCCACTGTGGCTTTCAACGAAACGCACACAGACACAGATGGTTTCGTACGTAATCTTCGGTTCAATAGAGAAATCAAGAACTTGACTTTCGTCCGCTGCCATTCACTCGCTCGCTATACCTCTCGTTGCCTCCGTAGCCGCCTCCCCTGCCACTGCACAATGCTGTGGGGTGGGGCCAACCCCCTGACTGGGTTTGAAGAATTGGGAAATTAGTTAGATCGACTTCTGCTGCTTCCGTTTGGGACGCCGAGTGGGTTATGAGAGTGGGTGTCGTTTGCTTCTGCTGGCTTTTGGCTTCAGTTTGCACGTGTCATATCTCATTTTTAAGAACGCTTTTCTAACGCCAGCGCAAGGAATTTATCTAGCCAAGGAAGCCAGAATACATTCTTTAACATCAAAAGTGACTAGAAACTGAAAACCGTCTATTCTTCATCACCTTTCCTGCGATTGATCTAAATATTCTTTGAAACCTTCTTCAAAGTTTTCTGCTGACGCTGATAATGCAGACAATTGATTTATCTTCGTGTTACGAAATCACTTATTTCACAAAATCACAAATTAAGAGTTATCAGCTTTTAATCACTTGACGTTTTGTTTGGTCCGAGAAAAAGACTGATTCCTATGGCTACTACTATTGTACAAAAAAGCGTTCTTGATTAGAGAGCGGTTACCCGAGAAAAAAAACTGCCGCCTACTGCCAGTAGTCGTTTGAGGCGAGTTAGAGAAAATGAAATAAGCATAATTCAAGGAAAGAATAGCGGCCATCCCCTGCTCGACTGCTTGTTTTAATCCAATTTAGTTTTAATTTTTTGCTTTCCCCTTTTTCGCTTTTCTTCTCTGCCCCAGCATGTCGGTTGGTAAGCTGCAACCGCCCGTGATCCCGTTTATGCCGCTCCTGCTCAAGGATATGACGTTCGCACACGAAGGCAACAAGACGAGCCTGGACGGGCTGGTGAACTTTGAGAAGATGCACATGATGGCGCAAACGATGCGAACGGTGCGCTTCTGTCGATCCCGACACTTGGGTATGGTACCATTCGCCGCAGCAGTAGCAGCAGCAGCTGTGACTCCGATCTCATGCTAATCCTCTGCTTCCTGTTATCCCTTTTTGCAGTACTGGACCCTCCGTCACCGAAGAACGAGAACGAAATCCGCAACTACATCCGATGCTTCCGGACAATCGATAACCAAAGAGTGCTGAACTCGATGTCGCAGAAGGTGGAACCGCGACGTTCTTAAGCCGTGAATCAGCAGCAGCAGCAGCAGCAGGACCAAGACGAGATACTGGTGTAAGAAGGAGCTGGTTTCATGAGACCAAACCACGGCAGTGGCAGCACCCTAATCATACCTGTGGCTGATGCTGTGCCTGCCGTCTGCTCTGCCGTCGATGGTACGGATGGTAGCTTCGAGCACAATCACAGTTTCGGTTGGCACATTAACGTCTAACACGTGGCCAGCGTCGTATCCGAAGACGCTGCACTTGTGAAAAGTATTTATTATCTACTACGTTCCCATCCCGTTCGTCACCGGCGGTCGTTCGTTTGTTCTGTTCACCGTTGGCAGCGAAAGAGCTCGAGTCATACCCATCCAGGGGATCCACGGTGGATCGCGTTGCGTTTGCGTTTAAGTTGCGCTGTACAAAGAGTGTAAAAATCTCGTTTCTAATTTTCGACGCCCCCTACCTAACAGTATCCATGTGTATCTCATGACCCAGGCGTTTTATGATTTTAAGTATTTGCTAAGGATTTAATTTGTTTTCAGTTAATAAATTTTATCACCAAACACCACCAAAAACCGTTCGAACAAAACGTTTGAATTCATTTTATATTTTCTACTCTTCCGCTGCTACTCAAGTGCACTGTTGAATTTGGACGCACAGCTTGGCTTGTTGGCTTCCGCTTCTCGCGCAGCTGGTCTGCTCTTTAGATTTCCGTTAATCGTTACCGGCATTTGTCTGGCGCAGAAATGGCTGCAAGCTAGAAAGACTTTATCAATTGCATAGCTAAATGCGACAACCAACCGGAAATAGAGATCCAACTTACATTACCGTCAATGTCAATACATAGCAAAGGTATAACCATATAAGGCTACAGATGCACCACTTGCAACTGAGAGGGCACTGGGCATCCATCAATTTGTACTCACGCTGTACTGCAATAGTGGCTGTTAGGCAAGGAAGTGGATAAAAGATGAAGATTCTACTCTATTTACAATAGCAAATTCCAGAGACTACAGACTATAGAAGGTACCTATTTACAAACCATTCGTCTGCAGTTCCCCATGTACCACTCACTCACACCGACTCCCGACTTTCGTGCTGAACTGCACCGTGGAAATCTTTGGCTGGACCAAAGCTGGTTACTCCGCAGTGGTGCAGTTCAGTTCGTAACTAGATAGTTTAGTTCCTGGACTCCTTCTTCCTAACATGAAAATACACTTCCTTTCGCTAGTACACTAGGCTTGATGGATTTGATGAAGCAGCTAAAGCTCTATTCTCTGAGAAAACAGTACGTGCTGGTGGCTGCGGAGAGTGTCCTTTTTATCGATGTATTGACTATAGGTGTATTAGGAACAATGCAAATGGAACTAACGAAACAATAGATTCTGACACCTTCGGCTTCAATTTAACAGGCAAACAAAACAGAAGAAAAAAAAACACACTACAATATGTACAACCCCGATGTGAATGTGATTTAGCGGACAATCTCTTGGCAAGGAACAGAAGAAGGAAAAAAACAAATAGAAAAATACCAAAACACATCTGCTCCACTGTGACCTTGACCCACAGGACAGGGGCATGCAGAGTTGTATAGTGAACGGAAAGCCCAACCAACAATGGAACCTTCCACCGATACCAAACAAAATAAACAATCACAAACCAATAGAAGAAAAAAACAACCGCGTAATACAGCATAAGTGTTCCGCTCCATAGTGCGTCGTCATTAGGGCACCGCATCGGCATTCACTTCAATGTCACGAAATGCAATCACGATGTTTTCCCCTCTCGGTGGTATAGTCCTTCTCTTTATCTCGGTGGTTTAGAGTGTAGTATAGTGTGGTAGCTGTAGTGGGCAACTAGTGTCGAACGGGCCGACAACTTTAAGATGACCAAAGCCAGCCAGTGGATGAAGGATGAAATTGATGAGACGGATTTATCAAATCAAAAGGTTAACGAGCATGTTGAAAAGATGATCCAAGATGATCCACCGAAGGGGTGGGGGGAAGATTCTTGCAACGCTCGAAATTCAAATCAAGGCGTTTCGTTGCACAAAATCGATGTGATATTGCATCTGGGGCGAAGGGGTTTCCTATCTCAGTTTTACCGAAACGGTTCTATCAGTAAACCAGGCAAATTACTGCAGCTCAACCTCCCAGACCCCCCCGCCTCCCCAAAAGAAAAACGGACAATCAATCCCCGCCACCCAGAAAGAAGGCCACAGAGCCAGCAGAGCGCAAAGCTAGAGATTGAGTTTTCTATGCTAAAGTTATAGGTTGTAATCGGTTAGAGAGTGGCGAAGCGAGTGAATAGCGAGATGTAAAAAAAAACCGCTGCAAAGGAAATCTATATTTGTTGACTCATTCCCGTGCTGTTTTTGGATGTGGCAATGCAAGCATCACCTACATGTTAGAGTTTATATGCTGCAGATATATTTAATAGTGGCTGCAGCAGCCGTATATAAGTAGTAGCAGTAGCAGCAGTAGTAACAGTACTACCAGAGGTAGTTGACGTCGCTAAGACGCTAAGAAATCCTGTGTAGTTGTTAATATCAGCAGTTTACACAACAGTACGGTAACAAAAAAAAACCAAACACCCACAGGAAAACACACGATTTACGTATTTTTCGTCTAGCTTGTAAGGTTTTCGATCGCTAAAACTCTGCATAAATCTTTGAAAAGACTAAAGCGAGATCTCTTGTGGGCTCTAAGGGCAAATGGAAGAATATAGCCTACTATACACATACTCTACATCTCACACTCAGCTGGTAAATGAGCAGAGCGCATCGACCGATTCTAAGGCAAACCGTTTCACACTTGTACCTTCGAGCGTAAGTAGCGAGTTTCAACTTCGGGGAACGAGAACGATCGAGGGATATGATCCACCGAATTATCTGTCATCCACTGATCCACTGAAATACAAAATAGTAGCGTCTTGATGGACAATCATTCGAACCAGAGCGAGGATACCATTTTTAACGATCCAGTATGTTATATAAAGCGTGTTGATAGATTAACTTTCCGTGCCATCCGTGCGCGACCTAGGGGAGGAGGCGATAGGGTGAGAAGTGAGTGGAAATCGAAGTTGAGAAACCATTTGATATGTACTCCTTTCGGTAGAAAGAAACGTAAGCGTCTACCATTTTTTCTAAGGGCCTCTAGTTCTGCGATCGATTGTGATGTACTGTGAAGGTAGGATCTTCTACTCTAACCAACCAACCATTCAATCCTAAACCGAGTGGCAGGCAAATAGTCGCCCTCAGATATACATGCTATTGTCACCTCATTCAGTTTTGCCGGTTTCTGCCATCTGGACCTGTCCACTCTCTCCCTCTCTCTCTGTGCATCCTATAAACCAGGACGTTTTAAAATTTAGGACCGATAAAGCTAAGAATGAGAAGCGCTTGAGAAGGGGGACGAGCGACTAAACCGGGCGCATATGCAAACGTATGTATCTATAGACGGACGCCAAAAAAAAAGTAATAATACAAAAGACAAAAGAAACTGTAAGGATAACTCCAATTTGAAAAAGCGGACAAACTGATGTAAAAAAACAAATACCCAAAGAAACTACCGCCACCATGACAGAAGACCTTGAAACAATAACGTCGTTATCTTTGTACCGTGTGTATGTGTGTGTGGTGTGGTGTGATGTGTGAATGATGCAGTTTGGCTTTCGTCTCTTGCTGGAGAGTGAATGTGTCTCTATCTCAGCTTCTATCAGTACACAGAAATCACGCAGTCACTGTGATCGACTACTAACCGCAGTCTCTTGGTTTGTTTTTCCGGGGAAGGGACGGAAATGGAAGGCACCATAATCAGCGAGACTGTACTAGCACACACTCGGTGAAGTATTTGTAATTAGTGTATTATGTGTTACTGTACATTTCATCATGGTAAACGAAACGAATTCGAAGACACATTCTAAAGCATCCCCCTTTTTCTAGACGACACAAAACGGACACCTCTCGCGCGGTAGAAGAACACTCGGCCAAAGTTATCCGCTTGGCCATAGACACCCCCCCGGGGAGTGGTAGTAGAAGTAGTGCTAGTATCGGCAGCAGGGCCCTTTCCCTATCTTCTGTATTGTGTACATGTTGAGGAAGCACTAGCGACTCCACCGAGAGTAAAGCGACGGAAATGAATATTAAAATATCTCCCTTTTTCTAAATGCAACTCTTTAGTGTACGTTGTTGAAAGTGTTTATTAGTGTGTACAATGGTATAGATTCCCTCTTCTCTCCCTGGAAAACCCGGACATGTGTGTAGAGGCAATCAAAATACATTTGTAGTCCCAGTACCACCGACTGTGTGGGAATATGAACTCATACGATATCAAACAATCGATAGAATCGACCCAAACTTGGCGCGGGGGGCGAGTGGTCCGCGAAGAAAGGAATTTTTGCTCTCACAACGCTGTACATGCATGCCTAAATGCACTAAACTCCCTTCTACACTCTAGAATCTAGACTAACTTTTTTCAGTACAAAAAAGTGTCATTAATGCAAGGCGCAGGGTCCGCTGATCGAGAGACTGCGGAGAGATGCGGTGACGCGGTTGAAGTTGAACTAGGAAATAACCCCTGTTTTCTGTAACATACTTGCGGTAGCTATGAATTTAACAATTTAGTAGTTCTATCTTAAAAATTCTCATCTTTCGGATGATGGCGGCACGCGTGGCCACGTGGCACGAGAAGGGGTTTGGCGGGAAGAGTGGGACGACGAGAAAGGGTATAATAATGTAATTGTGGCGCTGAATTGATCATCTAATAATAAAAAACCAATCAGAAAAACAACCATTCACGTATTTTTTCACACTTTTACGGGTTAATTCAATCCTTTTTTGGCGGGAAAACCCGGCGACACGTGTTGCTCGGATTGAAAACGGCGGTTTTCAAATACTTGCTGGAACCGCGCAGGCCCGATTCAAACACGATTCGAGCCAATTCGCTCGACTGTTAACCGCGACTGCTCGTATCTTGCCGCCTTCTGCCGATTGCTCGATTCCTCGCAGAAAAAAAATCATCTCGCGAAAAGGGAAAAATAACAAAAATCTCAGCAGGCGCGCGCGTTTCCCGTTCCCCAAAAACACTGAGCAATCTTAGCAGCCTACTAGCACCGAAAAGGACCGTCTAAAAATGGCCGTTTTAGCGTCGGATCTCAAGCTGCTGTGGGCCTTCCGGGGCACTTTCGGCCAGGTAAGTTGTTCCCGGTGGTGCCCCGTCGATGAAGAAAATGTGGACGGTTTGGAGAGCGATCGTCGCGATTTAGCGATTCCAGAACATTCCAACCCGTCGTGAACGGTTATCCTTTCAAGGATTCTGCGGGTGTCTCGTGACGCACAGACGGCCCCCTCTGGCCTTTCGCCTCACCTTCAATTATTACTTTGTCGCTCCGCTGTGTGGTGCTCCGCGGGTGCCGTGTGGTTAACCTTTGCCATTATATAATGAGCAATACGTGTTCTTAAACAGGAAATGAAAGCATTTCGTTAACCTGGCCCCCGGTTGTTTGCGTAGTCACCTTCCAGAAAATGTGTGTTCCCGTTCACGGTCGCGTGCCTGTCTGGCCGAATAATCGGAAAGTGGTGGTACGGGTCAATGAATGGGGCACGTAATTGAATTGCGCGACCCCGCGCCACCGTGTGGCCCCGTCCGCCTGTTTACGCATTCAATTTGTCTTCACACATTATCAGAGCTGATAGCCGAAACCACCCGGGATCCCGTCGACGCGAATCAATTCTGACCGCGACGGCGACGGTTGCCGACACGCTCAGCTGATTTGATTATTCCGCGCATTAACGAGGTGCCGTCAAATGGCAAACGGACATCACAAGACCAGACGCTAGACAGCAGCTCCCCACCATTCATGCTTATCGCTTCTCTCGTTCTTGCTGCTTCTTCACCAGATCCGTAACGTGCACCTAGCGGTGGCCAACAATGCGGCCGCAAAGAAAGTCAAGAAGTTCCAGATTTACCGCTGGAATCCGGATCAGCCCGACCAGAAACCGTACAATCAGGTGAGTGCGTCTAGTCACCCGGATAATTTCACAACGTTACGCAATGAGCTTGATCTGTAACCCCGGGCGACTTTCCATTGCCTTCTAGACCTATGAGGTGGACCTGAGCGCTTGCGGACCGATGGTGTTGGATGCGCTGATCAAGATCAAGAACGAGATGGATCCGACGTTGACCTTCCGCCGGTCGTGCCGTGAAGGTATCTGTGGCTCGTGTGCCATGAATATCGGTGGCACAAACACGCTCGCTTGCATTAGCAAGATCGATGCGGATAATCTGGACAAACCGACGAAAATCTACCCACTGCCGCACATGTACGTGGTCAAGGATCTGGTGCCGGATATGAACAACTTCTACAACCAGTACCGCTCGATCCAGCCTTGGTTACAGCGCAAGTAAGTCCCGTTCGGTCCCAGGCAGCGCTTATCTCGTGGCGCTTTTATGGATGTGATTAACGGTGTTTTGCTTGTGTTTTTTTTTTTGTTTTCGTTTGTAGGAACGAAACCGGCGAAAAGAAGGGCGATGCCCAGTACCTCCAGTCAGTGGATGATCGAGCCAAGCTCGATGGACTGTACGAGTGCATCCTGTGTGCGTGCTGCTCCACGTCTTGTCCCTCGTACTGGTGGAACGGTGATAAGTACCTTGGACCGGCCGTGCTGATGCAGGCTTACCGGTGGATTATTGATTCGCGTGACGAAAGCACGGCCGCCCGGTTGGACAAGCTCAAGGATCCGTTCAGCGTGTACCGGTGCCACACGATCATGAACTGCACCCGGACGTGCCCGAAGGGTCTGAATCCGGGTAAGGCGATCGCCGAAATCAAGAAGCTACTGTCCGGCATCGCAAAGAAGGACGCTCCGGGACTCGAGACGGCGGCTCTCCACGCCAAGTAAACGATGAGTGCGACCCCCGGTAGCGCCCCAATTGCAGATGGAACACTAGACGAAGAAAAGTATTTCGATACCAAAAAGTAATGCACTAGAGGCGAATATTTTCATCCATCCTCCTCCGACGCTACGCCGCAGTACATCTGGCCGCTCGGAGGAATCTAATTAGGATGCGTCGTAGTGAGCACTATCAGCAACCCCTAACCCGGGGGACAGCGAGAATGAAGGGTCTCACTGTACAAACACTGCGCAACACTCGGTAAACAACCAAAAAGGCAAATGTCGAACAAATATTTGTTAGTGAAGCTGTGAAAACAACCTAGCTTAGTTTTTGTGCTATTAGAACCGTTAGATTTTTCATTGCCACCGTGCGCCACCCAGCTTTACGCGCAGTAAACATCCATCAACAACATCATCGCAGCAGCAGGCCCTCGTCATCGTCGTCGTCGTCGGATTGTGCTCATTTCGTCGACATAAATTATTTATGTTTCGTAGCAAAATATGAAAAGAGAAGAGGCATAATAAACCAACAGTTAAACATATGCTCAGTTATGGGCAACCAAAACATGCACGTTCTTAATGGGTTTTTATGTTATTTCTTTAGTTTTTGGGGTTTGAACACCTTAATTTTGCGGGTTTTTTTCAGTAATGTTTTTATAGCAACATGGTGATTCAAATTTTAACGGCATCCGACAGTGTTGCCAGCTGCTGACACTGGAAGCGTGTGTACGTGCTCGGTTTCAAAACTTATGCTGTCAACCGCTGCGGTGACGTCATGAACTTTTGTCCCTCGAGTTTTCGTTTGTAATTCTGTGCTGTAAAAATGATCAAATAACGTTGTAAACGCCACCAACCATCACTGGAAAGGTAGTTAATCGACGCGCAAGGATACCGTGCATCGGGGTAAGTAGAAATATCTGGAATTGAAGTTGAAAAAGTGTGTATAAATCATTTTTGAAAAGCCAACCAAAGCGCCGCTAGGTTCGGTCGATACGCGCGGTAGCACCGCGGCGTCGTCGTCGTCGCCATCGCCCTCACCTCGTCGCCACCCTCCTTCTCTTCCGGGCGACGGGTAAACGCGCTCGGTTTTGTTTGTGCTCTCGAGGGCGGGCAGGTCTCGGGTTCCCGCGAGTTGGGCGGCGGAAGTGTAGAGAGATCTCTCTTCGCTAGGTGGCTTGCTGCGTTTCCCTCCATTTTGCTGACGGACTTTGCGTGAGCAGAGCAGGCTGTGGCCAACACGGCGGCCGCGGGACAAGTGAAATTGTTTATTTTTAACCTCGTCTCCCCCGTCTGCCCTTCCCTCGCTGGTCCCGTGATGATCGATGCGAAGGAAGGGCCCTTGAAAAAGGGCACGAATGCCACGCACCACGCACAAGTGCGATTGTTTGAATTTGATCGTGTAGCACTCCCCTCTCAGGCGATATTCTCCAGGCAGCATAATATTAAAATTCCATACGCGTACCCTTCGTCGATGTTTAGACCACAGCGAAACGGGGAGGGCCATGTTGAAAATTTAATCATCGTTCGAGCAAGATAACCAGTTGCTCGTTAAGATAGCTCAAAGTGCGGCTTGTCTTCTAGCCGAACGCACGCCATCATCAACCCCTCTCGAAGATTCCAATTCTCGCCCCTGACTTGAATGGGAGCGAATGAGCGAGATCGCGTTACCGTTTGGTGAGGAAGCTAATCAAATATTCAGAGGAAAAAGAAACGCAAAACCGTTGACATAGAATATTTTGCGGCTTCGTTTGCTCCGTCGATGGGTGTATGTTACGGCTGGACCAACGGCGCGCTGAAACGATGACGATGAGAGAGGAGGACGTGATATGATCGCGTGAGCCACCTCCACCAACAGACGACGCATGTTGTCTGGGGGATTTAATAATCCAAGTGAGAAGAGCACGAAAGCGAAGAAGCTGGTTGTTCACGTCACTGGTGTATGCGTTGGAACTATTTTTACGATCCTACCCCATCGCATGGCCTGCTGCTAGAACAGCATCATTCGCACCGTGCGATCGTGCTTTTTACCACAGAGTAGCCGCGGTTTCCATTTCTCGTGATGCTGTCCGTTGCATCGGGCAACGGACCATGCGGATTATATTTTTATTCGCAGCTGAATCTCTCGCCTTTGCCATTTCACTTTCGTTGGGTGTGTTGTGTCCCCTCCCGTGAGAGCCGTTTAAATTTAAAGGCAAGCAGCACGTGCTTTTCGGGGGCATGTGAATCATATGGTCACGGAGATGAATTTTTTGCTCTTCGATTCAAACAGCGTTTTCAATTTCTTGATAAATGTGTTTATCAGCGCTGAAACCCTCTTACTCTTTGCTCTTGAAAACCGAGTTCCAGGCTTATGCGTTCGGTGCTTGCTGCCGTAAACGATTAAGTTTCAAACTTGATGCCCTTGTCGCCGAATCGCGTGTGTAGGTGGTAGGTGAATGTTTATGTGGCGTTGGATGGAGCCACCTCTGCGCTAAGAAGGCATGTCCAATCGTGCGTATCCAGCATGTTTGTTCTTGGGTTGTAAACGCAAACGAGAAAAAAACCTTGGCTCATCTAAGTAGCCCAGGTAACGAAGGGCGACACCGTGGTGGCCTACCTGCGTGCGCTATGCTTTTCAATGCGTGCTATGTTTACCTTTATTTTTATAAAGACCATGATACCCGGAGCTGGTATGAATGAAGACAATCGCTTTATCATCTTATCTTTACCTTATCTGTTTACAGATTTCAAGGGCTGAAGATACCAAAAAATTGAAAAAAGGCTTGTATAAGGAAACAGAGATTGTCGTAGAAACCCACCCTTGATAGTCCTAGTGAAGCAGTTGTTGAACGCAGACGACAGGATGTCGGAAATACAGAGTGGAGGTGCGGACCTGCGGCGCCGTTCGCGCTCAATGACGCCCAACAGCTTGAACCTGCGTGTCAGCTCGGATCGTGAGCAGAACGGTTCAGATCCTTCACCCAACCGCAAAACTCGCAAAGCGCCGACCGTCGGTACGATCGAGGAAAAAGATGAGTCTACACCAACGCAGAACCGTGGCAGTTCGGTGCGTAAAACCCGCATCGTCACTTCGGACTACTCATCGGAAGAGACCTCACCGGAGACGGCACGTGCGGCGGCTGCGGCCGTCGCTGCGAATGCTAACGAACAGTTGGCCAAATCGGTGGCACAATTAACAAAATCATCCACCACAACCACCTCAACCACATCCAGCAGCAGCGTGGTCGTCGTCAGTGGAGAAGTACGGGCAGAAGAGAAGAGGATCACCGTAACGAAAGTCAGCAATAATAATGCTGCGTCTGCATCACCAAAGAAAGATACCATCAGTCAGCAGCAGCAACAGCAAAAAGTGCCCATCATCTCAGTGCCTGTGGATGCTCAACCGGCCGCGGCCGGTAAGAGGATCACTTCTTCCAGCAGTACTACCTCCACCAGTACCGTGTCCAGTAAGACCGTTTCCGGTGGGAGCACGATTCGAACGAGCACCCCGAAAAATGCGGTCACAACCAGATCAGCAACTGCAGCATCATCGGCTGCTAAGATCGTGCTTACACCGGAAGAGCTTAAGCAGCACGCTGCATACAAAGAGTACATTGAAGCAGGTGAATACTGGAACAAGTACCCGAAGACGGATTACACCTACTCGGAGCTGTCACCACATCGGCGGGAAGTGGCACCAGGGCTGATTGCCATGCCGAACATGTCTCGACCCAGCCTGTCCAACCATGCCGAGCGAGTTCACACGATGATCCAACGCGACCCGGAACGTGAAACGTACATTCGCGAACGGTACGCCGCGGGAGCTCGGTTCGCTAGGCGCGAAGCACAGTACGATTCTGCCGATGAGGATGATTATTTCTCCCAGCAAGCACACCTGAGACAACAGAAGCGTGTAACCATTGAGAAACGTTCGATAGTGAGCCGTTTCTTCCTGGCAATCGTCACGTACGTGTTCAGTTGCTATGATACCGTTCGCTCAGTGTTTACCAGAAAGTCCGATGAGCAGCAGCAACTCTACTACACGCGCATCGTGGATGAGCGAGGTAATGCTGAATTCAAACTGCCGCTGGAACTGGATCCGATTTTAATCCTTTATCCGTATATTCTAGGATTCTTTGCCCGAGTGTACGGGGCCATCTCGTCGTTCTTCATCCACCTATTCAAGCGCGTCTACTTGCTGATCTCCTCCGTGTTGTATCTGGATGCCTGGTTACTCCAAACGTCTGCTGTCAATCAGGAACAACAGCTTTTGGCTGCTGGGCAACGTAAACGTCGCTTTTTGCTGTTTCTACTGGTGCTGCTACCATTCCTGCTGATTGGTGGTAAGTCGTTGTTCCCTGCATGGGGTTAGATCGATCGATTTCGTAGAGCAGAATGCATCATCCGCGTCCTAATTCACTTCGCGCTAACTAAAGCCATATTATCATTCTCTTTCTCTCTCTTCCTTCCTATTCCTATTCGGTGGTGATCCTTTGTTTTTTTACTGCAGGTACGCTCCTCTATGTCGATCCTTCCACGCTGGAAACAGTTCGCGCAAGCCTTCCGTCCGGCTTGCCAACCATTGAACTGTCACTTCCAGATCTTCCCGCCCTGCCGGAACTGCCGAGCGTCGCTCTACCGGAAGCCGAAACGGTCAAGCAGTATATCGGTGACCGTTGGTCCGATCTTTCGCAACTGAGCGGCGATATGCTCGATCAGCTGAAGCTCGTCTCGCAGAACTCGATCGAAACCGTTCGTGGGCTTTTTGCGACGGAAGACGAGGATTCTGGCGCATAAACTATGAACCACATCATGCCCTAGTTTTGCGAGATTTGTCGTTTTTGCTTTCAATCACATGTGTTTGCCATTTTTTTTTATTGCGAGTGTTTTGCACTTGCACATAGCTGTAAGTTAGGTTAGGCATTTATCTTACGAACTATGCTCTGTGCATTCAGTTTGTATTTAGTTTTTTTCCCTCTGATTTGTTTGAAGTTGCTGTTTTTTACACGACACTCCTCATGT
>NC_064878.1:61671048-61708548 GCF_943734665.1 Anopheles aquasalis | reverse complement strand
GTGAGGACTTTTTGCTCTCGATTGTTCTCCGTACAGTCACGCTGACTTTCGTGGAGCAATTGTTTGAGCGAGGCGACGAAGGAAAGAAGAACAAAACCGTGGATCATGAGTTGAAAAAGCGAAGTTTCAGGGCCAGCGGACGTCCGGACAGCGACTACGATGACTTTACCTGGAGCATATGCAGCTTTCGCTATGAACATTGTCCGTGTTTGTTCAGGGTAACTGTGTAAGTTGTTCGACTGCTATCATGTCGAGAAACATGAGGCGCGGAATACTCAACAAACAATGGAAAGTAAGTAGATAATTATGTGCAATGTTTCCCTATAGGTACAAGAACACAGTTTTTCGCTCCGCATTTACACTAATCTATAATGGGTGTGAAATGGGGTCTATATGGGATAGTCGTTAAAGGTAGAAAACTAGACAGTTGCATGCATTCACAAACTAATTTGTTTACAAGTGTTTTGAACTTTGTTCGAAAAGTACCGAAGAAACTGATATGCGTTTATTTGCACAAGCAACCCTATGTGCACAAGCCTGCTATGTGATACCATGAATATCCTCCGTTTATTTTCCCACGGTCCAAGGGTTTTCAATGTTAAAGTAATCCAGCTTCCACAACCAACATCATACTCTGCTCCTTATTGGGCAGCATTTATCTTTTTCTTTCAAGCTTGTTTGTCTGCCTCGCCTTCGGGATGCTCCCGTAACCGTTCCTAGTGGACTAGATGGTTTAGTGCTGCAGTTAATTTGTGCATCACGAGCACCAACAGCGGAACGAACAGCCAGCAGTGAAACTGTGTCAAAGCAAATTATCCCTCGTGGACACACTGGCAAAGTGGGGGCGAGGTATGTGAAATGAATATTTCATTATTCAAATGCTTGAAACGATTAGCGGAAAATGTTTTACCAGGGCCCAAGCTGAGCGGAATCTAATCGTCCTTTTCGCTGCCGTTTTGTTGATTTTTGTCCGCCATAATGCTGGAATGCCTGGCTAGAAGAGCGTTTATCTCGAGCATCATAAAACCTCAACGACCGTCGAACGGTGATTACCGTTTAGGCTTCACTTTTCCGCCGTGGATCCTAGTTGGCAACAAATTTGCGGTTTGCATTCAATCTGGCCCCGCATTGCTTTAATTCACACGTCTACTGGATCGCAGCTTACTGTGCTTTGGCTGTAAAATCGCTTGAAAATCATAACTTATTTGCACGAAAAATCGTAATTACACTGCTCAACAACGAGGAGCTGACTACCGGAGCCCGGCCGGCGTGAATAGTTAATGGCAAAGTTAACGCCCAACCATTGCTTTCCGCGTAAACGGACGACACGGTAGCATTCCAAGTGTAACGGAAAGATGCATTAATAACGATAAAATATTCATCCATAAAATGTATTCTTTTCCTTTACTCGAAACATCACTACAAGCGAGCCCCGGCGCGCAGATCATGATTATCATGCTGACGATGATGATGATGATATTGATGGTATTGATGTTGATGATGCTGATGGGTTCTGACTGGTTGATTTGGCCGTCCAAATGGGAAACTGATATCCTGCCTGGCGATAAGGGGTGGGGAAATGGCCAAAAGGCGAACGGACTCATCTCGAAGAATTCCGAGCAACCGTTATCTCGCCGGCGTTGAGCTTTCTTCGTCTTCGTCGTCGTCGTCTCACAACCGTCAGGACCATTAACATGTCCCGCATCAGGCCGAAATCAAGGCACGGGCTATTGCTTTCGATTATTTAAGCTATCGATTGCACACTCCGACTGCTGGGACCTAACGATCCGATCCACCACCGGTACCGACCGGCCCGGAGTGGTCATTGCTTTTGCTTCTGTTGGTGGCACACGTTCGTTAATCGTTAATGTGGTAAAGGGATGCTGGGAACCGTCGGAAGCAAAAGGATCGTTTCCAGTTATTAAACTCCATTTTACCGACATCGAAGCGTCGCGGTTCCGGGAAGGAAGGAACGGAATGAACCAAAAGGTCACATTTTTATAGACTTTCTCGAAATGCCCGCCACCATACACGCCGACGTGCAGATACTCTGCTTGCTACGGGCTTCGATCCGTTCGCTTCAGATCATCTGGAGGTTGAAGAAATTTGTGCTCGAACGCAGCATAAAAAGCACTCTCTGCACGAGGTGCAGGACTAAACATTCCCCCGTTTAATCGATGAAAAAGATCTGTTTATGAGTTCCGTGCGTGCAGCCATTTTTTGTGTCAAATTATTTACCACAACCCCCTCGATTCCCGGAACAGAAAGGGAGCGGAAAGTATAGCGTGTATAGCGACGCCCGCGGAGTTGTTTCTACGAAAATTCAAATTAGCAACCCCCGGCTTCCCCTCTCAGGACAGGAACTGAGCGAACGAGGAGCGTTAGCATAGACCATTAGGCGCCGATCGGCGTGGAATCTGGACGGGGGCGCGCGTTGCGTTGTAACATCAATTAATGCAAATATAATTGGCCCCCCTCGCCAAACCCCCGGAAGAACACCATCAACCAGCACATCTTCCTTAACTATCTCCCTCCCTCTCTCCGCCGGATGTTTTGCCGGAAATGGCTAACACACATAATTGGCGTGACGATGGTTTGCACAGCGTTTCCTGTTCGTTTTTTTTTATCGTGATTCCCTCAATCCGTTCCATCCGGTTGCGCCTGGCCTGCTGTGAGTGAAATCAGAAATCGATATGCAACCAGCAATGTCCAGCCACCCAGCCTACTAGTTAGGTCAGTCTGCTGCTGCTGCTGCTGCTGCTGCTGCTGTGGAAACAGCGGATGACACCAACTGGACCCTCGCCTGTCGCTGTGATGAGACACAAGCTGCCTCTGCCGCGCTGTGGTTGGTGGCCTTCAAAAAGATTTTCCTCGTTTTACGACCAAACCGCGAGACCGCGCGAGATCAGAGCGGCAGAGCGTCAACGGTGACGAGAAGGACAACGACGCGTCCCTCCGAACCTGAGAGAGAGTGAGAGAAAAGTAACGAACGTGTCTCTCTCTCTCTCTCTCTCGTGGCCTACCGCGATCCATTGCAGCATGGGAAAATGCGAGAACTCGCGGTTTTGGAGGGTTTGGAAAGAGCCCACAAAAAAGTGATGAAACAGAAGTTCCTGCTGTAAGTGGTTTTGCGCAAAGTTTTGAAGAACATTTGTCATAAAATTTGTCATCCTTTTGTGCACTTCGTTTCGGTATTGTATCGCGTGTCAGTCTCGCAGATGACGAAGACGAATGGTGTACCCTTGCGAGTGTGTACGTGTTTGTCCGTTGTTTTGTATCGATTTTTTCCCTTCCACACTAGCAAAGGATCCGCCAGCCCCTCTTCACCGAGAAGTGGGGTGGCGAGGACCACCGCTGCCGAGACTTTTCACTGCGGTTGCTGCGTGCGACGGCTTGTCGAAATCGAAACTTACGGTTGTCATCAAAAACATTTTCGGTACTCGTCGCTCGTAATCCAATCCGGTGATCCGGGCTCGCTGCACAAGAAGCATATTCGCATTTCCTCCGTCGCTGTAGTGTGCGTCACACTTTGCCGACATTGTAAACAACCGTCGTCGGTGGTTGGGAAAATTTCTCACACAACTCCACATCCATACGCACGCACGGACGCACGCACACATACGCACCACATCGCACGTCGATTTTCCACGCATTTTCCTGGAAAATTTCGTTCTCTCTCTCTCTCTCGCTCTCGAAGAACGCGGTGCACACCTTTGCCTCTCGCACGCATATTACGGTGAGAGAGTTGTGCTCTCAGCAAAGTAGTAGCAGGCGACGAATTACTGTGGGGCTCGTCAGTAGCGCGGCCGATTTTAGTAGGATTTCGCGTTCGGTTCGGTTCGGTGTCTCAAACAAACTTCCGTCGTGTCGGATGCGTGTTTTTTGGGGGGTGAGGGTGCCGTGTCACCAATCCGGATTGAATATAGATAATAGCAAAGCGTCGCCGACAGTGTCTCGTGTGTCTCGTCGCCAAACCCCGTTTTCTTGAGCATCATCACCGCAGCGATTGTGTTGCAAGTGTTTCTGGTGTTCGTGTCGAACTACGAGTCGCGCGTGTGTGGCCGGAAGTGTACACCAAGCAGACCAGAGTGAGTGGTAAAAATTTAAACGAAGATCCATGGCGAGTATCGGTATGTTTAGAGGGAAGCGCCAGCAGGGGCGCCTTGTTGTTTACGACCGTGTGACCGAGCTACCGTGAAGCATCCTTGAACGGCAAATGGTGAACGTGCCAATGGTTGCTGGATTATAAAATAAGGATTTTGCGAAACAACTCAACAGCAAGACGCCATCCCGCCATGGCCTTCTTTTATCCCCCCTTAGCTCCTTCGCCAGCTCTTCCGCGTATCCTCGTGGTTCGCCTGCTGCGTGCTGAGTGTGTGTGCGTCGCTCTCAACTGGAATCGCGTTTTTGTCGTCGCTGCAAAGTGAGGTTATGTGTTCATCTGGCCGTGTATGTGTGCCTGTGTGTGTACGTGTGATAAAACCGTCAGTGGAGCGAATCGAAACGGAAATCGCCACAGTTGGAGCGAATGAAATTTTCACTTCATTAATCGTCTCCCCGTTGGCTCCTTCCTTGTCCCTTTGCGCGTTCCTCGTACAGCTTCCGTTATTTTTCCATCGCAGAGAGAGTAAGGAAGAGAGAAAGAGAAAATGAGTGTGAGAGAGAGTAAGAGCGAGAAGTGGCCAAGGAGGGGGAGAAAGAGTCCTAATCATTCCGCATCACAGTCCTTGCTGTCGCCTGCTTTAATTACCGGTTTTCACTCACCAACGCAAATTTTTCTGCATATCCTAGCAACCCCACGAGCTCTGACTGCCTACACGAAGAAGAGGCACAGGAGCAATCCTTTTTCGACGCACACTACGCGACCGACAGACGCCTGACGGGCACGTACGTACGCACGAGTCATCATTTTAAGAAAATTGATAAAAAAAACATCTCCTCCGGCTTGGACGTTGATGATGATGATCATAATCCAGAAAACAGTCGCGCACTTGTGTATGCGTGTGTCCGTGTATGTGTGCATGAAACACGCACACACTGAGGTGTGTAATCGTGTAGAAGAATGTTATCCCTGCCCTGGAATGGTAGGAGAGCGTCGGAATTCAAAGGGAGAAAAATGCTGTTTGATCGGGACCGCTGGGAAAGGAGACAAACCTGCTGACCTGCCGCCACACTCCCGTCGCTTCACATCCGTTCAACCAGTCCATCAAACGAACAGGAGCGACGACAGACAGGCTCTCTTGCAGAAGGAGATGGCGTGCGCACAAGGCGCGAGGAACGAGAGGGAGTTTATTTTTCGATTTTTTCCCCAGTGTGTGACTGTGTGTGTTTGTGCGTCGTCCGTCAGTGTGTGAGTGCCGGGGAGTAGCAAAAAGGAGTCGTGCTACTACTCGTTTATCCTTCCCTCGTGTGAAGAGAGAGAGAGCAAAGAGGAACGAAATGCTGGAGTAGCCATCGCCATCACGGTCTCGAGGATACGAAGTCATCCTGTGGCTGCTGCGATTGCTGCTGTCTCGCTGCTAAGGCTCGCGCAGTGGAGCAGTAAAACAGGTTCACACTCGTCGTCTCGTGTCGCTACTCTCGGTGTGCACGTGTGTGTTGTTTGGTGGCAAAAGGATATGAAGAAACGCAAGTCGTTCTCCACTAGAAGGACAGAGAAGGCCTCCGGGGCCACTGTGTACTAGTACACGTGTGAGTGTGTTTTGTTGCCACCCAAGCGGCGGAAGAGTGGCATGAGCGCACCCGTGTGGGCGGGGGTTGAGGCATAAGAATGTGCAAGCACCGGAAAAACGACTGAAGGGTGCAGAAAGCAAATAGAAGAATGCAGTGGACGACTCTCTGAAGGACACAAACGTAACACAAAAAAACCGGTTAGCAAAGAAAGAAGAACAGGCGAAGAGGAATGAAAAAAGGCGACCAAACAGCACTGACCGTGTGGTGGGAAACGGTGCACGTGCCTCTGCTGTGGCATCATGTCCCCTCGGGGCGAAAAGATCCTTGACTGGCCAGCCAAGTGTGTAAACATTGTCCTGAATGTGCTCTGAGAGACAGAGAGAGGGAGCACACCAGTAGCAGCAGCAGCAGCAGCCAGCACACTGTACAATCAATCATGTGGCTGTATGTGTGTGCTCCTGTCCGTCGGCTGTCCTGTGCTCCTCTGTCTCCTCAAAAGTATCCCAACATTTGCGTACCTCCAAGGGCTAGTTTGTTACAGCTGGATGGATCCGGCTGAGCTAGGAATGGAATGTTTCCCTTGGATTGGAAACAGAGCGCGCACGTGGCTCCCAACGGCATTGCCTGTTTGTCCGAATGAAAGTTAGTCAATGCCTACTCCAATTAAGATACTTTCGCCCACAAAACAGTAGGCACAGATGATGGGTAAACTCTGCTGCTAGAATCGAAAATGAATTCCTAGAAATTCACAGCCATCGAATTTCTCCAAATCACTAAACAGTTACCCAGCAGCAGAAACGCCCTAGCACCGGTCAGCTTATGCGTTGTCACAACATCCACGCCGATCCGTTATCAACTGCAGCGCATGGTCCCGTGGTGGTGTCCACCACGCTCTGGGTAGCCAACTCTGTAAAGCCAACCAATGATAAGTCACGTCAGCGGTGAGCGCTTTGCGGCGCCAAACAGATTTCACTCTGACGCGCTTCGGTCTTATCGACGGGTGGCCGGACGACGCCTGAGCATCCCTAATCCAATGGATACTGGTGCTGCTGCTGCTGCTGCTTGCCGATGACCAGGTTGACCAGAGAGTTGTGGCTTTTACGCTTGTGGCTTACAGCTGCTGAACAGAAGGTTTAGGTGTCGTCGCTGGAATTTCGATTTCTGGCAGAGCTGGGCGGTGTTTTCCGAACCGACCTTTTTGATGATTAATTCCTATGAATTTATGAAGGAAGGAGCATGATGGCTTGGATGCCTGGCCATTGGAAGCCTTCCTTTCCGATGGAGTTAATCCGTGCTTCGGTTCGGAGCATGCCGATAAATTCTGGTGATTCCAGGAATTCCGGCCGGTTGTTCCAGGAATATTAAATTGGAATTCCTGCTGTTGATGCTATTTCCCTTCACATTGAAAGACCTTGAATGTTACCGCCTACGGTATACTGTATCCATTGAGGCCACGGTCTTCCGGAAAGCTTAAAGAAAAATGATATCTTAGAAACATTGGAGGCAGGCCCTCCGCCGGTGATGGTTCCGACTTTCCGGGGGTGCTGCGAAACATGCGAACATTATAATAAAAATAAAACTTTGTGCGACTTTGTAATGCGAGAGCTGTCGCGAGAGAGGGAGTAGAATGGGCTGGCTTATCCGTGGTGGGCATCACTGTCCACAAGCGCCCCTCCCAAGAGGGTCAGTTCTCGGATGACCAACCCCTTTTCCTAGCCCCTCCCAGACCCCTTTTTTGCCATCGCATAAATATTGAGTGTCACTTTGGAATCCAATTTGCAATCTAAAACATTTCTTATCCTCCAGGCACTTGGGCTTGGCTGTACGCTATGGGCTGTGCTTGTGCAAAACATTCGATCGGAGTTTTTTTTCGAGTTTTTAATGTACCGACATTATCCAACGAAGCGTGCGCCACGCTCGAGATGCACTCCAGGAGTGTAGGTAGCAAAAGGAACCACACAGTTCTGGATCATCTAGAGCCTTTATCGGAGATCTAGACCAAGTGCTACTGCTGCTATTCTGAGCAAGACGATGCACAAGCGCCACCGAGAGCGTAAGGATAACAGGATTGTTGCTAAGAGTGGGAAGGCGTTCTGCTGGAAAAATGCAAATCTGATCACAAACCCACGACCCATGTACACATCGTGCAGCCGGACGATGGTGGTAGCAGCACCAGTAACCCTTCTGCTGCCTGTCTACAGCCCTTGGTACAGCACGGTGTGTGGTCCTTTGCATGCATAATTGAATTATAGGCTGAAACACGGTATCCAGCGCACGAACACACAACGACGAAGGGAGGGCGCAATGTGTAAGCGAGAAGCTTTAATGTCTTCTCCCAAAGCCCAATACGACCCCGTCCGGTCGTACGCTACGATACGGTGACAAATCCTTCATCAGGTGTCTTCTCCACGGTCAGGTCAGACGGGTGCGTGTCTCGCATGCATACAGCACCAGAGACCCTCATCACGCGTGAAATCGAGAGCAAGAAAGCGAGAGAAAGAGAGGGGAGAAGGGAGCCCTCGGTGAGATGGATGGGAAAGACGGAGGCCCATCTGGTCCTAATTTAATTATTGTTGGGCTCGTCTCGTTTGAAATTTCATCACTCCGGCGGCAACTCGTGCTGCTACTAGAGTCGACTTGCTAAGCTGCTGGTGGTTCACTGTCTGCTCAAATGGAACCGGAGTACCTACCTTGTCGTTTGCTGGGTAAAAGGTGGTAGGTACGCGGTGATTACCATCTCCAGATGCCACCGCTTTTTTGGCGGAGGAGAGGTTGGTGACTTTGTGTACTTTGTGTTTCAACATTCCGTGCGACGGATGTGTCATCATCTTCAATGGCAACGGTGATATACCGAAGGGTATATACGATATACTGCAGCCTTGGATCCAATCAAGAGAAGTTCGACAGATGATGATCGGATTGCGCAGGACGAGGAGGGGGAATGAGTATCCGATATTGGCTGCTGGGTAAATATTGGCCCACAAGGTCCAGGATTGATTCAGTTCAGCTCGGAGTCAAGGCACTCTGGGTGTGTTTGTGTCATCGTAGGTCGCAGGATCTGAGACATCATCATACCTGTCCATTCTGTGGCAGTGGCACCATACACACCTCGCGCCTGATATTTGATTCTCTCTCTTTCTCCCTATCTCTCCTTGACACACATTTGCGGTGTATTACGATGGATTGTGTTTGTGGTTCCTTGGAAACTGGCTATAAACCAGTGCTTGGAAGATCCGCACCGAATCCTGAAACCTTCGACAGGGATTTTCATATCGATTGGACGATTCTAGTTAACATTAGCAGTCGTCCGTTCTTCCCGCACTCACAAAACTGATCTTTCCGCACTCAGATCTTGTCAAACACGCCAGCCAGTACGCCCGCTGATCAAACATTTTATCAAAGAGAACCCCGAAATTGAAATCCCCCCGGGGGGGTTAATCAGAGCGAAAATTGAAGTAATGTCAAGCACTTGGCCTTGGACTAATCGGACTGGCCAGTTCGCGGAAGGGCCAACCAACAGTAATTGCTTTCCATCAATTGGACCAACTGGGGTGGGTGGGCGTGCGGTGCCAGTAATCCCAAAGACACATCCTGCCTGACACATTGGAAGTGTTTCCAGAAATAGCAAAGGAAGTAAATCTTAAGGTCAAACGTTACTGTCTGCGGCAGAAAGTGGGTGCCCAGTGCCACTTGTGTCGTTTAGCACTACATCAGTCCCTCCCAAAAAGACGTCTCCAGGGAGTGAAAAGACAGCAAGAGAGAGAGAGAGAGAGAGAGAGAAAGCGAGACGGATAGACCCTTCAGCGAGCGTCATCAGGCTCAAGGATGTTTATTATTTATCGGAAAGCACCCCTCAACCCCAACCGCGATCGTCGGTCCTCCAATGTTTCGCACGCCTGGAGCGCGAGCGAGGTCAGCTACAATATGGATCGAATCGAAGCACTTGGAGGGAAAAGTGGAAGCTCCTGGAAGAGGCTTCCCAGAGTTCCCAGAGAGAAGGGGCCAGCCGCAGCGGCAGCAGCAGCAACATGTGACGCGCAAATGGCTCTCCATCTTTCTGGCTGTCTTCCTGGCGCCTTTCCACCATCACCTCCCAACGCGGCCATTCACGGTCTACAATTCAATTTTGTGTTCGTCCTTTTGCCGCCCGCTCTGCTGCTGCTGCTGCTGCTCTTCTGCTTTGCCTTTCATTTCCGTTTGTCCCATTGTCCGCGTTGTCGCTAGATGAGGTGCAGAAGATGCCGTGGTGACGATGGTGAGCCGGGAGCACTTTGAGCGGACAACACGGAACACAACCAGTGCTGCTGCCATGTATCCATTGTGTGGGTCCACTTTCTCCATTACGCCATCGTGCACCGCGTTCGTCTCTCCTGGTATTTTGCCTCATGTTAGGTGTTGCTTTGTTTGCGCGTGAGCGCTTTTCGCTCGGTTAGCTACTCATCGGTTGGATATGATAGCATATTCTGGAGTATCTCCAAAAACACAGTCACTGGACTAGACTTTAACACCTTTTTTTTCTCGTACAATCGTGAAGGATCCCTTTCCGTACCCACCTGGCTTCGCCGTAGTGCCCAGTGACGAGTGACCACAGAACCGAACCGAAGCATATCCCTGACCTACACTGACGCTCGAGGCGAAAAGTAGGCCGCCACCACCGACACTATCCGGAGGGCCAACGTATGGGAGGGGATGGTGGTGGTGGTGGTGGTGGCGGTAGGCCACGATGCCGTGTCATAGCGGATGGCATCAAATCTAATTATACCTAGTGCACCTAAATTTAGCACGACGCAATGGGCACCACGCTGATGTGCGCCCCGTCCACGCGAACGAGCAGCCGCTGTGTTGTTGGTCGTTGCGTTTGAGTGTGCCACCCGCTCATCGGATCGTCGCTCGACGGATAAGATAGTGGACACCAGCACCAGCACCACCACACGGTATGGTGGTGGTTCGAGGTCGCGCACGCGGTTTATTCTGAACCATTTCCCGAACTTCCGTCGATGCCATTTTATCGATTTGCCGCGGCACAACGGTGGTTGTTGTTATCGGTTTTGGCCTCTTGCTCTCGCTCGCTCTCCCTCTTACTGCATCTCTTTCTCTCGGCGGGGGGTCTACGAGTTTGATGTTTAGATTGATGGCTTCGAGCCACAACAATGGCGACCGAGTAGCGCCTAAAAGCATGGCAAAACCAAAACCAGAAGCACACACTCGCGCCATGACCGCGACACTGAGGACAGCGACAGGGACACCGAACCGGTCACCATATCCCTTCGGTGATATAGTCAACTGTAATTAAGCACAATATTTGTTATTTATTTGTAGCATGTTATATTAAAAGTCGTCAATTTTTTTAAGCAATACAATAGCATTTGGATGAATGTGCAGCTTAATATCCTCGAAAGCTGCTATTCTAGGGAAAAGGACGGATCTTCTTCGTCAAATGAGATGAGAAAGAGAGAAGTGGATCACTTTCTATGATTTTAATCGTTCGAGCATCTCGGTGTTACTTCAAATATCGACACAAAAGATTCATGTGCGCACGCTTACCTCACTCACGATCGATGGCAGATGGCTTACGCCAGCGTTCCACTTAATATAAACATAAACGAAGATTGAGCACAAAAGACGAAAATTCTTCGCACGACGCAAATTCCATCTACTGCTTCAGTGATGGCAGAATGTTGTACCTTAAAAAAGAAATTACTATGAATGAGATTTAAAGAATTTAGTCATTCAACCAACCTCTGAATCATTCCAATCTTCTTTGAACCATTATGCCTTCAATGCATAGAGATACCGAGGAATGCAGTGTGCTTGTCGTTACCTTTTTGATTTTTTTTTCATTCAAAGTTACTATCTATTACCGAAAGAACCTACACTCCAGGACCTTCCATTTCTATAATCTTTTGTGCTGGTCTTACTATGCAGTCCTCACGTCTAGCAACGCGAGTTGATGGTCACACAACAAGCTTTCTAGCAAATCATCACTCAATCAGAGCCTCTCGCTGTCATCCTTGTTCAATCGGTCCGTCGTCGCTCCTCGTGCTCGCAGACAAGAACGACCGCCACGCCCTTCCCGCAAACATCCATATCCGTTTTTCCGGGATCGTGATTGCGGGTTCCCTGCGGGTTGGCTTTTTGGTATTTCGGTCTTTCATGTTTCCCTTTTCCGCGACACAAGTTCGTCCGCTCCTCACCTAAAGCGAGCATTCAATCGAAGATGGACGGCCGCGGGTCGGACGAGAGCAGCAGGCCAGGAAAATGTCCTTTCACGAGAACGTGCATGAGAAGCCCGCGCGGACGGTACGTCGCCATCCGGTGATAAATATGCAAAGAATGTTTGCATTTCCCGCAGCATTTTACATGAGGAAATCGAGTACCGGACGCCTGGCCACGACATTCTCGCTTTATGTTCGCTGGCCGACCGACCGACCGACCTCCTTCGCTCTCTTCATAGTTCTCTCTCTCACTCTCTCCATCATTCTCTCCTCACTCTTATATACTGGATCTTTTCGGACTTCTCCGCACCGCACGGCATAGTTTGGAAGGGAAAAGGGCCGCTCCATGTGTCACCAAGTCTTGGTTTTGAAGCGCACCGGAAGCAATGCCGGTACTCTCGTTCATTGACCTCTTCTCGTTCCATGCTGTCGCACCAGCTTCTTTCTCTCTTCGCGTGTGCCAGGCTGCTGCCAGACGGATTGCCAGATTTATGCTGACCAAGCGCCTTTGAATCGCGTGCCTTTTGTCTCTCGAGTTAGAGTAGACGACAGACGGAAAGCCTTGACTGCACACAATCATCACAGCCGCACGCTGCTAATCGATAACTGATGAGCAGCGGAGTTGTTTGGGGTTTTTTCTTTCGTAAAGTGCGAGATCTCTCCGTGACAACAAGCGATGGAATTTGCCCATTCGTAATTCCCATTCTCATGTACTCTTTATCCCAGTTCCCCCCTCCCACCCCTAGATAAGGACTATAACTGTTTGTGGTGCTGTGTGTCACCGCCCGGGAAAAGCATTTCATTGTTCCGGCCCGGTCTCCTTGTGCGATGGCACCCCCTTTTAATCAAAAACCAAACTCGGAACAAAGTCTCGAGCAAAGCTGTGAGTGGGAGTGACCCCAGGGGGGTGGGAAGAGGGTGCAATTTTCCGAGTACACGCGGCACACGCACACTTTGCCTCGGGGAAAGCTTTAGCTTTTCTTCTTTAGCAGTAAACTTATGAGCAAGTGAGCGAGCGAATGAGCGCGGTGAAAGCACTCAGCACTCGAGGGTGATAAATCATGGATCCAATTTCAAACAACCACCACCGCATCCCCACTCCTCCCCCGTGGAGCTCGAGGTTATTAGTACGCAACTTTGGACTGCAGCAGAGAGTTCCAGAGTAGCGCTCTGTGTGTCTGAGGTCATTGGGCTGCCCTTTCAGCCATTAGCCTGCCATCTTACAATTGTGGCTAATCTGGTGAAATGCTGTGCGATGAGAGCACAATAGTGAGCTTGGAAAGGGGAGTAAATGCGAAAAAAACGAAAAAACATCCGGTACCATGCGCCTCCATCGGAGCAACGGTTCCACGCTTTTGCGGCATTGTGACCATAATATAATCAAATATTCTGCACAATACTTCAGCATAACGGTAGAGAGAGTGAGAGAGAGAGAGAGAGAGAGAGAGAGAGAGAGAGAGCAACGGACAATGAAGATTTTTATCCGCATTCTACTCGCATGATAAGAGACGCCGAAAAGGAGGGACGCAGCATAACCACTACATCGCATCGCATCGCATCGACAGCACCCGCGACGCAATGCAATTAATGCGTTCAACTTCCATCAATCACTGCCACACTGGGCCGGCAGGGGCCGTGCCCGACGCCCAGTGAATTCAATTTGAATAAGCGGAACACCGGAATGATTAATTAATTTGCCTGCTTGGACATTGGCAGGGCATGTGAACGTCTCTATTACTCATTTCACTGACGTTTGCCTCATCTCTCACTCACCAGATAAAGCGATTCAATTCAGATTGGTTGTGTTCGGCCCCGGGATGTTTTTTCAACATTATTGATGCTTCATTCTATAAATATGTTCTACTACAGATGATACTAATAAGCGTTTCTATTTTATTCTGTTTTTAGAACACATGAAGAAGTGATTGTAAGAAGCATTCAGTGACCGAATAGAGTGTCAAAAACCTCGAAAAAAGTGGTGTTTGTTCATCTTGTGGCCCTCAGCAATCCACTAGGTGGTGGCGCTCATCATCGACATCAGCAAATGGTGAAATGATCGGCCAATTCGAATCGAATGTAAACAGCTTCGTATCATGTGTGCCTAGCAAGTGGAACAAGTTCAATTGATTCCAACGTGAGGGATGAATGAGTGAGTGAGTGTGTATCGAGAGTCAGAAGCTCTGCTTTCAGGTGCCGAGCATGGCTTCACGACGTAACACGTGCGGTGTGTGAGGCGTGCAAACTCTGTGCGGTGTCTGGGCGTGCCGGTGAAGCCCCACCTAGTCCAGCGATCGTCCCAGGAGGGAGCACCGGATGGATCAGACGGCGTCGACGGAAACACGGTCCATCCCTTGCTAGGTTGGACTGTCCCTGGGCTCGATGCAAGTGCACCAGTGAAGTGTGTGTCTGCGCGTGTGTTTAGTTGTTTGTTTGTTTGTGATTATCCGAGAAGAAGAAGGTGAAAAAGAGGGAAAAGGGAGAAGCGAGCGGTGTAGTGTAAGCGAGCCGACCACTAGCAGTGCCACCACCGCCGCAGCCAGGATGGGATGCGGACAGAGCAAGATTCACCTTTATCCGAGGAAAAACAAGAGCAAATCGAACGGCAAAAAGAGCGGCCATAGTAAGTAGCAGCGAACGCCCGTTGCGTGGTGGTTTCCATTCTTTTCCCTTCTTTCCATTTCATTTCCTTTCGGTGGTAAAGGTGGTCCGTTTTCTCTTTGGTTGTGGTAGATCCATCTTTAATCTTGCAAACTTCTAAAAGACTAAAGACCCACTGCGCCGCATCCTTATCGATAGCGTGGCTCAGCCGGCAGAAAAACCTTTCAAGTGGCGGGTTTTTGTTTTCTTCTCTTCGCGTTTCATCATTTCCATCGAAGTGTGAAATCGGAATCGGAACTCGCATCGGTCCGGTGCACTATCGAATCGCGCCCGGGGGCGATTTCTTTTCTATTTCCAACCGTTTATTTAGGCGCTCGTCCGTACCGAGGCGATCACGACGTCAGAAATGTGAAAAGCGAAATGATGGAATGGTAGAGAAGGTGAGGGTGGACATCAAAAGAAACAAACAGCCTGCCGAAGGATTCGAGCGTAAAGTCTTTAGATGATCTAATCGAGGGTGGGTTTGAGATGCAGTGACTGGCCAGTGGCAGGCAGGCTATTGGCCTAGACGCTCAGATTGTACAGAAAAGAAGTAAGAAATCGAAATGCTTTCTTTGACCAAACACCTCGGACCCTTGGCCCCGTGAATGTGAAGAGAGACGAAACGGGAAGCTGTGTGCATTACAAGGGGTGTGGTAGGTCCAAAACCGAGATGGAACGACAGTATCGACATTGATTCTTCCATTTTGTTTTTTTCCTTCAAGCTGCTCCATGTTCGAGAATACTGCATAGTTGAGATCGATTTTTTCCCCAACAGTCATATTTTTATTGTAGAACATAGTATAGCGGTCAGCATCTAAATTTTTTTCTCCAAATACTATACTAAAAATAAGAGAGTTTTAAATTGCTTAGCCTTTCGATGTAACTTTCAGCCAAACGCAAAAGCATTTCAGCACTTGGTTTGCAAATTATGCGAAACAAATTGAATATCCTTGTACGTTTGAAGTACTTGTGCCACAGTACTTTTGAGATTTTATCGGTGGACATAATTATGTTCTTCGCTTTTTCCTGCTGTATTATGAAAAACATAGATAGAGTTAATTTAATCACTGAACCTAAACAAGTTTGTGACTATCGCAAACGTAAAGCGCTCAATAATCGATGTTTTATCATGCTTTTCAAATCATGCTGATGGCAACCGAACGGAGTGTAACCTTCCAACATTTAATTGGGATCCGATAAAGCGAGAGAAAGAGCGAAAGTGAGGTTCGCATTGGAATGTACAGGGTTGGGGATGGCCTGCTGATTGCCTTTTTCTCATCTGCGGCCTAATTGAACCTTAATTGACTGACACCTATCACTTTCAATTAAAGCGCGTGTTCGCGGGCAACCCACCCCCAAAGCACCATCGCAAAGCCAGCATAACGTATAGACTGATGTGTGAGAACAGCATTAAAAAGCCCTGTTTTAACACGCCTCGATTTATTGCCATGCATTACATTCGCATATGCATTCATTACAACTTGTTTCGATAATGGGCTTTCCTAGAATGCTGCCGATCGCACTTGGTACTTCCGGGCGACTTTGCCATTTTAGATCATATAACAATTTCAGGAACTGAAATCTTCCCGTCGCCTCAGCAACGGCAGCGACAATAATGAAGTTTACCGGTACCATCAATAACCGAGGACGGTGGCCATCACGCAGAGGTCAGCCCAAAAATACCCTCTCAAGGGACACCCGCGGGAACTGCGGGCTCAAATTGTGTGTAAATTGCTTTATTGATCGGGCGTAGAGAGTGTCTCGCCATTGCCGTGTTGTGGTTGGCTTGGTAATGGCTTTGACTGCAGGTGCCGAAGACGCAGAAAACCCATGGACCACCCCCGGTGGTGGTGGTGTGGGGTGGCGATAGGGATGTATAATGACCGGACATAAATGTCGGTCCCAGGTGGCCCTTTTCCGATCGATACCGTACTCAACCATTCTTCGCCACTAGCGGGGCGTACCTGGGAGCGCTACAGGTTGGTATTGGTTCCCCGGAGTTCTGACTGTTTGCAACAAACTTTTGCCGGATTTTTCGAAGGTTTTTTTATTTGCGTTTTGCTGCCTTGATGAACTCTTGAAGAAAATGGTGTGCTAGGGAAAAGAGGTTTTCGAAAGTTGAGTCGAACGGACTGCCATTCGATTGTGGGTTGTTGTGGAACCGCTGGGCCGCTGGGCCACTGGACCCCAGCAACAATTACGACGTTAACAGCACAGCCACGAGTATCGTAGCGATCTGCCCTTAACCGTGTCGTAACGATAATGGAAAGTGAACCTGTTGCTTCACGAGCGTCGACTCCCCATCTTGAGCAGCTGAAGGTTGTTTGCATTTATCGAACCTGGCATCTGGCCACACAGTCCTGCCAGACCAGCATGGTGTGCGAATGATGAGCAAGATGTCCTTGCTTGGAGTAATTTAATTTTCTTTCTCCGGGGAAGAGAGAGAACGAGAGAAGGGAAAATTCGATTGAGTCCACCTCAGATCCTTGGAGCGAAGCTTGTAGCGTAACGCATCCCACATTTGATCGCCTCGGGAATTGCGTGCAACGACGGCGACTAGGCTCTGCCTGTCACCATACGGTCTACGGTCCCACGGCGCTCGCCCGTTCGCAATCGCAGAAGGAAACCATAAATCAACGGAAATCCTCATAAATCAGTGTCCACGGCAGCGTGCAAGCGAGGAGGCACCATGACCTGGCAAAAAAAGGGCAACAGCGTAAATCCACCAGTAACAGGACAACTGAAAGGATTGATTTTCGTGCTGAGTTTGTGCTGGAGCGCGCACCGTTCGTCACGCGCACGTTAGACTTTGGTTAATGTCCTTCAGATTTTAGCGGCACAATGCGCGACGAGGGAGCTATCTTCAATCCGGTTCAGGTTGAAAATTGCTTACTTACAATGACCATTGCTTACTTACAATAATTAATGCTCGTTGCTTGATGTGCGAGTAAAGTGCCCCACTAACCACAATCAGCAACGGACGGTGGACGCCATTATTCAATTTAGCGTTTTCCGAACCTCATTTTTCGGTTAATGTGCCATTCAGTAAAGCAGGATGAATGAGGCTATTCCCATTTTGCAGCAGGAGAACGATCGTCTCTTTTCGTTGCGATTCTTTCGGTGTGGTAATGTCTCTCCAATTTAAGGTTGAAGGTTATCTAACGATTGTTTAAGGGTCGATGGCTTCTGAACCAGATCAAAAAGAGAGATAGATGTCTGGTTACCATGCAGCAGTGGTATGCAGACGCACTCCGTACGATACCTTATGGCAAATAAATACCTATGACCGCACGGCAACGTCCACTAGTGCCATGGCGGCGTCTATGCGGTCCCTGACGGTGGCCACACGACGCTGGTGAAGCTTTTCGCTTAGCAACACGCTTGGCGACCACGCCTGAACGTTTCTGCATCTGCATAAATCATCAGCCTTCCCCGCCCGTCTCGTCGGGTTGTTGGACTGCAAACCAACAAATGAATTCACCGTCGAGGTCGATGGCACGCAATTCTAGAACCCATCCCCTCAGGCACCCCATCACTCATCAGCATAATCATCTCATGGGGCCGGAGGTGATATAACCTAGACCGCTCCACTGGACTGTGTTCTGTTATCGCATCCGATCGTTTTAGAAATTCATGACACCATCACAACGGGATTGGTTCATCCTTATGTCACCACGACGCCATGCAGTGAACTGGGAAGCGTTGAAACGGCGAGAGCTTCGTGTAGTGCCACTATCGCTGGACAAACGCAAGGCGATTGTCTTCTGGAATGTGACTACTAGCAGATCGAGCGGAGAGGACCTCATATGCTCAATAATTCAACCAGCCAGTGTCCGAGTGTCTTCTGTGTTCTAATAATGTGATCTTTAGGATCACAAAACTTTCGAACACAATCTTTAATCGACTCTTTGCCGGCACTTGAAGGCTGAAACGCTCTAGTGGATCCTAGCTAGGAAGCAGAGCCGCCAGTGCCTTGGACTTTTCGTTGAGTGCGAAGACGCTACGACGATGTCCGAGTGCTCGGTCCGAGAGTGCGCCAACACCTTGCCGCCAATCATCCTGGATACTGACGTCAGCAGGCGAGAGCTCGCAAACACAAAAGAGCTCCGACCAACCATTCCGGGCGTTCTTCCGGGTCCCGAATTCTCCTGCCTCTCCCCGTGTTGGCTGCTGATTGCGAAAGGTCAAACCGTGGGCCGCCGTTAGTCTTCTTCCATCCTCGCTCTCTCCGGTGGTACGGTGGTCACTGGCACGGAAAGGAGAGAAATGAAATTATCCATCCCCGGTGAGGCGCATTGTGTGTGCCGGTGTGTGTGTTTGCTGGCCGACTTCGGGCCGAGGGTGTTGGGACGAGCCATAAAACTATCGGAAAGTTATTTTTAGACATCCATCAGGACAGATGAAGGTGGAGTGTCCTTGTGGAGAGTGGGGGAGGGAGGAGGAGGAGGGATGCAGAAAGCATTTATCTCCATTTGGCAGCCACCCGACCGCGCCCTAGACACTAGTGGGAGAAAGGCGGGAAACACAAAGAAACAGTGATTTCAACATTAAAAACAAAAGTTGTTCCCCCTTCCCCCCCGCTCGCGTTGCATTGTCGCTGAAGTAATCAAATATCACGTAACAAAGCTCCGAGATACTTTACATTCTTGCCGCTCCCAGCGAGGCCCCGGAACTCCACGGAGCGAACAATCGTATTTCAGTAATTCTTCAGCCAAACATGGCCGCGACGAACATAAACGAACTCGCTCAACAGCTCAGTGAGTGTGCTGCATCCCCGATGGTGCTGTGCAAAACTTGTGTCATAAAATTCCACACAAAACGGACGATAAATTATGCTGTGAGATGAAGAATCTGGAGCAACAGGGGAAGGAGATGGGGGAGAGTGTGGTGCACCTGCTTCTTGCCTCTGAGCCCACCGTTCTGCCACCATTCTACGGGCGCGGTGTGGCCCAGCTGCTCGACAATGACATAAAGAAATTAAAACATCATCCTCGTGTGCTGATGGGACTGGCCCCCAGGGGGGGGTGATGGTGGTGGTGCTACTTCTGCTGTTATAGCCAGGGACAGCTTTTATCGTTACAAAGTTGTTGGTTGGAACCGTGGAAAGAGGGGCCGAGAGGTTGGAGAAATCGATTTTTCCCACCCGATGGTGCTCGGTTGTTGCAAAAGTTTTCTGCACCACGAAGCGAATCCTTCTCCAACTCGAAAGCGTCGTCGGGATCGATTTCGTCTCCCATCGGATTGTGCGCGCTCCCTACCCCTAGTCTAGTAGCCGATTTCTTGGCGGCGTAGGTGCCAAAACGTAATGATAGATTCTCACTGAATTTGTCGTTAATTAGGGACTTTTGCGTGGTTGTTCACGCTAACTTCTGGGAAAGTGGTGTTGCGAAGCGGCAAGCGTTGTTACTAGTTTGTTACCGATCTTCTTTCGACTTCGAGGTGCCAAAAGCTGGTTGACTGTGTTGGTTTTTCCACGCAATATTGAACTGTTTGTAGTGTTCGAGAGCTGCGCTTATAGTCAGCTACTTGTGAGCCAAAGGAATGGAGCCATCAGCGAAGGAAGGAGCCTATAGCAGCCGCCTGATAGTCTGCCGGATTCCGGAGCATTCTTGCGGTCCTCCCGAAAACCTTGGCTTGCACGGATGCTAACAGGCATCGCAAATGAGCATAACGAGCGCTATGAGCTATATTTAGCACCTCGAGGCAGCCCGAGTTTCTCAGTTATGCTTCGATAAGCTGCGCGTTTTCATGCTTACCAGTAGCTTCGTTTTGCTTCTAGAGTCGAGTCGATAACCGGGATAGCATGTACCCATCCGGATGTTTATTAACGAGAAGAGTATCTGCTTATCCTTGTGGTTTTCGTAATAGGTGTGTGCATCTGTGTGTGCCTGGTCCACCAGAATCGGAATGCCTCGAATGCGCAGAAGTAGAATATATCTACACCGAATGTGGTTATATGTTGACCGGCTTTACCATACCATTTGATTGCTGGTTGCGTCACTGCCAGTCCGGCTGATTGATGTGCCACCATGCAAATCGTAATGGAACGTACTCTCGACGGGGATACACGCGAGGCGCCACATTGGTGTCTACCGAGGCACGCATGGCAGAAGGATTTGTTTTACCAATTTCTTTTCCTGTCCATGGGGTTGAGTGCCGGGACGAACCGGCGTGAGTGAAACGGAGTAACGAAACGAAATAAGCAACTAAATGAATCCAGCAAATCACTTCCTCCATTCGCTATATCTTTGATGGTCGGCGCCTGTGGTGTAGATTCATTGTATGAAAGTATGTTGAACTTGAGCTACATATTGTAGCCGCCAGGAAAATGTGATTTATTGTTCCAGCAAATCAACAGCAAAAAATCAGTCCCATGCTTCGTGATGACATTTACACGCGTTTTGAAGAGAGATCCACTTTGACTCGGTTCTAGTAGCTGATGATCATCGACAGCAAGCAGAAAAACCAACAAAAATCATCGTCAAAAATCGTCAAAAATCGTCATAAAAAAATTCGAGTACCATGCGCCTCCATCGCGCTCATGTACTTCAACTAACGCTGTCGTCATTCGCATTACAAGGGCGCAAGAGCGAAGCCAAATGACATCGTACCCCCTGTACCATTACTCCCTCGAACGAAGAGCTACAATAGACATCGAACGCACGATCGAACGCAAAACAGATCAATTCCAATCTTTACCTCATCTAAAAGGGGGCCATCGAGGTCGATTGCATGACCGCCCCGGGCCGGTCGGTGAAGCTAAACAAAGTGTCAAAATGTATATTTCCCCGACACCAGCAGCACTCCAACAGCACACGTGCACACGCGGCTGTGTGCGATGGTTGTAGCGAAATGAGATTCGAATCATCTGCGCACTGTCCTAATTATCGTTTGTTTACGTTAACGTGCGCCACGCCAACCTTACCGACGGCGCTATGGCCTCGTTGAGCGTCGATGATTTCTGATGCTCCCGACGCTGTCTCGTTGCTCGAAAGCATCACACGCTTGGCAGGCTGATCGGTGGGTGGTTAGCTGCTGGTTTGCGTGTTTTTTTTTCAGTTTCGTGCAAGGAGCTCATCATCTTTGCCCTTCTACCTGACACACCGGCACGGGGTGTCTTTGCGCATTCAACAGACCTTGAGGAATTACGTTCGACATTCAGGTGGCGGAAGGTGGCCGCGCAAAATGGTGTGACAAATTGAAATCAAAACGTCGCCACCCCCATCCTGGCGCACCGTGCAATGCTCTCTTTCATCGCCGTGCCAGTTTGAAGCGGTCCGGGGAAAACCGGTGGAAAAACTAGAAGCACAAAGTGAAATCATCCAACCGATTGCCCATTTCGTTGCAAACGAACGCACCACAGGAGGGAATTCAGGGGATTCATCACGCAGCCAGCGCCGCTCCGGTGAGTGCGAGGATGATAAAGACGCCTGGCGTCAACTAGCGGAAATCCATTAACATTTTCATATCCTTTTTACGTACCTTCACGCACCCCAAGCGCGCCTCGACGCGTTTTTCTGTGCGCTCTCTCTCTCTGGTGTACGTTGTGGTTGATGGTTGAAGCGAAGGAGAGGAGGCGGTCGGTCGGTTGGTCGGTCGGTCGGTTGGTTTGATGGTAAAGGATGTGGCACTTAATTTTCTTCCTGTTTTCCCAATCCACCCCGGGACGGTACGGTACACCTCGTGGCACCGTTCGTTCGCTGCCAGCTGCAGGAGTTTTTCGTTGAATCCCCTGGTAGCCTGTTTTCCGCTCGAGTGTGTTTGCCTTATTGAGCGCGCGCTCGCGCACACACCAGCACCCCGACCATCATCAGCAGCGGATATGGCAAGCGGACGAACCTTCACATGGCTGGACCCTCAGATAGCAAACAGCCGTGTCCTGCTCGCTGCTGTTGTACCTGTGGCAGACGAAGGACCCATGTAGGTAATGAGGAAACCGCTTAAAGTCATTTTAAAGAGCCAATCGAAGAATGGATGGTAAATGTGTATTTGTTATCTACCTACAAGCAGTACTAGATAGGATAAACTAGACAGAGCAACATAACCTTTTACAATTACAAGGAACCCCTCTATTAAGGGTTCACAGAGAGACAGACACGAGAACATATCTTTCGTGAAAGTCTGTTAATCGATTCCTGACTTGCCGTCAGCGAGGTAGCTCCTTCCCACATGTTTTTAAAACTTCCTTCTAACTCCCACCAGCTTGTTGGGCTTCACAAGCAATAGAAATCACCCACACGCATGTTGCCCTTTTTTGATCGAGGTATTTTACTTACTTTACCGGGAAAGCAATCGCACGCAGCGCCGTCGGTGTCATTAGTCATCGATGCGCGCACGAGCGGGGAAATGATCGCCATTTTATGGCCTCAAGGATGATGTAATGGTGGCTTATCGGTTCCCTCGTTTTCGGTATATTCAATCTCTGGCCCTATCACACATCCACCCACACAGACACGCCCGTTGCGTTGCGAAACATGGGATTTTATGTGATCGACTTAAATTTAATTTATTTGCTTCATCGAAGAAGCAGAAAATTGCTCCGAAAGCACACATACAAGCAAGGCAGCGTCGTACGCACGCACGCACGCACGCTCTTACGCATGGCCATGAAATGGCACTGTACTGGCGCCTCATCCAGGGATCTAGTCCGGAGTCTCGGCTTTGATGATGTGTTGCAGTTGTTGGTTGCGTACGGCGACGCACGCGCCAGAGAAAGAGGGAGGGATTTGGGAAAATATCCAATTCAAAATCTAAACATTCGATAAAAACAAGTCCCCCAATCGAACCGAAGGTTTGGGGAATTGGGGAGTGCATTGAGGGGAGGTTGATTCCACGGGGATCAAGCTGCTGTTCGTTGGTAGAAGGCATCCATCAAAATCGAATCATCCAGTGACTGTGCTGAAAGCGGTCGTGCCGGGGAGTTTTATCATGTAGCGTTATCGCACCAACGAACCTTGTAGTAAGTGAAGCTGTGAGTAGCTTTCCAGCAGCGAAGTGTACGGAAAAGGTTGAGATGATGGTTTGGATTTGCTCGGCAAAGCGTAAGCACCAGCAAGGTTATGCTTAGAGGTTATGAATTGGTGGGGTTTTTTAGGGATTTCTGACAGCTGTTTGACTGCTACACGTCATGCAATGCTCTTGCTTTTTGCTGTATTGTTTTATTTCTTATTTAAAAAAAATCTTTTTACTTTTCCCTCAATGAATTCAAACTTTTTCCTCAATGAATAGCGACAGTATATTATTTCGCGATTCTGCTATCTGTTACATAATCCCATCTCCTCGTTCTCATCAAATCAATTACTTCTGACTTCTCCCTCACGCTAACGCGACATCGGCTATCGGATGCACACTAATCTGATCGTACGAGAAACAACCGTTAAGCTGTTTGAAGCCATTGCTGTAGTGCCTGTATCAGACGGCATGTTGTCCTAAAATTAAGCCGTAAAGCAGGAACTCAATCCCGCCAATAACGCACCAGATTTTGCCACAGGAGCTTTGGTATTGTGGTCAGGCGATAGCGCTAGCCCTCGAGCCATCACCGAGGACCGACCACCAAAGCTGTGCATGGTTGGGTGCAATTTGGGTGTTGGAAAGGTGGACGCTCGCTCATCGTGTGGTGTGTGTGCGGGTGTGTCTGGACAGCTAAAAAGGCGACGTGATAACAAGCCTTTAATGGGCCATTTCGGGGCCCACTTCTTCGTCACCATCGTAGATGGCAGCGGTCCCACGATGATTCCTCCTTCCTCCTCGAAGCTATTACACTGATTGTTATAGCATGTGGCGTCCTGTAGTTATTACTGTAAAGCAAAAGACGCCGAACAAAATCATATCCCATGAGAATGCCCGGACGCAATAAAACTGTTTCTGTTCTGCGAAGCTCGAACAAAAAAATTTGCCAACTTTTTCTTTGAAACAACAAGTCAGTCAAGTCAAGGCAGACTGCCGCCAGACAAACGACGAGAGTTTGAGAATTTCATACCGGCAAACACCGGCACTCAGCGTAGTTTCGTTAACCGCGGGAATTTTGTTCTCGAACTCTCGAAGACTTTCCGAAGACGAAGACAGTGACGGTGCTCCCGACCCGACAGGCAGCCCGGCAGCGCGTTGTACCGTAGTGGTGGCCCCGTCCGGTGTATGGACGTTTCGCGTTGACGATGACGATGATAGTCCCGCGGCCAGCGAACGTAAAACACAAGACACACAGCTTGTAACGGTCTCAGACCGACCGTTTTCTTGCAAAACTTCTTCCTGACATGCTGACGACCGGCCAGCATAATGAGCGTTGAGACATCGGAGAGCATCGTACCGACCCAGCAAGGTCGACATAATCAGTGCTACGGACGGCCACGACGGATGGCAACGTTCGCACGGCATAGCATCGCCCCTCCCTTGCCTGATGGCGGCCTGAGCCATTGGGGCCTGATTGCATTAATTTTCGCTTCGCTGTCATGTAATAAAATTATTTTACATGTTTTCTAATTATAGTACTACGGTTACGGTTGGAGGGTGAAGCGTCCTTCCCGTTGCCCTTCTCTCTCTCTCTCTCTCTCTCTCTCCCCTCTCTCTGGAAAACTGTCCTGTCGACAGCGGTGTTTAACGTAATTGGAGACCCAAGATGCCACGCCACGACGGGGGGAGGAGGAAGAACGTACTGGGACATTGAACACCGAACGCTTGGTGAACCGAAATTCATTAAATTCCGGTGACATTTAGGAATCGCTCACGGCGCGATGGTTGGCACTTCCAGTGGTGGCCCGGAATGAAGTGACTCCACTCCACTGGGCTCATTGTTATGCAAACAAGCGGTAGATTCTTGTAGCGACGATCCTGATATCATGGATCGCGGTCGTTGGATAACGTTCTTAGACGGTAGGACGCTGCTGGGGATAAGTTAGGTAAATTATGCCCTCCATTGAACATCGATCGAGCAGCACCCGCACCCGATGGAACTGAAACCATTAAAAAGTAGTTTTTGGACCCAAAAGGAATCTCCGTTTCGTGATCATTTGGCAAGTCCGACAGCAGGCCACTAAGAAAAATGGATCCAAAAAGACGTAAAATATCCCTTTTACGCTGGTTCTTCCATCCCTGGGACCCCGTAGATACCGTAGTGTCGGTTCCAACAGTGGTATTTGCCTTAAGTGGTGGTGAAGTGTATCGGTCCTTTTGGACCTGAACATTTGCAGAATTAGAGGACACACAAATAAAAAGCTCCCACACTTCATTCCAGCCGAACCGGGGGGAGGTGGACCCTTTTTACGTCCTAAAGGCACCACACACACATACGCTAATCAGCACACTAATTGAGCCATTAACTCGAAAGCACAGCGTTGGCATCAAATTATGGTGGCCGACGCCATAGTGGACTTTACGTTGGTATCGTATCGTGGTAAGGGAACAGAAAAGCGAGAAACGATTATGGTTTTTGATTAAAACTCGTCCTTCAGCTAGTTCCTTCCGTTCGCCTCCAGCACACAATGGGTCATAAACCCACCCCTGAGGGGGGAGGTGGAACGAATAGAGTGAAGGCCAAAGCCGATGAACGCGGCACCCTAAGCTATTAGCTGCTCACACTCAAGGTTACGGGCTTGGTGGGGCTTTCTGGGGGATTTGCTGATGGTACCATGTCACCACTTACAGTCAGTAAGTAGTGCACCAGCTTCAATGCCGGCTAATCGACGGAACTGACGGATATGCCGCGTGATCCCTCTCTCTCTTTCGACTCCCCGCTTGGTGCGCGATGCGCTTTCAATAAAACGCTCTGACGTCCGGAGACTTTTCTGGCGTGGATTTCCGGAGAAACGCGCTCAGAGCTTATCGGTCGAGCTGCTACTAAACCCTTCGACCGGTATGGTTCTCGGGAGTACGCTAGATTAAAGCCTCCACCAACCTCCGCCCGCATGCATTTCCGGAGCACGATGTGAATTCTTCGAAGGAGTAAAGAATGAAAAGTGGAACACATTGGAACCGCCGCTGGATGGTGGGATCCGTAGAAAAGCCGCTACCGTTCTATTGTTAATACGAACCAAGAACCGGGAATACACTAGGCTCCCGGAAACATTATTATAATATATTCCTTGAGTGTATGTGTTGGTGCTGGTGCTGGTGATGGGTGCTACAAGACTTTCTAAGGTAAAATGTCCACCGAACCACCCCACTGCCCGAAAGTCCATTTTATGCTTGACGATGGTAGTCGTCCGCTATCATTTCACCGGTGCTCGTGCGGTTCAAGCATCATGTTGGCCCGGCCATCATCCGGGCACGTCCTAGACGACACGAACTCTTTGACGCGCCACCTACTTTAGCACGACCCGTGTGTCGAGTAAAGTCTTCAAGAAGTGTGCCTCATCGTGGCTCCCCTCCTTTCGTCCCTGGTCGGTGCTCTCTCTCTATCGCTGGCTACGCTGGCATTGTAGGTCCCGGATGTGCAGCATAAAAACGGCGGATGTTCCGATATCGCATTCGCATTCGCATTCAACCAAAGAAGGAAGGGACATTATTGAACTCTCTAATGCTCCACAACTCGCTATCGCTTTCTCTCTCTTTCTCTCTCTCGATCTCTTTTCTCGTAAGTGTCATTAAAACGGGACCGAAAGCGATGTCGAGTGCTGTCACATGCGGGTTAAGAATGCGTGTAATATCCACCCCGAAGTATCGGATGCAAACACACACGTGGCATTCGCCCTGAAGTGCCCTTAGACGAGGCCTTCCATACATACCTTCAAGTGACCACGTCCGCAGGCACGCCGACGACAAATTGCCGCAATGGTGTTGGATTACATCAGCGTCTGTCGCCCGCCGGCACGACGCACACCCTATGGTCACGTTTCCGTTGTGCATCACTCGTGCGCTGATCTGGCATTCCGGACTCCGTCTCTTCCGTCTGTGGACGGACGGGGTGCCTGTTTCCGGTGGAGTCGCTATGGTATGCTTCAAAATCGATTTACACATTGTACCGATGGTTCAGTCCAGCGAACTGTGTGCCAATGCTTCTGCTGCTGCTGGGACTTGGTGAAATCCACTTTCGATGAAATCCCAAAGCCAATGCCGGAATGAAGCATGATAAATGTGTTAACGCAATCCTATCGAGCTTCTCACACTCTCACTCTCTCGAGATCGCATTCCGATTTGAAATTCCTGGAAACTGGGCTACTCCATGAGTCCACTAAGTGAACTCCAGCAAACTAACCGCACAGCCACTGCTGTTCCCTGGAAAAGACGATAAGAAGTCAGTGAAGCAGCATGCTCTGACCTGATGCTGATCAATAATGAACACGAATCCCCTCACGGTCTGGATTGATTTTATGCGATTGCAATGCTGTGCTGTGCGCCCGTGAAGGAGCTTTAAATCCTTCAACATCGATCCGAACAACGCACACCGTACGCAACGAGGAGACCAACACAGCAACTAGCCACGGCCACGTTTCTCAGCAATTCAATCGAGTAAACAAGCGAAAACCTAAAAGTGCCTTATAGTGCGATACACAGGAAAACAAACCGACCAATCGGGGAACAATCCTTCGGCGAACGGTGGGTGTCCACACGGTTCGTAGTTGTTGTGTAGTTTACCTGATACCTAATACGATAAACACCGGACATCGGTGAGCACACATTTCGGCTCGATTTGCACGGTGTACAGCCCCGTAGGTGGTGAAGGTTAGATTTGGAAAATATTGACACAACTTGTCGCACTGTCCTAACACTGGCCGCTCAGTCTGCAAATCCTGTGCGTGCGTGCGTCCGTGCGTAAGATTCGAAAGAACACTTGCTCAAATTCCGGCAGTCGATTGAACAGGAGGGGACAAATATGGATTGTTTAACATTTGTTTTTGTCCAGGTTGCGTTCTCTGCTTTGATAACATGTCGCTATGTCCTACGTTCTCGTGATCAGAGTGTGTTTTTTATGTAGAAAATCGTGAGATACGATTTCATTCTCAGTTGTCTGTTGCACTGGAACGTGAGCTCATTAGCTGTGTCCTGTTTGCCTTGAAACTCTTTTTTTTTAAATTGATTCTCACTTTAAATTTGAAGAACATAAAGTTCCATAGAGGTTGCCCTTTGATGGTATAGGAAAAGCAAATATATGGCACGAATATTCTTTTCTTTGAAGCTGCAAGCTCGACATGAGCAACATAGTATAAAAAACGCTACTTTTGAAAGAGTGTTCATCTCATGTGAATTTGAAGTAAAATGTCAGACAAACGAAATGGTAATGGCGGCGTCAAATTGATGAGCTCCACCTTATTGCTCACCCACTACTGGAGTAAAACAGTCAAAGACTTATGTTTCCACCTGGTATCTCTACCACCAAAAGATGGTTCGTGCGATAAACAGCGAATGAACCACCGTGTAACTATCATGCTTATCCCTCTATCTAACACACTATATCCTTGTCATTCGTGTTAAACGTTCGTAACGTTCGGTGTGGTACCGTTCCGCATCACCACCACGTTCCCGTGCCAACGAGCCAACGAGAAGGCACATTGAAATCACGAACACGAGGTGATTGATGGATTCTACCTCGTTTGGACCTGGTTGGTGCTACGTTTGTGGGGAGAAATGCGTGGAGCAACACAAATCGTGGAGGAAAGAACGAATGGGAATCCACTACCAGCAGAGCGGTCTTCACCGGTTCACCGGCCATAAGCTAATTTTCCGGCCGGCAGCGAGGAAGCATGAAGTTATTACTAACCTCCCGGTAGTTAAACGAGGCCACCTGTGGCACACCGCGGGGCGGGAACGGCAGCGATCCCTGGGAACGTCACAACCGGGCTCCATCCTAATTGGTAGTAATGACCATCATTTCCTTACGGTGTGCTGCCACAACACGAAGGCGATGGATGGCGATGATTTACATATCGGTTGGACCGTGAGAGGGTGGCACAGCGCCGCATAATTAAAGCACCTGGCATCAGCACACGCAGCACATTTCGTTGGTCCTGAACTTGGAATAAGTTGTGCTTTGGATGTGATGGGGCGTAATACGATGACTTTGCTGTGGGGCGGATGCTGCTCAATGTCGTCATCGTTTGTGTGCGATTACGGAACTCCAGTAGCTACTGGCCAGCCCATACAGCTGTCCGATTGGCGAGCTCCGGCGTCCGCCTTAGTCGGTCAAGAGCAGCGGCAACAGAGCAGCATCAATGCAATGATTGCGAATCGTTGAGCGACGAATACAGCTGAAGCTTCTTATCAATTCCGAGACGAGGCGAAGCTAGTTCCGCTATCACGCGGGCTGCTGTAGCTTTCCCCGTTGATCGCGGATCATGAGCGTTAGTCGGGTTTTTGCGTCGTTCCCTGATAGTCGTCACGGTGCATTAGACAAGCGAGCATTAACCATTTCATAAACCACAAGATGGAGCGCTACCTACGGTTCTACATTAAGTTTCAGGGTTACATGATTGGCATGATAACGCTGCTGTTTTCAGTGATAGTAACGTTCTTCATACATAAGGAATCTCAATCCTACACCTATCCAATGGAGTACTGTAAGTTGATGAGGACGACGTTCAATTGCGGCATCTTGTTAACGAGTTCTTTGTGTTCCTCGGTGCGTGCGTAGATTACAACTTTCGCTTCATGGGTCACACACCGTTGGTGCTCGGCATCATCTGGTTCGTGGTCGCTGTCGCGTTCATCTACGGTGTGTACACCGAATCGAAGCAGTTACTGTTCCCGTACGCCCTGATGTACCTGATCGATCTGTTCCTGATCGCCATCCGTGATGTCATCATGATTTGGCACGAGCAGCGCTGGTACTCGATGGTATTTACGAACTTCCCTGCTGCCGTGGCCGTACTGTGTAAGTGCGCTGCCGTTCGATGTGTTACGGGCTCAACCATCAATCTCATCCGCTCTCTCATTACGGTTTCATGTTTGCAGACGTGTCCTGTTATCTTATGATGACACTGATCGCCCTGTCACGGTTGTTTAGCAGCGATCCGAAGTCGCTACAGGGTACCAACTTTGCCCGATTCAGCAACGGAATCTCCAATCCGATCGCCCTCGGTGACGAGGCGGTGCTGGTCGAAGCGTGAACCCCGTCCATTTGCGCCATGCGCGATTTCTTCTAATGCTGTTCTGAAAACAACGCCATTGCGCACCGTATCGCCATCGACCGAGCGGCTTTCCTCGAAGCAGGCTTATCAACGCCTGTGCGCTTGGCGTCGACCATTCCCATTCCCTCTATCATTGTGTTAACACTATGCCTACAAGCAAGTAACAAACTTTGTTGTTATTTGATAGCGTGAAATACACACTTATAACCGCAATCACGCCCATAGTCCGGGAATTTCTTGTGGATAGCCCACAACAATCAAGCCACAAATTGAAATCAGTCCACGGAACATACAGTTTATTAGGTCATCCTTTGCAAATAGTTAGCACATCGATTCAGCGTACATGGTTCTCCTGCGGTTTAGTGGGAACACTAGAGTTAAACTTAATTGGCTAGATTAAGCGGCGTACTTCCCTGCGCTGCGAAGTATACCGCCAACAGCACACAATTCGGTGAGGTTTCCCCATCATCAGGTGTGTTATTTTTTAGTAACGATTTGTCGAGATCCTCCTCCTTCACTCCACTGAGATATCTGACTGCATTCAAGGCGTGGCGCCGGCGCGTACATGATGATTGCACTTTGTTTCTTTGTAACTCTCCTTCATCTCCTTGTCAGACGGCCGGTTGAGGAGTTGCTTGCGTTTCAGTGGATGCTTCATCTCGATTGAAGCGCACAAATCCTTCGTTGTGCGGTGTGTGGCGCGGATCTACGGTGTACAATCGATGAAGGGCAAAGAGGCTAGCAGAAACGTATGGTACAACTAAAGGTGAAAGGAAACAGTTAGAAATGCTCACAAACGTGCTCAAACAACAGGCGGGACCCTCCACTTACTCAATAGAAACAAGACTAGCTTGAGGCTCCACAGATCTGTCTCTGCTTCTCCGATCACCACCAGGTACAGCTCGCGTAGAAACAGCAGCACGAGATCAAGACCCAGCATGAAGGCGTACGGGTAGATGAAGCGCTTCACTTCCTACGGAAGATGCACAAATTATGGGATTAGAAAGAGTAAAAGCCTCGCGCCCGGTCTACCGGTTACCTTGTGTATGGCCACGATGAGAAACACGGTGGCGGCGAACCAACCGCTAGCGAACATTACCGCTGGGACGCCGCTCAATCGCAGATCCTCGACTGGGGTAGGCAGAGCATCTTTTTTTTTAGATTTCATGCGATCAGGTCAATTCAAGCCAAGCCTCACGTTTCGATACTTACAATTGCCCGTATTGCGGTAGGCCAGTGCCGGTGTCACAAAGGTGATCAGCAGCGTGGTGAACAGCACGATCGTGTAAACCTGGTACTTGATGAACCATCGCAGATACTTATCCATCGCGGAAAACGCGTGGCAGCCAGAGTAGTGCGCCGCGACGAGATGATCTCCTTTTGTCACTGTCGATCGCGGCTGTGGGTGGAACTCCTCTTGTTCTACCGTTCTTCTGCCGCTCGTCCTGCTCCTGCACGCTGTTGCTACCGTGCGAACACTTAGGAGGAGGTCATCATCCGTGAGCTCATTGTTCAGCACGATCGCGATCGGTCAAAGACGACGAGCAGGAAGAACAATAATATTTACTTATCAGACGCTGCGTTCTGAAAACTTTGAAAACCGAGCGAAGTGGCTGATCGCGACGTGCGCTGCTGATCGTGCGCGCGTTTAGGACACCATTTTCAAATGCTCAAGCATTGGAATATTTCAAACGGCGATCCGCGGCGCGATCGTGCGAAACATTTCATTCAAAAAAGGTTCGTTAACCGCGATCGCGATCGTCCTCGCAGGGTGAGCTACCGGTTGTGCTTGTGTTACAGGAAACCCGACTACCGAGCGTACCGAGAAGATAATCTTATCACCAGCGACAAACGCAATTCCCGCGACTGGCTTGCTCTGGTAAACACCGCGTCGCGATCCTCGAATTGTGGATTGTTGATGTCGCATGATCGTACCCCGAGGGGCATGACGTCACAGCAGCAGCAGCGGCAGTGTGTTTTCCTTCCCCTTTTTACAATCAACATGCCACGACAATTTAATGAGAGACATTTCAAAATAACAATATGTGGCGCGGTACCTTTGGGGGTTGCGAAACCACCTTGGCCCGAGTGGCGATCTTTTCGGCGTCATTTTTTAAATAGAACACAATCCTCATTGCACGCGTAAAGCACCACCGCTGGCGGATTGCGCGGGCCAATTCGATGGTCACAAAAAACCCTGCCTGCCTGCCTCGGAAACAGTGTAGAGTGACCCAAACCGTTATCAATCCGGTACGCACAATGCACGTGGCCGTTTGTTATGTTGCGCGCGCGCGCGCGCGCTCCCGATCAGCCACCCAACGCAAACAGCTGGTTCTTGTTCGGACCTTCTCACCGGGCGCACTCACACCTATGTGATCGTAGCGATCGACGATCAGGCGCCAGAAGCGATTACCGCGTGCTCCCGGCCGGTTTTTTTTTGGGGGTGGGGGAGGTGGAAGCCGGAATGTGCGCGTTCCTGGTGACCACTTACACGCATCACCACCAATCGGGGAGGGTATATCTCGCGAGCGATCGTCGTTGTCGTCGTTGTAGCGTGCTTATCGCGACCCGTTCGACCACTTCACGATCCGGGAACAGGTATAAAAAGGGGTGGGGGGGAGGTGCGCGAGAGAACGTCGTGTGGTGTGTTGGGCTTGCGCGTTGCATGCTCTGGGGGGGGGGGGGTACGCAACCTGATCGCACGTACCGCACGCCGCAAACACCACCAACAACACCGTGGCCCGAAACCATCAAGATATCCCGCCGAACCGGGCCAGGCCGAACCGGCCATCGTCATCACCGTCATCGTCATCGATGTGTGTGATGGTGTTAGTTCACTCCCTGCTGGCACACGGGGATTATCTCTCGTGGTAGGAGGCTGGTTGCCCGCCAAGCTCGTGCTCGTCGTCGTCGCCGTCGTCGTGGTTGTTGTTGTTGCAGCACTAGCCGCAGCAGCACCAGCAGCAGCAGAGGCAACCGAGGCAGCATGGCGAGCTGTGGTGAGCCGTTATGTTGACCAACGACCGCCGGACCAACAGCAGTGAGCAACGAGTGCTTGGCCGAGGCAAACGCACAAAGTTCAAAACCGTCGCGTTCTCTCACGGCAGTTGGGTGCTGTTTAGGGTCGCCATTTGTCCGTTCCGAACCCGCGGAAGGAACCGTTAGTCCCGCGAAGTGTGGAGTGTGCGTGCAGTGGAGTGAAGTGTTGCCCAGGTGCCCACGACGATCGATCGCTCGAAGGGCCTACGCACAAGAAAGGGCAGCGCGAGCGAAGCCCACACGAGATGGAACGGGCACTGAGGCGTTATGTGAAAGTCCACGGGTATGCCGTCGCCATGGCTGCCCTATTTTTTGGGTGCATCTTTGTGGCCAGCATTGTCAGTGCGGACCAGCTGAACCGCACGCCGAACGAATGTACGTGCGCTGCGGTTGAGGAGAATGAACAGGAAAAAAAATCCCAACCCTCAATTTTTCGCTCTCTGTGCGTTCTAGATGCGTTCTTTCGAACGCGACCACTCGAACAGCTGATCTTCTCGATCGCCTGGATCGTGGCCGGGATGATCTTTCTGCTGGGATTGATCTGCGAGCGGAAGGAGGCGATCTTCCCATTCGCCACGATGTTCCTGGTCGAGTGGAGCCTGTTACTGGTGCAGATGATTGGAAAGGTGGATCATCGGGGTATCACTGAGCTGCTGCTGTCCGCTGAAGCTGCTGTCTTTCTCCGTAGGTGTCGAGCGAGTCATTTGCGCAGATGCTTAGATACTCTGAAGTAACACTGACCCTTATCGCCCCTTTTTACAGTGGTGCCCCTGTACGTTGGCTACACGCTCGTCATCCTGTACCGCGTGTTCGACAATCGGTACAAGGAGGAGGAGGACGATCTCGAACAGCAGGCTACCCGATTGCCAGTGAAGTTTTTCTTCGGTGACGAACCCGATGATTCGTACAGCTAGTGGGCCGTTCGCTACTAGATTCCTTAAGAGCTACTACCGTTAAGACCATTATGTTAGACTAATTTATGAGCACACTTCTTTGTGCTGTACTGTGCCGTAATTCCTGTGTGAAAATAACCGAATCGAATAACGAAGTAAAACGTCTCATCCCTTATCTGTGCACTGCAACGATCAACGATGAATGGTGTCCCTGAGACACCGGCTGCTCCGTAGCAGTTCCATCCAAGGATCCGAAAGGCCTGCGCGACCAGCAACAATCTTGAATCCTCTCCGTCCATCCGTACACGAGTCCGATTCGAACCGGCTGGATGACGTAAATCGGGCGAAGAAACAACCGAGAGCGCTGAATGACTGATTATTCATCGTGCTGTGAACGATCAGCCAGCCAGCGAGCCTGAGGTTTAAGCGCATCGGTGCGAGATCCGTGGCATATGAACCCCCCGCCGATGCCCGATGCAAACAACCGATAACAGACACCAGACAAGGAGCGAATTCCCGTGGCCGTCGCCGTGTGTACGCGTTTCAGAATGGGAACCACGCGTACCACTATCTCTGGCTGGCTGACTGGCTGGTGATGTCGATGGCTGCGCGTATCAGTACCACGCCGAGCGTGAGTCAGTGAAGATGGAACAGAAATTTGTTCATTTCATCAAATTTAACGGTTACTTGATAGTGGCCCTGGTTTGCTACTGTTCGTTCGTCCGAACGGTCGAGTGGCTGGCGCTGCTACAGTCCTGGTACCAGTATCCGAGTCAGCTAGGCAAGTGTTCTCCCTTCCCCCAAGAATGGGTTTCGTATCAGTTTATTGACTTGCGAAACATACGATCCTCTCCCAACTGTGCGCAGGCTGGTTCCGGCGGGATCATCCTATCGTCGCCGGAGTGCTGCTCCTTGGTTGGATCACCGTCGCTGCCTTTCTCTATCAGGGACTGAATCTGGTACGCGAACGACGTTATAGGGCAACCCACCAGTTGCCAATCATCGGATTTTTTTTTATCATGCTCTTTGTGTGATTGACAGGAGGTTGAAGCGTTCGTCCTACCGATCGGGTACCTATTCGCGCTGGAAATGCTGATCGTTGCGGTGCAGGACGTGATCAGCACATGGAACGATGATGCCGATGAGCGCTTTTTGCGCGACGGGCAGGATGTTGTGATGTGGGGTGGTAAGCTGCTGCAAGTGCTGGCCCGCTGATCTGAAGCTCGTTTTAATCTCGGGGATTTATTTATTTTTTGTTCGATTTCTACACCCATCAGTGGCGGTCGTATACTTCTACTACACACTCTACATCCTGCGGAGACTGTTCCGGAGTCGGCAGCGTGAAGCTGGCCTTCCCTCAGTGACAGTAATACCAGAGTACTCCGCCACCAGGAAACCGATTTATCCACTCGCCGTGGTGCAGTAGATGCAAGCACACCACAGGCGAAAAGACGGAAGCAACGGCAACCATATCTTCCTCCCAAAAACAAACGTATATCAAAGTCTGACCCTAACCTTCGCGGTCTTCTTGGCAGTCATGGGTTCTTTATCGATGAAGGTATCGGAAAGCGCCTTTCAACTTGACGCCGCAGTCATTAGATAGCAAATTTTGGGGAGCCGCAATGGAGCCACCACACTCGCGGTCTCCGCTTTCGGAGCTGATAATGATTGGTGTAAAATCAATAGATAAGTGCGCGTGCGGTGCACTTGGGGGAGTGATGGCAAAGTGAAATGAGCTGTTCGACAGTCGAGGTGTTAGGTGAAGGAGGACCCTGCTCGGTGACGGTTATTCGTCAATCAGTTCGATGATTCGCTGCGGAAATGGCGTGTGCTCCTCATTGTTACGCCCGGTGTCCGGCTGACAGATGATTGACTTGAATGTGTCAAGGTGTCTAATTCAGAAGTACTTCAAGTGATGCGATACCTCTTGATTAACAGCGTACGAGTAAGACGAATGAGGGGCTCGTTCCAATCGATTATTACTTAATTACAACATAGCTGATACGATGCGATACAGCGGAGGGCTCGAATAAATAATGTACATATTAATTAGTTAATCTTTGGCCGTTGTGTGAATGATTGAATAAACATCGAAATCAAATAGGATCTACATTGCGTCACGTTGTTTAATTCCTTCCTCTACCATTTGCCATCATATACCGTCATCGTGTGAGGGCTAAGGAATTTTAAAGAATGGGAAAAATCAGTAAAGAGTTGCGCATAGGAAAGCTTTTGATAGGAATTAGTCGCTATTGCTATCCACAATCATAGAAATGAAGCATTTGATTAATGCCTTCAAATGTTCATAAAGGATCTAGGTGATTAAATTGTTTAAATTTCATTCTGCTAGATATGATCAATCATGTGTCTTGCATCGAGCAGTTTTTGAAAGAGAATGATGACTCTCTTATTGGAGAACGGATCACAGAAAATCCCTTGCAATACAAAGCCAAACAATGAATAAAATGTAGCGTAAAGGAAGGCGAAATCCTTTGCACAATTGCGCCACTTCTCCCCCCGTAGCACATGAATGTTGAATAACATTTGAAAGAGGTTCTTGATTGAACTGTAGCAGCTCCGAGGTGGTTTGCGCCACAAACTTATGAACATCCATAAAACACAAACTTTAACTCAACTATGTGCGCTTTCTGTCATGCCCGGAGTCGAGCGGTTTGGCATGGAATCAAATGATAAACGGGAACACACGATGACACAATTCTCCATCTGATTTATCCCGTCTCGTCGATTTCAAAATTGATTTCCTTTCTTCCGGGCGCGCTTCTTTGGAAACATTGTTCAATGGTTAGTTTGCTGAAGCGCTTCGACTGCTGCTGCTGCTGCTGCTGCTGCTGCTGCTGCTGCTGCTGCTGCTACTGCCAGGAATGAGCTCAAATATCGAGTTAGACAGTTTTCCCGCATTGATTTAATGTCGGCAAGCGTGTCTTGTACGATAAGCGGATAATGTCCGCACCTGCCTGCTGC
>NC_064878.1:61653548-61666048 GCF_943734665.1 Anopheles aquasalis | reverse complement strand
GGTCACACAGAAGCGTTGGTAAACATGTTTTGTTAATGAGAATCGTCCAATTGTGGCGTTGGAGTGATCTCACATCATAGTAAACAGCCATAAATGGAACGTTTTCTCGGACTTCCCGATGGTGATAAGACTGTTTTGATAAACGTAGATGCTCCTTTTGGCGTTACTAATTGCTGCTCCTCCTTGGCACTGTAAGACCTGATGATGTCAGATAAAATACTGTATTTCGATTACTGGCGCTTGGTTTCGGTGGAACCAATGAAAGTTCCTCGATCGCTAATCGCAAAAACTCAATATTAGCGGTGCGCTTTCCAAAAATTGAAGCAAAAAAAATCAAACAAGAAACTCACTATTGCTCTACGACCGAAAACCCGGAGAACCGGAGTTCCTGGGTCAAACCGATCCGCTTTGCTCATAGCAACCGGCAAAGGCCATGCCCCGCAGCGACAGCACCAGCGGATCGTTACATGCGTCGGTGAAGTGAAGAAATCGGTCCGTCAGCCTCTTACACAAAGGCCTTGGCGAAGCCTAGCGGTTGGTTGGCTTACAAGCGCCGCAAGTTCATGAGCGCAGCCACACGGAACGTTTGTGTAATCTCTTCTGGTACCATGCGCGTACCATCTTGCGACACCCGCAAAACGGCCGCGTTTGCGGTCAATGGCGCCACACGGTGCGTACCACCTTCCGAAAATGGTTCCATTTCCGTAACACTGCTGCTGCTGCTGCTGCTGCTGCTGCCGTTGTCAGGTGACAGCAATGTTGTGCGCAGTACATGGCAGGATTCAGGAGCAGGCACTGGTAAAACCACAAAGTAAAAATCCCCAACCAACGCCCTGGGGTTGACACAAACATCAGGGGCGGCTGTGGAGCAATGAAGCCCCGCTAGCGCTCGAACAGCCCTCGGTTAGCTGGATGGCTGGCCAGGTTGGTCGCTCACAATGCAATGGTAGCTCAGTAATTACAATTTAGAAACGAATCTAATGTCTTGCTAGAGCGAAACCAGGCGTGCCCATCATCTGCCCAACGGAGTCAGGGTGGGGCATCGTGGCCTGAACAGGGCCCTATCTCGCACGCAACCATCGGTGATGGCGTGCGAGACCCTCCCGCCGGCCCGTCATATCGCATGTAATGCATGTAATGAGCGCTTCTACGGATGCTGCCTTGTGCGTTTTTCGGTGGGAAAGTTAGGTTGGTAATGGTTGCCCTGACCGCGAACTTATTTACTTCCGCCTCGATCACCATTTACTGCAACGCGCTCGCTCGGTGTGCGCTAAACCGTTTTAGACCCCATACTGCTGTCGCATATTTTGCGTTCCTGTTGCTAGTGTATCGATCATTTTTACGACGGTATGCTCGGCATGACTTGCTCATTCTGGTAGAAAAAACCTTCGCATAAAAAGGTCATTCTACCTAGCATTAATGTTTGTGCCAGCAAGAATGATAAGATATGGTTCAAATAAAGTACGTAGCACAAGTGGCTCCATTTTGACGTTTGATCGGTTCATAGCAACCCTGTGGTAACAAATTACCACAGATCTAGAAACCCACTTTTTAGTTTAGGCCTCACATCGCATCCTTCCACCGCTCTGGGCCCCTTCAATCACCACCCGTTCAAGCCGATAGTAAGAGAAAAACAGGATACCAACGTGGAGAATCAGAAGAGCCTTGCAGGGAAAGGTATGGTCATTCCTGGGGTAAGTACGCCAAACAAAAAAGTGAACTATTGGTGTACACACAGTTAAATTGTCACATATTTTTTATGCTATGAATTGTTTGTATTGCTCGTTAATTGCTAAAATTAACCCGTAAAATCATCAATCGATCGTTTAAACAGCTGAAACAGATATGCAATATGTGCTTATCTGTTTCGATGATGGAGAATTGTGCTGAAAGTTAACTTTTACGGCGCACCTTCTTGGCAGTAGCAACGACGGCCTGGCCTACTCAGAGACCGTTTGCCTAAATCAACCCGTCAGTTAGCAGCATGGTGCGTACATTATTGCTAGAGAGCCTTTTGCTCCATCTCATTAAAATTATAAATCATTAAAATTGTGGTAAAAAGAGCACATTTATGTAAAATGTATTTTTTCCATGAGATTTCCATCAGCAAATCACCAAATTCGCTCTTCGCCTGTCCACGGTGACCTAAGGTATTGCTTGCCTTCCGTCTTTGATGAAAGGATGAAACCAATTCATTACCACCCAAGATCGGTCATGGATTCCGATGAAACCGTAATGCTGACCTGCCGGCGGGCGAGCGAAGACGAGCTTGCGTTTTTGCATGTTAAATGTATTCATTAAACCGCAAAGATGCCGTACGGCGATAGGTTGCGTGAAGCCCAGATTTCACCTCGCACAACTCATTAATCCATCAGCTGTGGTGCCCAAGCCCATTCCAGTAGCACCTTCTCTGCGGGCACTTGATTGGGCACACACCAGGAGGAGAGTAACATAATGTTCACACAATGGGGGCCTGCCTATGGGGCCTATGATTGATTCCCGGACAGCAGAGATCCGACCTTCGAAACTCCACTGTTTTGACACCTTTAACCGGACGAAAGGAATTTGCGGAATATCACGGAGCGCATGCACATTCCTGTCAAGTCCATCAAGTGTCACACACTATTGAGCAGAAACACTTACATCTTCGCGCGCCTATGCAAATGTGTGCCAAGGGGAAATGGTATACTATTGTTTGATGGAAACGCTCGGCAGGCTCGGTATTAGAGAGAAGTACTCGCTAGCGACTTACGCAATTCGGGCCTTTGGGGAGTTTGAGAATTCATCTGCCATTTTGGGGTCGCGCTGTCGACGGCCTCCTTCGATCCACCACAATTGCTGCTGCTCTGCGCGTCACTCCTTGGGACAACTGACAGCGTGCACTCCACGATTGCTTTGCTCCGCGGCTTCCATCCGGCTTTCGTTCACCATTTTGAAGAGATGTCACCTCGCCAAGACCAAGAAATTCCCCCGCCCTTCCTCCTCACACGATCCTTAAACACGAGTATGTACACTAACACTTTCACTAGCATTGTCTCTTCTTCGTTTGGTCCGCGACGACCCACGAGGCGAACGTGGTGACACACGTGCCCACGCGCCCATTTTAGATTGTGTGGTTCGCTGTCGCTGGAGTGGCCGAGGTTGGTGAATGTAGCGAACCGTTGTTGCCGTGAAGCGATGGCGCCGACGGTGATAGTGTCACGGGACTAATGGTGGTCCCCGTTTCCACGTCCTGCTCGTTGTCGAAGCGCACAAAGTTGTTCTGCGCGACCGGTGGTGCTCCCTTGCCAAACATTCGGTACAGCACGATCAAACTCACGAGAACGTACACGTTGGCCACTAACGGGATCGGAAGAGAGGGAAGAAGAAGAGGTTTGGAGAAAGTGAGAGAAAGTGCCGGTATGAAGGGAGGGATGGTCACCCAGCACTTTGGCCTGGCGACGACCTTGGCCAGTATACATACGCAGCATGATAACCAGCTGACGAGTGTCGATCATGGCCAGTTCCGAGGATCGCCCGGTGCAGAGGTTAACCGTTTCCTGCACGATCACCACCACACCATCCACGATGAAGAGCGCCAGGAAGGGGGTGAGAAAGTTTTTGTTTTCCTGCAACGAACGAACGATCGACGATGATGATGATGATGATGCGTCATGAGGTTGTTATCACCGTGATCAGGGTTTGTTCCGGGGAATAAAAAGCACCGGCCAGACTTACCCGGTATAGACCGACCACCAGAAGGACCGAAGCGCACAGCCATAAGGCCGACTCGAGCTGGATGAGGACGGGAAACTTTTGTACCGGTTCAACTACATGGACGAACGGGAACGGGAACGTGGAAAGCGATGGAAGAAGAAAAACACATTACTCGAAAGTTGGTTTCCATTTGGTGACGAGTTCGACGGTGGAGTTTCCCTGTTTCCCCGGCACGTCCGGCATGAAACGATCGCCTCGCTCCGAGAGAGAGACAGGAAAATGTGGATTACTAACTGATGTGCTAATTGGATCAACAATCGCAAGGTAAAGGTCCAGTTCCAAGGGCAAAGTAGTAGCATCGCTCTCCCACATGAGATTCTAAAGCTATATTGCGGCAAACGTGGCCCACATTCTTCAACAGCTGTGTAAAATGAATGGCAATCCTCAAGATCACACCAGCTGACATTGGTGCTTTTCAATGAAACTCTTGATTTGAACACCGCTTCTCAAAGAACTTGGCTAGCTATCAGACATTTTGTACTGCTGGCGAAGAAAGGAAGGTGATCCACCGAATGAAAAACCACCACTACGTTCTTTCGTTATCACACCCCTTCTGCGATCGCTGCTGGACGATTATTTCGATTGCTGCCATTGTTAATTCAAAGCGATTACTACAAAATTGCTGATCCGCGAATCGGACCATCCGCTTTACAGTAACCGGATGTAAACAAGGGTATTAGTCTCGGCCTGGGAGCCAAAAAAAAAAGGCGACCAAAACGGTAAAAACTAAATGAAACAGGAACCACGGAAAAGAGGCGAAAGAACTGTTAAAGTTTAAAACCTCTATAATATAATAAAAAAAAAAAAAAGGAACCACGGAAATTGTGCGAACGACAGTTCTACGCGGTGGTTGCATTATTTGTCCATTTCCGCTCGCGCGGTCAAATGGTGTACCGCGCGATAACAAAAGCAAAGCATGCAAACGGCCACCAACCAACCAACCAACCGTTGCCGTGTACAAGCTGACCAAACACGGGCCAGACAAGATAGTATTCTCGCGACGAAACGGATCTTGGAACGAGGGAAGATCTCTGCAGAGCTTCGTTTTGTTCAACGTCGTCATCGTCGTCGACGGTGGATACATGTGTTCCTCCATTACATTCCGTGATCCAGTCGCCTCCAGTAACTCCACGCTCGGATACACAAGGCGGACGGTGGTGGAGCACCACCACCCTTCCTAACATCGCCCCGAGACACTTACACTCTTCCTCCACGAACATCGGCTCATCGCGGACGCCCCGGCCCATGAACGAGCCCACGATGATCACGGACGCGAAGAAGATCGTACAGAAACCGATGAAGTAGCCGTGGAACTTCATAAAGTACCGAAAGATTCGGTTCATGATCATCGATTCCAGCATGATGACGGTTGAAGGAATGTCACGCACCTCGATTTTACCAAAAAAAAAACACACTCTTCCTCACAGCAGCTGGCAGCTGGCTTTCAGATGGCACTCAGATCGCACGGGTACGATCGCACTCGTGGCCTCATTTATCACAGCACCACAACAACCCCAGAAACGCTGACTGCTGGTCCGGCGATTCACCTTTCGCTAACACCGCCACTACAGCGCTAGAACGTTTCGGATGTGGCCACCAGGCACTAGCGACGGAATTGACCGTCGATCCGTGTTATTGTAGCTGTTGTTCTAGCAGCAAAACGGAGCGTTCCAAACTCAAACGCGTTCCAAATGGTTCCCTTGGACGGAACGTCGCACGATCGTTGATCAACCGACTGACCGACTAACGGCGAGACGCAAGCTCGCTGCCTCCAAGGTGTGCTGGCATGGAGTGCGTGGATGTCTCCCACCTCCCCCCAAATGGGTTTGGAACCATCACAACCACCACCACCACCACCACCATCGGTCGACCGACCGACGACGGTGCGATGTGGCCTGGCCATACCACCACCAACTCAATGGCCGAACGATGATCGGCGCCACCTCGCGGGATCGCGTCTCTCATCAGCCGCACCGAAGTGAGCCGCTCACGCAGCCACGAACCACGCAGACGACGAGGAGAACCCTTTTTTCCATTTCGTTTCATCTGGTTGTGAAGCATCTGTGTTCTCGCTGATTGGCGTGATTTCTGATTCCAGCATGCGGTTGAACGGTATCAACATAGTACAAGCTCTGAGTTACAACTGATTGTCCCTGATACCGTCTATCGGTATAAGATTTGTTCAAATTAAAACACTTAAAAATAACGCCATACACTAGCTTTATCTCTTCCAGTCCGGTCCTTTCTCCTGTTTTTCATATTGTATGTTTATTCCGTGTTCCGTAATGTTAGCAACAATCTGCGTTATATTTTGCTGTGCGCGAAATAAGCCATGTTTCTGGTAACGGAAATCTTGTATCAGTGCGGTTAGCTAGCGCGGTTCTGAAACGCACGTGTCGATGATTCAGTCTGGTGCAATCAATTCCCCGGAGAAGCATAGTCAGAAGTTATGACGCACAATTTGGAGCATTTCAGCATATAATGCATACATATTATTGAGTTCATAAACTTTAATTTGAGTTTCTCACCATTTTCAATAAGCAAAAAGATCTTGCGCTCTTCCATCGTTGCACTTAGGCAATATTTTTTATTTGAATTGATACAGAAATACTTCACATTCCGCTTGTAAGGGCGCAAGACTTTTTTCATTTGAAACAATAGATTTCTACTCATGCGTCAGCCACGCAGCTTCCGATGCTCATCAAACTCTTTCCGGAGTGAACTCGTTAAAAGCAAATTCCTCCGTACTGGGGCCGCAGGACGATCGCAAACGATGGATGATCCGAATCTTGTACGTTTGGATACCTTTGCAAAACCAGGAAATAAAAAAATAGGAACCTTATATTACAGTCCATTTTCAATAGACGTGGGAAAGCGTACAATACTTGCCTGCACCTAGCACAGCCAATAGAAAATATATTATGCTGAAACCAAAACAAGCTCTGAAGAGCAGTACTATGGGGAGTGCCATTTTACAGTAAGAGTAAACGAGACACACCGTCAGGCACCATCTTATGCGCTGTAAGAATGAAACATCGAGATTTGCGAATGAATCGAATTCTCGTGCAAAGTTGCCTAATTGCCATGAGCAAACTATACGCTGAACCTTACCTTTGCGAATCCGATCCAATAAAAGAGAGAAAAGTAGAAGAACACTACGCCATGGAACAAAAGAATCGATGCCAACGGGCTGCGGAAACTATCAGTGGGAAAGTCGTAAGGATGTATCTTGTTCACACGATCAACATCAGCATTTCTTGTGACAATTCCACTTATTAGCAAAATCGGTACATCGATCGCCATCAACACTGCGAGGATTACTCCATGAATATGGAGGCTTTTCGAAAAGACTAAGGAATCTCCTTGTGCCATGTTTCTCATGCGCAAAACGACTGCCCAAGTAGACGGCTGCGTCGCGAAATTAAACTACTCTGAATGAAGACTCACGATACACTACACCCCGGGGCCGGGGGCGAAAATTTTTTCTGCTCTGCCTGATGAACGTTTCTTGCGACGGAAGCGGTCTATCAGTGCCACGACTGATAATGGGATGTGCGTTGCTGCAATTCAGGCTGGGAAATCCAGCCTTCTCGGACCATGAATTGCACTGTTGCATACTTGCAACAGCTTCACGATAGCAAAAAGATTGTAGCTTCCTTTGATTGCTAGCTTGTCCCCAGTCTAGAATGAGTTTGCATCATCGTGTTCCGCTTAATACTTATATTGCGAACCATTTAGTTTCTGTTGCTTTTTCAGCTCGGAATGATTTGATACCGAGGTGATCGTAAAGTAAATTTTACTAACACACAGGCCCCCTTGAAGGCTTTCGCATAATCCTAACGGGTTTTATAACGGGAGTGCTGCACCAAGCGATGCTGGATAATCTGTGTTGGTTGATACGATTACACCAAATCAAATCAGCACGACTCAGAGCGCCACGAGTGTCTAGTTAAAATAGCATTGTCTGTTTAATTCATCATTTGCCACCATTTTAACTACTTTTTCGTTTGTTATTCTACACCAACTTATGATTTCTATTTGTGACTTTTCCCAAAACGGCGTCACCAAACTACGGAATTCAATCCGATCCCAGGAGCAGGATAAATACTAGAGTCTTAATGGCAGCACCGGTTGTAAAGTAGTTTAATGAACGCTACGTTCAGCCTGCGTCTCTTATCACATTTCAATGTGCTCCGTGCTGCTGCTTAAGCTCCGGTAGCCTCGTAGCCGCTCCTCATGCATACGCCTGTCCCGTTGCAGTGCCCGGAACAGGAAGAATACTGTCACAAACATGTAGCCGAAGATGGCTGCAGCAAAAACCCATAAAAAAGAAAAGAAGGAAAATAATCACATACAGAGTGAATGCGTCGGCTTCACTTTCCCACATACATACCGAGTTCTAGCAATGTCGACAAGGCTTTACCGCGGAACATCTCCGGCCTATCGCTGCTCATCGTCGTGGCCATCTCCGTGGCAACGTAGCCCATCGTATCGAGCATCAGCAGTATTCCGAACGGGATGATGTAGTACTCGTTCACCTGGAACCATGCTCGCAATTCAGTCAGCAATCCTCGAGTCGCTTGGCAATGGATCCGCCCCACACCTTACCTTGCAAATCCCGATGAAGTACGTACCGACGACCAGCACCACAATCACCACGAAGAGGACATCGATTGTGGCGTACCGGTAGTACAGCGACACTGCCGAAGAGCGAATGTCACGAGAGCAAGAGATTAGGAAACGAATCATACCGAAACCGACCCCAGACCGCATCCACACTTACACTGTTCCGGAACATTCCGAATGTCGTCGAAGTGCACCCGCAAGTACAGCGAGGCGGCCATCGCGGACAGGCTGTTGACAAGGGCGAGCAAACCGACTATCACACCGTGAAACCGGGGACTGCACAGCCAACCACAACACGACGATGATCGTTTTGTGCCCATCGCTACTGTATTACACAAGAGTTATCCAGTAAGGAAAGGAATTTATTGAACACACAACTCTACTTCTAACAAGATTTGTGGCTTTACTTCCTCTCCTGTACACGGATGCTGCGAGCATCGAATTCAATCCGATTCGATTGAAACACTCCAAGAATCTGACCGTCGCGATCGAACTGCTACCACATCGAGCGACTGGTGATCCGTCCAATTCCTTATCCTTATCAGCGATGAAATAACACGTAAAAAAAGTGAGTGATTGTCGTTGCATATTTGTTTTGTTTTGTTTAGTCTCGTGAGGAAATGATTAAACCGGAGCTGCCCGCGGTCAGGATTCGAACCGTAGCGTCTGACGCCGTGCTGTGATGTGTGGAAGGGAGATAGTCTCCACAAAAAAACTCTTCTCGATTACTCTTCCGCGGCGATCTATCGTGGGCCAATTTCAGCATAATCTTTCTGTACCCTGACCATTCCTATACGGTGGTCGGCTTTTTGTTCAACAAACTCTTCTACAAATCGAGCAGAAATTTAATCACTAATCAGCGCACTAGACACAGTGGAAATTAACAACACAAAAACGCCGCAACCGTCTGTCTGTATTTGCTATTATCATGAAATTATAGTTACAGAAGGAAATGAACCGGATTTCGGATTCTCGTTAGTGCATTTTTTGTGCCGACAAAATCGATCGACACCACGCATGCCATGACATATACAAGCAGAGCACACTGCGACCGGTGGATGCTGCCGAAGAATGCTCATGCTGTACAGCATTGGCACCGTTGAATGGAAAGTTTTCAGCTGACCATCAACCAGCTTATCAACGACCAGGCACGCGGCCGCAGTATCACTAAACCCTAACCTCACTCATCGAGCGATGGCGCACCTAGAGGCAGAAGGTTTTGCTGAATTCCTCCTCCGTTCCGTTGACCGATCCTGCCTTTGCCTTGATTTGGAACAGCTTGTACAGCCCGATAAGTGTGACGAACACGTAGAAAAACAGGACTGAATGGATGGGAGTAGGGAAAGGAAACGAATGTTAACAGCGTGAGCGGTACGGCCAATCAAGGACACACTTACCGGTGGTAACGAGCCAGACCTGATACGGCAGTGTGGTGTGATCACGTGTGTGGGCCACCACATACGCCACCCAATCGAACACGATCGACAGCAGAAACGGGATGAGACAGAAGCGATTCTCCTGCAAAAAAAAAATCGTTGCACAGAATGATGCAGGACGCACTGGGTCTTACTCCTCTAGAGCGTACCTTCCGAATGCCATAGAAGAGGACACCGATCGAGACGAGCTGCACGCTGTCTCCGGTAAAGTCGAGCCACCCATAATCCATCAAATCCTGCACTGCTCCCGAGAGATTAGAGAGGAAAATCAAACCATTAACGAACTATACGCAAACACTTCTAACACTGCGGTTACTTACAGTCCTCCGGTACACTGCCATTATCCCGGTTACTATGATAAACGAGCTTCAAAATGGCCGAACTAACAAGGATCGTCGTGGTGAGCAGCGTGGAGAACACGACGATCAAGTAGCCGTGGAACTTGATGTTGGCGCAGAGACTCATCGCTCACTCGGCCGCACTAAAGGTGTACAGACGATGGTCGGAACTAGACTGACGCGTCCTGTTGCCATTCCGTTGCCGAATGATCGTGACGAACCACCTGCCCAGACGCCAAACAGACGGGCCGAAGATGCTGGACCGAAAAGGGATCAAAACACAATCCGAGATGAATGCGGCTCCGTCGGTCGCTCGCTCGCTCGGTCCAGTTGTGGGAAACCCCGTGCCCTTGCACTGCACTAGAGGGTAAGGGAATGAGAGCACAGCAACAGAGAGAGGACACAACAGGACCTTTCGACGGACGAGCCGGCCATAAAGTAATCATTGGGCCGCTCGCTCGCTCGCTCCCTTTTCTGTGTCTCCTTCTCCTGGAACAAACGGAAGAGAGATCAAGGACTCGCTTACGGGACACACATGCCGGCACGAAAGCAATGTACGTGACGACGGGCAGAACAGATGTTCAGCCGCGAGGAAGCCACAGCCATTCCTCTCAATGGAAATGGTTTTTTCCCATTTTCTGGATCCGGATCGGATTTTGTTTTTTTTCGTTTTCGTCCTTTCTTCTTCATTCCAAAACAACCTTCCTCAAACGGGCTCGTGTCGTTCCGGAAAGCAGTCTGACGAAGCTACCTGCTCGCTGAAAGTCCTCCCCCGTAGGGGCGGTGTGCCAGGGGAATTCACTCATTCGCATTTTTTGTTGTTGTTGTTCTCCTTCCGTAGACTGTAAATTGCCATCCCTAACCAAAACCGTCCCCTCTAGTGTAGAGAGCGACGAGAAAGGAAAAAAAAAAGAAACCTTCTCGACCTGCCGACCTGTAGCTGCCAGCATCCAGCGAGGGTTTATTCATAAAACGTTAAATCGCCCACGAATGGTTGGCCGGCCTGGCTTTTCGGTTCAGACAGGCTGCCATTGAAACATGACAACGCTGAAAAAATTCAAAACTCCCGAGAGCATATCAATTTTTGATGTGTTTCATGTTTTGAGAGGCCTATCGTCATTTCACTTTTAGCCATCTGTCCTTTGGTGGTGCCATTCATTTCGATTCACACTCGATTCGATTCCATTTCGAAAAATCCATAGCTTTCCATCTTCACGAGCATAGTAGACTGTACAGTCAGTCATCGATCAAAGAAATCCGTACCAGCGTAGAAGTTACCTATTAATCTAGTACACATTGTTCGACTTAGAAGTGAAGAAGTCTTGTCCCGAAGACGTGCCAGAGTCACGCAGAAAAATATCCTTTACGAATTTAATTCGGAATGCAAACTATTCTAATCATTCTTTCATCCTTTCTCTCTCTCCTCAATTTCAGCAACAACAGCAGCAATCACAGCAACAGCAGCAACAATTGCACGCGCAACTGCAATCCTCTCAGCTACCATCGGTCGGCATCTCGAACGTCTCGTCCTCGGTGGCTGCCTCGCTTGCCTCTGCCTCGGTGGCCGTCGCATCGGCCGGTGGTAGTACGGGTGCTGGTGGTAGCGGTAGCGGCAGCGGTACGAGTAGCACCGGAACAACCGGATCAACCGGAGTAACAAGCGTCGCTGCCAACGCTACACTATCCAGTGGCCCTTCGCTCTCACTGTCCGGTGAACCCCGCTTCCCGCCTGCCATTGCCGTGCAGCGGTTGGCGCCACAGGTCCAGCGGCAGCTGCGCGAAACCCAGGAACTCATCAAGGATTCGTGCGCCCAACTCTACGGTTCGGCGTACGGTAGCCCCGGACCTCCGGTTTCCCTACCAACGGTAGCCGGTGCGGGTACAGCGGGTCCTCCGAGTGGGCCACTCCGGGCCGTTCCAGGTCCGGTGCTGGCTCGCTCCACCGTTCGGCGCCCAACACTCGAGACTCAGTATTCGCAGGAACTTTCGTGATATCTAGACAAGTAGTGAACATTCACACGTGCACCACACATACACCCATACACCACCACCATCACCACAGCAACAACCATTGGTTGGATCAGAAATGTTTGTGGTCTGCTGCGTCGCTTTCTGCTACTTTCGCGCCTCCTCGAATATCCTGTTATCTAGTTCTCTAGGTGCCCTTTTTTTATTTTAAGATTGCTAGAACAAATCGATCCACGACGACGACCGCTACTGGTCTCGACGACTGGCAAGAAAACGTAACAATCCCAACGACAACTACCCTCCCGCTCCCCCCCCCGAAAAAAAAACTAAGCAAAAAGGTTCACTAAAATATCAGCGTGAAGCACAATCGAGCTCC
>NC_064878.1:61646048-61648548 GCF_943734665.1 Anopheles aquasalis | reverse complement strand
AGAACAGACCCTCGTTAGTGGCCGCGACGGCACCGCACCGTAGTGTGCCTTACCTCTACGTCGGGTTTCCGGCCCACCCAAGCCTCATCATCGTACTCTTCCTCCATCCCAGAACCGGTGCGCCCAACGAAGCGCCGTAATTACTCCCGCTGTGCGATTCACGTTCTCGCGGCTCTTGCAGGGCACGGCAGACTGTAGGTGGGCGTACACGCTTTCGCTTCTAGAGCACTAATTTCAAAAAAACGTAAAGCCGTATTACTTATCGTAGACTATCATGAAAAAACTTAAATTATTTCACTATTTTGCACTCACAATTTTCGGGTGGCTTTCTGACAAACTGGCGTGGCTTTATTAATCCATAACAACTCCTCTACAGTGCGCTTATATGGCCAACCATCGTTAGGCCATATAAGCACCAACCGATGGCTGTTCGTTTGTTGATGCAGCGGCCGACAGAAAATTTGCTGTTTTGAAGACGATTGCGGACGAAGTTCGAAATGTTTCCCTTCTTTCCCTCGCTGCAACCTTCGACGACATACAACTTTTGGTTTTCCGTAAACGATGCGTACGATGACGATACGGAGGTGAGCGCGATGGAATCGGAGCACCAGGAATGGGTAAGACATCCTTGTTGGTCTGTGGTGTCCTTTGAACCACCCATTCACCTCTCGTTTCCTTCCTATCCGGTACACGCAGATGAACCGGGTTGCACTGATCGGACTGGACCTAACACCCATCGGTAAAAGCTCCAGCGAACAGATGGAAAACATGGATGAAGATGAGGATGGTAAGCCCTGGGACGGCCTTTCGAGCGAATATTTACTTATACCGGTTTACCGGCCCATCCTTTAGCGAACGATGAAAGTGATGACACGGATAATTCGGACGAGGATGACGACGATATGGATGACATGAACGGACGCGATAACCTTCCGGATCCCATCGATGAGGCGCCAGGATACGTGGTTGACGATGAACTTTAAGCGAGATCTTGGATTTGGCGACTAAAGTTGCGTGTTTAATGTTTTGTATCAAATCATTATTTACGGAAAGTCTCGGTACTTTGAAATGGGAAATATACTACAATAATATTCAAAGGGTTCTGGCTTCCACAATTATTTCACACCGATGGCTGCTTTCGAGCGATGACTTATGCAGGAACAGGTTGCTATGTTGAATTAGAAACTAATGTTGAATTCACGTGAAACCAAGCAAACTACGATTAAATAATGAACTACATTCTTCTAGTTTCCTTCATATGTGTACGACGTGTTTTCACAAAGCTCCAATAAAACAATAGAAACGAGATTTTTTCGCCGAACGGATGCCCCGCTTGTGATATTTGAAGCTCCCAAAAGAAATTGTGTAAACGGGGGATTATTGGTTCGTTCGTACCTTTTTTTTGTACCGTCTATATTTCTCACCGTTTATCGTTTACCACACGCTATGAATAAGTGTCTACATGCTAAATAATAACTTCCCTTTCCCACAAACAGGAAAGGATGAGGATAAGCAGAAAAGTAAAAAAGGTACGCCACTGTTCGCTTGCCACTAATCCAATGCGATCCATCTAAATCTGCTATTCACAGGACTTGTTCAACATCGGTACGGAGAGGAACAGTGCTTACGGGCGTCCTTTTTGGTCGAAAAATGATCGTGGATTTACAACGAAACTTATCTACTCGAAGTGTTTGACCACAAAAAGCACGAACTCATTGTTTGTATCGCCATTGGTTCAATCCATTGAATACGGTACCTTTAACCACCCTCCTCAGAACGATGGGTAGCGTTAAAGAGCGTGGAGTTGGGACAAATGGTTTCACCTTATGCTGCCGTTTTTTCCGTAGAAAGTAGCACCTCACAAGGGACTGTATTTCAAATGTGCTTCCATTTTACTTTTGGAGATTCACCCTCCCTCATATTGCAAATGAGTCTTAAAAAAAACGATGTTCCCCACCGCGAACTCCACGTCTCCTTTCGGTTCCGGATGTCAAGACTCGTCGTCGTGGCGGAGCACGCTCGTGGTCACTTCTATTGTAAAAGCAAAATACTACACGCTCGTAGGTGTTACTTTCGGGTCACATTCACTTACGCAAAACCTTGTAGCTGCAAGCGTATGTCGATCTATCCACAGCATCTATTGTCCTCCCTCTTCATTGTGGCACACAACCGACACACACGCACACGCTCGTGTTCAAAATCAACTTTACCGTCGATTTATGTTCGTTACGTTCCGTTATACTAATTCACTGCTGCATCATGTATTGTATGTAGAGTTTATGGGTTACCTATAGGGGGCTCTGCATCCGCACCGTTTGTTTAGTATTCATGTGACCTTCCTCCCTGCGCTAGCAGTGCCACGATACTGCGGGACGCGTCGTAATCGCGACACGCTCTAGACAGGGAATGTCAATTGCGTCACCGTTTACTAAACTCATGAGACAACACTCCAGGTAAGGGAGCTGGATGTGTCTCACCACTGTTCCAGTGCAGCCTCCTC
>NC_064878.1:61626048-61636048 GCF_943734665.1 Anopheles aquasalis | reverse complement strand
CTTAACAACACGATGAAACAGTTCACCTTCAAAGGACTAATGGCGCCCGTTTTTACGCCGTACACCAATGGCAGGTAAGTTTCATTTCAGCTTGATACGAATTGCCTTTACCAGCACTGCCTTGTTATTTCAGTGAAAAGCTGAACCTTGATGCAATTGAGCCTTACGTGCAGCTGCTGAAGGAGAAACGCGTGCGGGGAGTGCTCGTTAACGGGACATCCGGAGAAGGCATGCTACTGACCACCGCGGAACGCATGGCCGTAACGGAAGCATGGCAACGGTCCTGCAGCAAACACGGCATAACGATGATGGTGCAAATAGGCGGTGCCCCCTTCCCGGATGTCGTACAGTTGGCCGAGCATGCCGCTAAGATCAACGCCGATGCGGTTCTTTGTCTGCCGGAGCTCTACTTTAAACCCAAGACTCCCGAAGCACTTGTTGCTTACCTCAAAGCCGTCGCCAGCCATTGTCCGACGATTCCATTTTTCTACTACCATATTCCCATGTTTACGGATGTGAACGGTGAGCACTCGAGGCGGAGGTTATCAGTTGGCAAACACTTATCGTACTTTCTCACTCCGTAGTACCCATGCCGGCGTTCCTGGATATAGCAGAGAAGGAGATTGGCAACTTTCGTGGCATAAAATACACGAGTGGAGATCTTGATCAGGGGAGCGCCTGTTTGAAGGAAGGCCGGCACATATTCCTTGGTGCCGATACGATCTTGTGCGGTGCCGTTGCAGCCGGTTTCGACTGCTTCATAATGACCACCTTGAACATTTGTCCCGAAATGGCTGACAAAATCATTAACGACACAAACCGGGGTGCACTCAACGAAGCTAGGGAAGAACAGCAAGCTCTGAACAGGCGCATAGCAACGATCCTGCAACACGGCGACTGGGTAACGGCGATGAAGAAAGCGTTTCGCGAAACGTTCCCAGCCATCGAGGTCGGTCACACAAGACCACCGCTGAACTTAAAATAACAGACTAGCGGATTTGTTCATGAGGATGGTTTTATTAAATTGATTTGAGCAGGCTGGGGCTCAATTACTGTCCATAAACTGTAGGTCCGAAACGAGGAGAATAGTTTGAGGCAGTGGTCGGGGCTGGGGCGACAGGATAGTTAGCACTTGCTTCTCCATGTTCACGTTCGTCACACAAATGAATCCAGCCACATTCGTCTGTATCACGTTTTCGTCGGTGCTCTCGGCAAAACTGACCGCCAGAATGTGGTGCAGCAACTGGGGCCCAGGTACGACGGCCACTAGCTTGGTGTAGTTGTCTTCGGCTTTCATGCCCAACGGCAAGCAGGAGTCCGGCAGTGGTGGGGACCCCACCTTGAAGATCTTTATATCGGAAAACTTAACGTCGAAGCTGTGCGGGAATAGTGGCATCTTGGAACCATAGAAGTACTCTCGAATACGTTGGTCTCGTGATTCGTTCCGCTGGGATTTAGTTCGTTCGACAACTCCACCACTTTTCGGCAGAAACACAACCTGGACACTTCGCTTCACGTCTCGTAGCAACTCGTTGTAGAGGCGCTCCTGGTCCAGTACGAAAATAGCGGTCACCTCGAAGGCAGTTACGGTGTGCAGGATGTGCGAGTAGCCCGAACCTTTGACCCAACCGCAAGTGTTGATAATCATTCCCGATGATTTGGCCTTCTTGTTGGCCTGTAATCGCTCGAGTGTGGTTTCGGCCAGCTTCGAGATGAGCACATCGTAGAAGGTGCTGTTCGCGGAAGGAGTGTTATGACCGTAGTGATACACGAGTGGGGCCTGCTGTGAGAAACCCTCGGCCACCGGAGCCGGTCGTTCGACTAGCAACGCACCGATCGTGCCAGGAATAGCGATACCACCTTGGCCTACATCGAGATCGACGTAAATCGGGCGACGACCTAGACGGACCGCGTAGTTCAGAAATATCCGGCACAACGTGGTTTTGCCCACATCCGTTGGTCCTACGACCATCACGATCGGTCCTTGCGCATCCTCCTTTTCGGCCTTGCCCCGGAGATGCTCGAGGGCCGAGTTTGCATTCAGGTACATCACCATTGGCGTCTCCTTGGCAACGTAGGCGACATCCGGTTTACCGCGCAGCTCGATCGTACAGCCGTGGTAAGTGAAAATCGCCACCTTGGCACCGGTAAGGAATTCATACGGTTTCTTCACGACCAGCTCCGTGCCGAACATTTCTGCCTGTCCGTTTAACAGCTGCAAGAAGGGAAGAAAGCAGATCAACCGATGTGCAAGAGCGTACCCGCTTTGCGTTACTTACGACAACTGTTGCTTTCTCATTTTTGGTCTCTATCTCGAAACGCAACTCTGAGTCCGGTTCCAGTTTGTAGTCCGTCTTCGGAGCAGGCTTGTCGTCGGACATTTTTCACAAAACTCTTCGTATAATCTTTGGAAACAACGGACGAACGGAAGAATCACTCCTGGTCGCCGCTAGCGATCAACAACACGGTTTGTTGTCGTTTGAAACGTCAATCCGGCTTGCTTTGATCATCTGTTCTCTCTCTATCTCTTTCACACGCAGTTACCAGGGATGGATGTGGTGACGAGAGGGTTGCGGATGAGCTGATAGTAATCTTCGGTAGTGCCGCAAGGATGTTGGCCGCGGCTTTCCGAAGGCTCTCCGGGCATACGCTCCGTCCGGCCGCAACTTTTGTTCGATGGCAGAGCAGCGAAACCAGTGGCACCTTGGGTGGAAAGAGTGCCGTTAAAGATGCGGACACTATTTTCGACAAAATCATACAGAAAAAGATCCCGGCCGAGATAATCTACGAGGACGAACAGTGCCTAGCATTTAACGATGTCTCCCCTCAAGGACCGGTCCATTTTCTCGTAATTCCGAAGCGTAAAATACCCAAACTCGAGGACAGCGCAGTGAGCGATAAGGAGGTAATAAAGGGTATTATTTAGGCCATGGAATGGTTATCATTCAATTCTAATCTTTTTCTTCTCTCCGGTTTAGATCCTTGGCCATTTGCTGCACGTTGCGGGCCAGTTGGGCAAATCCAAAGCACCCCAAGGATTCCGGCTTGTGATTAACAACGGCGATCACGGGTGCCAGACCGTGTACCACATTCATCTGCATGTAATCGGAGGACGCCAACTCGGGTGGCCACCGGGATAAGTGGCGAAAATCATGAAATAGTACCTTATGTTTTGACGAAAACAGTTGCCAAATAAATTGTAGTAGCCAGCGCGGAAATTACAAAACCATTTTGCTCCGTCCTTCTTCAAGGGTTTAGACGGTGAGAAGTGTGAGCTCGATGACGTAAACGCTCACTCTTTGGAATTACCGAAAACAAACAAAACGAAGGCAAAAGTACACAAAACAATCGAAAAAAAGCAAAGTTCTTCTCTAAAATCCAATCGCCCAGACCAGCACGATGCAGAAAGACACGCAAGTGAAGATAGAGGGGCTGAGTTTAGAAAGGGCACCCGAATCGACACCGCCTTCCTGCAGCGATAGCACCAAAGTAGGCGATGATGGGAAAAAACCTCACGACCTCGGAAGAAACTGCCTAAAATCACGACGCTTTGGCCAAGGCAGAAGTCGTTCCACTCCTTACGTCGCAGCACGGCATTCGGCATTGCTGGAAGGACGATTCCTCGAGGCCGTTACGAATAACAACAGCGACGTGGTCGGTGAGATGCTCCGCAAAGGCATGTCCCCGAATACAGTCGAAAGCTACTACAGAAGATCGGCACTGCACATCGCCTGCAGCCGTGGGTACACCGACACGGTCCGGGTGCTGTTACAAAACGGGGCCAACCCAAACATACGGGACATGAACAACAACACCCCACTGCATCTGGCGGCCTGCACGGATAACATCGAGATGGTACAGATGCTGCTCGATTACGGCACGGATCTGCTGCTGCGGGATTCCAACGGGCTGCTAGCGTTAGATATTGCCATTGGCAAGTTACGCATTTCGGAGCGTATCGTCTCGAAGCTGCAGAACCTGTCCCAAAGCGACATCCATCGGCATCGTGATAAAACGGTGCTCGTCTGTGATCGGATGTTTGGTTGCCTTAAGCAGCAAATGATCAGACGGAATCCGGCGGATTGGCAGGGTTGGAGCCAGGAAAAGCTGCTAGAACGGTTTAACGAGTTCTCCGAAGTGCTGGTCCGCATCCGTGATCGGCAGATAGCGGCTATCGTCAATAAGATCGATAACATGAAGGTAAAGAGTGAGATCGACAACGACGTAAACTCGCTTCTGTCCACTTTGCAGCAAATTTCCATCTAATCAACCACGCCACGCAGAATCTGTCGTTGGTACACAATCTTGAATACATGGTTTCACAAACATTAGGACGAATTCCGTTAGAATAGGTTTGGGAGCACGTGCTACACACATCACGAGATAATTCATAAGTTATTGTAAGCAAATAGTGTAAAGTTTGAGTGTATGTGACCTATTTTATAATATATTGTACCTTATCCCATTACTTTTTCGCCTTCTTGTCACCGTTCCCCGCTTCACCTCGCTTGCGCTTGTTTAGTGGATTCCGGGGATCGTATACGTCATACCAATCGTCCGCTTTCGTCGCAGCATCCTTTGCCAAAATGGGATCCTTGCGTTCAAATTCCAAACGGTGTGCGAGCCAATCGTCTCCTTGGATATCCTGCTCCTCATCAGCAGCGTCGGCGCCTGCTACTGTTGCCGGTTCCCGGTCATTTACCGAGTGCAGCTTCGATTTGAACTTCTCCAGCAGCTGCATGGTAAAGCTTTCCCTAGAACTTCCCTTCTTGGGCAGCTGTTTGGTCTTTTGCGAGTACTCTTCCTGTATCCGCAGCACCTCGCTCATCACCTCCTTACGAGACTCTTTCTTCGATGCTTTCGCTTCGCTCGCTTCCTTTTCCTTGTCCTTCGAACGTTTGTCGGTTCGATAGTCCCGTTTGAGCTGGTTAATCTCTTCCCGAATTTTCTCGGCCTCGGCCTGTTTGGTTCGCTTCCGTTCACTGTCCAACCCATAATCTTCCGGATCGGAGTCGGATTCCTCCGGTGCAGCGTCTTGTGTCTTTCTCTCCTCTTTGCCTTTCTTTTTATCCTTCTTCTCCTCTTCCGGTTTGCGTTTCAATTTTTCACGAACATTTTTTATGTCCTCTTGCGTTGCGCCAGGGGATTTTGCTCTTCTGTTTTCCACCGTAGCCTGCTCCTCGTCGGATGATGGCGTTTGTGCTTTGTTGTGGCGGCTTTCCGGAACAGCTAGCGATTGTTTGCTTAGCTTAGGATCATCGAGCACATCGTGGGAAGACTTCCCGCGGCTACTACCGGCCGCTTTTTGCACGAACACGTTTGCTTCCTGTTCTTCCTCTTCCGCCTCGTCACCGAACGATAAAAGTCCAAAATTTTTTACACCTTTTTCACCCTTGCGCTTCCGGTTTGCTCGCTCGTCCGACTCCTGCTTCGCCTTGTCGGCTGCCTTGGCCGTTGCGCGAGGAATAATATCATCGAAGGGATTGCTGAGTACCTCGGTACGGATGATACGGTGCGGAAAGTGGGGTTTTTCGTTCTCGTACACCTCGCCTTCCTCTAGCTTCAGCATATTGTAGATCGTATCGCCCGTAACTTTACCGAACAGCGTGTTCTGATTCTGCAACTCCGGCGTAGCGCTAAATGTGAAGAAGAACTGCGATCCGTTGTCGTTCTTGGTCGAGTTGGCCATACCGACCAGCCCACGGCGAACGTAGCGCAACCGGGAGTGGAACTCATCCTTGAATGGACGCCCGTACACTGACTCACCGCCCGTGCCATCACCGTTCGGATCGCCGCCCTGCACGATAAATCCCTTGACCACTCTGTGGAATATGGTACCATCGTAGTAGCCTTCGAGGCAGAGCTGCACAAAATTACGGCACGCCTGTGGACACTCCTTCGACCACAGCTCGATATCGATGTCGCCCACGGATGTTTTCAGCAAAACCTGTAGCGATAACGGAATCACGGTCAAGCGCATTTCCACCATGGCCACACGATCCTATCTTACCTTTCCATTAGTTGGAGGTTCTTGGATGTAAATGTTACTCATATCGGGACAATTTCTTGCTTAAAAATCCGCGCTTGCTTCGCTTCCTGCTCCGCTGGCGCCTTGTTGTTGATGTTTTCGTGGAGCAAAAACAAATTGTGACAGCCGGCGTGGCGCGCTCCGAACACAACAAAGTGCGGTGCAAGGATGAGCGAAGCGAAGAAAATGAGGATGGATTCTGCGGCGGGTAAAGGAAATAATGGGCCACGGAAAGGTAAACCCGGCAAGCGGAACTACTACAACAAGTCGACGGCGCGATTCATGCAGCCAGGCCAGCGAGGATTCCTCGTAACGTGTAATGGCCGGTTGCACGACTGCATTCGCGATAGCTACCGCATCCTGAACGAGTATGCGGACCTCCTGTACGGTGCCACTCCGGACCCCAACGAAGCTGAACCGGCGGCCAATGAAAAGTCTGGCGACGAGAGCGAAGAAGAGGACATCTCGGTGACCCTGCAGAAGGAAGCGGCAGCGGCCGGCATTAAGAAGCCGATGCGCTTTCAAAACGTTGATAGCGGGGCCACAAATTGCCTGTTCATCCGGACGACACTGAAGCAACCGACGGCACTGGCACACAAGGTGCTGCAGGATTTGAGCGCAACGAGAAAGGCCAAGTCACGCTTCATCCTGCGTATGGTCCCGATCGAGGCGGTCTGTCGGGCTAACCTGAAGGACATAATTGACACCGTGGGTAGCTTGAGCGATCGGCACTTCCTCAAGGAACCGAAAACGTACGCCATCATTTACAACCATCGGTTAAACAACGAGCTGCCCCGGGATGATGTGATCCGTGAGCTGGCCGATCTCATATCATCCAAAAACGCGGGCAACAAGGCGAATCTGAAAAACCCCGAACTGGCAGTCATCGTCGAGGTGATCAAAGGACTCTGCTGTATCGGCATCGTGCCCGAGTACTACGCGTTGCGAAAGTACAATTTAGCGGAAATTGTTGCTCAGCAACCGGCACCGGCCGCCAAAGGAGATTCCGCAGCGGACGCTAAGCCCTCAGCAGAGAAACCAAAAGAAGTATCAGAGGAACCAGCGGCAACAGTCACACCGGAGACGGTGAAAGAATAAGCAGTTTAATGGAAACCTTCTTTATTTTCCGTTTTTTCAGGAGATAATACAACGAAAATAAAATGTAACGTTAGTTGTGTTGGGAAAACGTGAAATCGGAAATGTTATGTACAGAAGTAGCCCCGTGCCGTGACGAAGTGTTATTCAAAAACTTGAAAGGAATGAAGAGAGTGATCAAGTGAGCAGTGTAGCGTGCGCCGTCCTTGCAGCGCTAATGCCTCGATCGCTTATTACTGGCAGCATGACCCTCGATGCCAGTGTTACACTTGGAGCTCGTCACCTGTATCTCACTCAGTGGTGGGGCACTGGGTGTAATGAAGTTACTGGAGCGTTTCCGATGTGGAGGCGTCTTGGTGGGGGAGTATTGCTTCAAGCACTCCACATCGTTAAACACAACCTGCGCTCCACCGCCACTGGTTGGTATAACGTCACCCTTGTACAGCTTCGTCTCCAGTTCACCCTCCGTGTCGGCGTCCTGCGAAATCAAACAGTACTTGGTGTTTTTGTGATTGACCACATCCTTGTCGCTCAGCTTGGTGACGGATTTCGAGTTGATGTAGTACGGCTGCAAGATCGTACCAAGCGGTACGGGATTGGCCGAACGATGCTCCAACCAGCGCTCTCCGGTCGATCGTGATCGTCGGTGCCGAATATTCGCTGTTGCCGTTCCGGGCTGCAAAAAAAAAGAAGGAAAAAGTTCAATTACGGTTAGAAAAGGGGGACTGGGACTCTCGCTTCCTCCCTATAAACTTACACGTGAAGGCCTCGGTGTGGCGTAGGCCGATACCAAGGATTTAACATTCGGAGTTGATTCCGGTTTCTGTTCACCATCGACGCTGTTCGATCGGGGACGTATGACACCGGGCGTACCACCCTGAACGATCTCCGAAACCAGTCGAAGCTTCTCCTCTTTGTCACGCATCTCGCTCTTTAGCTTGCTCTTCTGCTCCATCAGCTTCAGCTCTAGCTCGCGATTCATCTTCTCCGATTCAACGGCAAACTTGGAGGTAAACTTTTTTCGCTGCCTCTCCTTCTCCTGCTCTTTCTGGCTGATCAGCTGCGTTTTCTGGTTCAACTGTTCTCGCAACTGACGCTCGCGCTCTTCCAGCTGCCGGTTGCGCCGGTTCAAATCGTCGATTGAACTTTCGTAAATTTTGATCCTGTTCTCCATCGCCCCTATCTTTTGTTTGTTCTGTAACAGCACCGCTTTCAGTGCAGTGTTTTCGGTTTGCAGGGCGATATTCTCGTTCTCTACCTTGTGCAGATTCATCCGGAAGCGATTCTGCCGGGCTGTGAAATCATCGTTCAACACTTTCCGCTTCTGGATGCGCAGCTCCAGTATCTCCGTCAGCTTGCGCACCAGTTCCGTACTCTCGGCACTACCGAGCTTCATATCAGCCACGAACGGTTCCAGGCTGTACACCAGTCCCAGATCGAAGTCCATCCAATCGCTATTCGACGGTGGTTCTCCAATGTACGGCGTATGCTGCTGCCGTTGCTGATGTTGCTGCTTTTCGTGCGCCTCGCTCATCGCCTGCTTGAACAGTTGGTTTGCCTTACGGCGGCCAGGCGTTAGTCCGGTGTCGATCTTCATCGGCGTTGGGCGCGCTATCTGCACATCTTGCGTCATTTCGGCGAACTTCATCACCTGAGCCGTCTCGTCGTAATCTTCCGCCCGTGGATTTACGCAGACAATCATGCGAACCTGTCCCTCGCCATCGAAATAATTCTTGAAAAGATGCGTAATCTTCGAATCACGGTAAGGGACTTTCTTCGTACTGCACGTTTGCTGATTTTCGCGTAAAATCTCCAGACAGGTCCGCAGCGTCATAAGACTGTTGTTGATATTGCCTGCCTCGCGGAGCCGCTGACCGGTGTTTCCCGTACGGTTCGTACGCTCACTGCCGGCCAAATCGACTAGCGACAGCTGGCTCACGGTGATCTTGCTCTGATCTTGCACCACGTGCTCACCTTGCATGTCGATCGGAGCTTGTACCAACCGAATCGTAAATACGGAATGTGAACGACTGGACTCTGCGTTCAGTATTGTGTGCCCCATGCGCTTACGCTTCTGGCCAATTTGAAACAGTTCCAGCGCTTCCTCGACCGACTTAACCTCGACCTCCGTTACACCATGCACGAACATATTATGATTAGCATCCTCGCGTATCATCTTGCTTTGCAGCGTCCTTAAAAAACATTAAAACGATTAGAAAAAAACAGAAATTAATTAACTGATCACACTGAAACAATTGAACACGGAAATTAGCGCCGCCTACTTCTGAATCGTAGATTCTTCCAGCAAATCGTAGACGCCGTTGTTGTACACCTCAACGTAGTTGATGAAAACGGCGTAAATGTTGTCCTCCTCGATGCCACTGATCTCCGAGGGTTCCACCGATGCCTGCGAAGCCACCTCCTGATCCAGTTCCCGCTTTCGCGAGCTTTTCAGCAGCCGGGCATTCATTTCCGTCTGACGCTCCAGCAGAGCTTCCGCTTCGGACAGGATATCGAACCCGTTTAGCCGGTCCGTCTTGAAGGTAAACTTCTTTGCCTGATAATCGGAGATCGTGCGGAACAGTGCGTCCAGGCAGCGGGGCATGATGCCACGGTGCTGCAGATTTCCGGTCATGGTGTAGGTCTTACCGCTTCCCGTCACTCCGTACGTGAACAACAAACCGTTCCGGCCGCGTATCAAGCCCTCCACCAGCGGTTGCGCCACCGACACGTACACATCGTTCTGCCGGACGTACTCATCGAACACTCTCTTGAAGATGTACTGCGTTTCCTTGAGATTGGCGATCTTGTAGTTAATGGCAATTTCCGGAGGTGTCAAAACGACCGTATGAGGGTCGGTAACGCGCAGACAGGTAA
>NC_064878.1:61618548-61621048 GCF_943734665.1 Anopheles aquasalis | reverse complement strand
TGAGGAGACGCACCGTGCTGTCTTTCCCGGCTTCGCTGCCTCGCTGCCTATCGCTATGCAATATACACTAGGCTTTTCACTATCTATTCGAATGCGCGCGCGCCACCCCCATACACATGCCGCTCCCCGTCGGTGTCCACCGGGACCATCTACCCGCCTCTCTAAGCTATGAGCTAATGAGCATTAACGGCTCACCCATTCCTATGCCTTCTTTCACCTACACAGCAGGGGAGTATCGGTCACTCGCCCTCCCCCTGGGGATCCAGCGGCAAGCAGTGTTGTACTCGGGAAAACTTAAACAAACAACAGCTTACTAGATTAGTTTGCACGGGATGCGTATGTATTGCTTGGCTCATAACCTTGGCCCTATACTTAATGTAATCGTAGGTCTTGTTCTGCTACCGGAGCTGTGCGGTCACCGGTCACGTCTATGCTCAACTGAACGAAACTATGGTTTGGATGGTCAGGATAAAGGTTAAAGAAAAGGTGGACCCTCTCACTTTTAACTGGGTGTTCATTGGACACTAGATAAATATCGAAAACAGTGCAGTACTCCTCACGACACCAACGGTGTGCATCGCGGAAAACCCCACCTTATCCTTCTTGCGGGTTCCCGCTGCCCCTGGTACACACGCGAACCGCCATGCTTTGGGTTTCGATTATTAGCAAAGCTTTGCTGGTTATTTTGCATTGTTTAGCGAGTGAGTGAGGATGTTTGTTAGTGTTTGTGTTTTTTTTTGGGTGTCTTATGCTTCGCTGTAAACGTTACGTGTAACAAGAGTGTGGGTATATACATAGAATATGCTTTCACGGGTTGTTCACGGGTTATGAGAAATGAAATGGTTTTGTTTTTCCAACGAAGTACAATCGTCTATTGTAGAGCCATTCCTGGAGCAACGACGCATCCATCTTGTTCTCGTCCGGTCGTTCCGGTGCCGTTCCTTGCGTATTACCTCCGCTGTCGCCGGTACGTGAATGGATCGAGTGGGACGATTCACTGATGTTTGTCATGGCTTGCCGACGGTTTCGTTTCCTGCCGTGTTCCGAAAGGGAGCGAAAGTGTGATCAGATCAGTGGGACAACTAAGCGTGGGATTGGTGGCTATCGCAATCGGACACTACTTCGTGCAACACTACTCGATTCGATTCATACTTGATCGATTTCGTCGAGCGATTCCAGCTTCGCTATCGGAGCGAAAATGTTCCAATTTTGGCTCTCCGGTGTGTCATCCATGGGCTGATTGAAGGACGAAAACTTGGAACACCTGCGGGGTGGAAAACCGGGGAGGAACATGATGATGCAGTACGGGAAAGATGATGAGGTTGGGTTGGTTCCTTACTTGAATAAGCTACGATCATCGGTACACTCTGGCTGCGAAACGGACCGGTGCACGTGCATCCGGTGATGCTGCGACGACGATGGAGGCGCATGGTACGACTGGTTTAGGGGCTGTTGTTGTTGTTGATGGTGATGGTGCTGCTGCTGCTGCTGCTGCTGCACCTCCCTCGGATCGATCGGTGCGCACATATCGAATGAAAATTCACTTTCGGACGGTTGATACGAGGGCAGCGTCATTTTGCCGTGGTGCCCTTGTTGCATCTGTTGATGCTGCAGTGCATAATGTGTTGGTTGAGGATGTTGCTGTAAATGTGGCTGCTGCTGCTGGTGTTGCTGCTGTTGTTGTTGGTGTAGTATATCCAGGATGGTTCGCATATCGTTCCGTAGGCTCACTTCCAAGCTCTCGACCCGTCCCGTCAGCTCGGTCAGCTTATTCGTTAGTTGCCTGCAATAATCAAGGAACAAGACGATGCGTATGACAATGGGAGTCGCTTGCTACTAGATGGTTGTGGTGATTGAGAGAGCCTACCCAATGTTGTGCCTAGAAGCGTCGCCTGCTGCCTTGCCAGCGGTACTGTTGGGTGCCGTATGATGAAAAATATCATCATCGGGACTGCTTTTCGAGGTGTTATCCGACGTGCGCATCATTCCCGGTAGGGCAGTTCCTTCCGTCTTGGAACCACAGGTGCAGGCTCGATTGCTGACGGCGCTTAGCGTAACCGTATCCGCCGCTCGTCCAAAGCCACCCATCGGATGCTCCTGGCTGTGTTGGCGCGGTATTGTCTGCTTGTGCGTACTCTTGGGGCTCTCGTTGGGTGATGCTGCGTAGCAACAAGCATAGAAACATAGAATCACGCACGGGTTAGTTGATGCAGGTACCAAAACCATATCTTGCACTTCCCACAAAAATGCTGCCCAAAGCAAGGTGTACGAATTCGTTTCCATGGTAAACACATATGCAACGGTATCTAACATTAACAACATGCCACCTTACGAAACAAGAGGGGGTCGAGAGGTAGGCTGCGAACGGCTACACAACGTGTTCGAACAAAGTATGCTGCATCGCTTGGTTAACGCCGCCACCGATTTCGAATTCTGTTAATCATAGACGTGAGAGAACACACAAACACCGTGGCCAGGAACACACATACGCACTATGTGC